>NC_135717.1:2850796-3170929 GCF_964656455.1 Halichoerus grypus
ACCTCTATCTGATGCAGTTGTTGGGGGAATACCTGAGATTTTGTTTATTAAAACATTTCTTCCTGGGTATGCAGTAAATGCTCAATAATTGTTAGATAGTAGCACTAGTACTATGAATAGGAACTATAACCTTGTTGGCTCCTCTGTCTGATCAGGAGATAAGATGCGCATGAAGAGTTAAATGGTACTAGGAGGGTTAAAAGCTCAGTAACAGACAGCAAGCTTGTTGGCACGATGGCACAGGAGCTTGTGTTCTAAGGTGCCGGTGACCCCCAGAGTGGACAAAGTTACTGCCCTAAAGCGATGTGAGCCAGGGGCTGAGGCAGGTGTGTCTCCATCCTGAAGGTGGATAGATGTATGCCTTAAGGACTTTTAACTGAGGTAAAGTTTATAAGTGGTGAAATTCACAGATATTAAGGGTACAATTCGATGAGTTTTGACAAATGTATAGACTCATGCAGCTACCACCTCAGTCCGGATGGAGAACGTCTCTGTCACTCCAGCAGATTTCCTCATGCATGCCCATTCCAATCAATCTCCGTCCCTGTAGGCAACCGTTTTTCTGATTTCTTTTCACATAGATTAATTTTGCCTGTGCTTGAATTTCATATAAAAGGAGTCATGTAACACGGGCAGTTTTATGTCTGGCTTCTTTGACCCAGCATGATGTCTGAAATTCCTCCATTGTGTTGAGTTTATCAGTTTGTTCATTTTTATTGATGTACATCTCTGTTGTTTTCAGTTTAGGGTATTATAAATAATGCTACTATGACTATTCATGTGAACTTATTTGTGTGGATGTGTGCTTTCTTCAAGAAATATCTCTTGAAGAAATATCTAGGCCTAGAACTTCTGGGTCATTGGGTAGATATTTGTTTAATTTTATAAGAAATTGCCAAACCTTTCCCCCAAGTGCTCGTACCATTTATACAGTCTGCCAGTGACGGGAGAGCTGCCATGGCAACACACATTTGCCGACATTTAGTGTTGTTTGTGTTTTTCCACTGAGCCATATAGTCCATAGTGGCAAATGATGTTAAGCACTTCCTATGTGTTTGGTAGCTATTTGTATATTTTCCTTTGTGAAGTTCACGTTCAAGCCTTTTTGCTCCTTTTACTAATGTGTTTCTTTTCATCTTAATCATTGAGTTGTGGGCGTTTTTATATAATTTGGATACAAGTTTTTTTTAAGATCAATGTAACCCCCAGAATATTTTCTTCCACTTTGTGGCTTTCGTATTCCTTCGTTAACAATGTACTTCACAGTGCATTTGTTTTAATTAAGCTTTTTTTTTTTTTAAAGGTACTCATACATTCAAAGGAGTTATTAGAACTAATACAAAGAGATCCCGTGTACCTCTGTGCCCTTTACTCAGTTTTCCCCAATGGAAATATCTTGAACAATTATTGATTGCAACCAGGCAACTGACATCCGTGCAGTCAACATAGAGAATCCCTTATGTTGCCCTTCCAGTGTCCTCCACCCCCACCCCGCCCCCATTTCTGGCCCTTGCAACCCCTAGTCTGTTCTCCATTTCTATGATTTTGTCATTTCAGCAGTGTTATATAAAAGGAATCCTATTGTATGTGACCTTTGGGATTAGATTTTATTTTTCACTCAGCAGAATTCTTTGGAGATTCATCCAGGTTGTTGTGTGTATCAGTAGTTTGTTCTTTTGTATTACCTAGCGGTGTGCTATGGTTTGGATGTCCTATAGTTTGTACAACTATTAACCTTTCAGGGACATCTGGGTTCTATCCAGTTTTTGCCTGTTATGACTAAAGCTGCTATTAACATCTTGTACAGGTTTTTATGTAAACAGAAGTCTTCATTTCTTTGGGATAAATGCCTAAGAGTGCAATTGCTGGGTCTGTATGGTAGATACATGTTTAGTTTTATCAGAAACCGCCAAACTGTTTGCTAGAATGATTGTATTACTTCATGCATCCACCAGTAGTGTATGAGTAATCCAGTTTTGTTTTTGTTTTTACACCATCAGCATTTGGTGTTGTCCCTACTTTTTTTAATTTAGCCATTCTGATAGGTATGTGCTGATAACTTATTATGGTTTTAATTTGTATTTCTCTAATGATTAATGATGTTGAACATCTTTTCATGTGTATATTTGCCATCCATAGATCCTCTTCAGTGAAATGTCTGTTTATCTTTTGTCCATTTTCTATTTAGATTATTTGTTTTGTACAGTTAACTTTTGAGGGTTCTTTATATATTTTAGATACTAGTCCTTTTTAGATATGTGGTTTGGACATATTTTCTCCTAATCTGTGCTTGTCTTTTTATCCTCTTCACAGAGACTTTTGGAGAGCAAAGTTTTAAATTTTGGTAAGATTCAATTTGTTGTTGTTGTTGTTGTTGCTTTTAATGCATTGTACTTTTGGTGTCAGGTCTGAGACTCTTTGCCTAGCTGTAGATTTTAAGGATTTTCTCTAATATTTTTTCTAACAGTTTTCTGGTTTTACACCTAAACCCATGATCCATTTGAGTTAATTTTTATATGAAATAAGAAGGTTAGGTAGAGGTTCTTTTTTTTTTTTTTTTTAATCTTCTGGATATTTGGTTGCTCTGGTGCCATTTGTTTTAAAGACTATCTTTCCTCTTTTTTTTTTTTTTTTTAAGATTTACTTATTTATTTGGGAGAGAGAGTGTACGAGTGGGAGGGGCAGAGGGAGAGGGAGAGAGAATCTCAAGCAGACTCTGTGCTGAACACAGGGCTTGATTTCATGACCCCGAGATCACAACCGGAACGGAAACCAAGAGTCAGATACTTAACCAACTGTGCCTCCCAGGCACCTCTATCTTTCCTCTGTTGAATATGTTTTTCATCTTTGTCAAAAATCAGTTGGCTATACTTGTGTTGGGGTTTTTCTAGGTTCTCTATTCATTTCTTTGATTTAAAGTTCTACCTCTCTGCCAATACCGTACAGTCTTTTCCCTCCCTCCCTCCCTCCCTCCCTCCCTCCCTCCCTCCCTCCCTTCCTTCCTTCCTTCCTTCCTCTTTTGTCATTCTAACTTGATTGTAGCATGCTCCACTCTTTAGTTGAAAACTTCAAGCATAACCACTGGCTTAGGTCAGGCTATTTGTGACAATTGATTTCATTTTTAAGTCACTTAAAATTTTTACCACAATCAAACAGAACTGGAAGGCCAATAAAGGAAAATAAAAACAAACAAACTCAGAAGTCCCCGGCTCCACTCCTCCCTAAATTATTCTTCATTGAACGCTAGTTCTTGATTTATCAAATTTTATCATTTTTTCCCTTTTTTGTTTTTTTGTTATGAAGATGAGGATTTCACATCCTTATATATCCTTGCTTTCCCTCCTGTTTTCCAAATATAATTATATCAGAATTTTTAGTTAAAGTGGTGTAAAATGTTTGAGTAATTTTCTGTCTAATATTTTGTAGTTACATTTCCTTTCTTGTTCAAAGTATTTTGCTTTCTGCAGTTAATAATTCACTTCCCCCCACCTATTTGTCTTTGTTCCTATTACTAATTATTTGCAGACTTTCCAACTCCAAAGATTATGATTTTCCCACCCAGCCCAATGCATCAGCTTTTCTTTGTTCTTAAAGATGTTGCTCTGGGAGTCATCTGCCATCATGCTCTTGCCTGACCCACCTGTGCTCTAGGTAGTCCACATAGATGTGCTCCTGGCCTTTCTCTTTGCTCCTCTCCAACATGTATCTTGTTTCCTAAATCCCACCTCTTTCTCATCCTTAATATATACTCTAATTTTAGTAGAGTACATCTTTTAGTAGTTTCATGAGAAAGCATGTATGGGAAATATTTTTTGAGACCCTGAAAGTGTTAATATGTATTAATATGAAAATAATACGTATCTTTTCATGCTTAATTGATAATTTGAATGTTGAATTCTGGGATACAAATATTTATTCAAAATTTGGGGCAGTTGCTCCATTGACTTCTAGCTTTGACTATGTTGTTGAGAAGTCAGATGACATTCATATTTACAATCTTTTAATGTGAACTAGTTATTTATGACTTGAAGATTTTAGTATCTTCTCTTTATCCCCAATGCTCTGAAATTTCATAGCAGTGTAACCTGATATGGGGATTTTTAAAAATTCATTATGCTATGCATTTAATAGGCTCTTTAATTTGAATATTTATGTCTCAGTTAAGGGAATATTTTGTGTATCAATATTTTGATAATTTCCTCTTTATTTTACTCTGTTTTCTTTTTCTGGAATTCTATTACACAGTGGTTAGAATTTCTGGACTAACTGATATTCAGATTTCTTATCTCCTATTAATACCGTATTGTCTTGATTTACCGTAGCTATATAATAAGTCTTAAAATCAGGAAGATTGATACCTCTCATTTTCTTATTCACTTTTTTTTTAAGATTTTTTTTTTAATTCATTTGAGAGAGACAGAGACAGAGAACAAGCAGGGGAAGAGGCAGAGGGAGAGGGAGAAGCAGCCTCCCCCCCTCCCCCCCGCCCTGAGCGGGGAGCCAGATGTGGGGCTCAATCCCAGGACCTGGAGATCATGACCTGAGCTGAAGGCAGATGCTTAACCATCTGAGCCACCCAGGTGCTCTCTTCTTCATTTTCAAAATTGTTTTAGATATTCTAGTTTCTTTGCCTTTCTATATTAATTTTAGAATAATCTTGTGTATATCTACAAGGAATGTTGCTGGTGTATTAACAAATTCCATTAACCCTATATATCTGCTTGCATAGAATTGACATCTTTACTATGTTGAGTCTTCAAATCTATGAACATGGTATATCTCTAAATATTTGTTTAGGTCCTTTGATTTCTGTGATCAGCATTTTATAATGTTCAGAATAAAGATATATTTTGTAAAGTTTATACCTAAGCATTTCATTTTATTTGGAGTGATTATGAATGGTATTGTGTGTATAATTTTGGTTTCTACTTATTGGTAGTTTATAGAAATGTGATCGATTTGTGTGTTGATTTTGTATCCTACAACCTTGTTGAACTCACTTATTAATTCTAGAAGGGGTGTGTGTTTGTGTGTGTGTGTGTGTGTGTGTGTGTGTGTAGCTTCTTTGGGATTTTCTACAGACATAATCATGTCATCTACAAATAGGGACAATTTCATTTTTCCCTTCCAATATGTATGTCTTTTATTTATTTATTTTCTTCCTTATTTCAGTGGCTAGACCTTGAATAGGACTGATGAGAGCAGACATTCTTGACTGGGTACCAAGTTCAGGGGAAAGGTATTCAGTCTTTAACTGTTGAATAAGATGTTATTAGATGTAGATTTTTGGTAGATTTTCTTTATAAAGAAAGTTCCTCTCTATTCCCAATTTGGTGAGTGTTTTTTTTTCTTCTTAACTTTATGAATGGGTGTTGGATTTTGTCGAATGCTTTTTCTGCTGTAGTTGATAAATCACAGATTTTTTTTAGCTCATTGATATGGTAAATTATGCTGATTGATTTTTCAAATTTTGAACCAGCCTTGCATACCTGGAATACATTCCACTCAATCTTGGCATATAATTCTCTTAATACATTACTGTATTTGACTTGCTAATATTTTGTTGAAGATTTTTGTGTCTAAGTTCAGTAGAGATATTGGCATATAATTGACTTCTTTGTATTATCTTTGCCAAGATTTTATATCAGGGAAAAACTAGGCTTAAAAAATGAGTTGGGAAACATTTCTTTCTCTTCTGGTTTTTGGACAAGAATATGTAAAGTCAATGTTAATTCTTTAAATGTTTGATAGAATTCTTTAGTGAAACCATCTGGGTCTGGAGGTTTTTCTCAGAAGCTTTTTAATTACAAATTCAATTTCTTTAATTGGTTACAGGGCTATTCAGGCTGTAGATTTCATTTTGGCTGAATTTTTGTAGTTTATAGTTTCTCAGGAATTAGTTCACATCTTCTAAGTTCTCAAATTAATGAGTTTAAAGTTACTCATTGTATTCCTTTTTTAGTGACTGCAAGATCTGTAGTGATAGCCCCTATTTCATTGCTGGTATTGATTTGTATTTTCTCTATTTCTTTCAATCTTGCTAGAGCTTTACACTTCTTTTTCCTTGAAAAACCAGGCTTTTGATCCATTAATTTTCTCTCTTCTCTCTCTCTCACTCTTTTTTTTTTTTTAAGAGAGAGTATGAGTGGGGAATGGGAGAGGGATAGAGAGAATCTTAAGCAGGCTCAATGCTCAGCATGAAGCCCGATACAGGGCTCAATCCCATGACCCTGAGATCATGACCTGAGCCGAAGTCAAGAGTGGGATGCTTAACTGACTAAGCCACCCAGGCACCCCTAAAAATTGAGCTCTTAAGTAAAAATTAGAATTTTGGAAATTTTGTATATGCCACCCTGAGCTGGACAGTTCCCATTATTTAGGGATTTTTCTGATGAGATATGGAGCTGTATTAATGTGTGATACTTTTTATATAGCATAACGAAGTATGTCAACATTTGGAAGAGCTACATAACTCAGCAAACCAACAAAGTCATGCAGGCATAAGAAATCCACTCAAAGTGTGAGATAAGCTGAAAGATTGTAACTTTGCCAAAATCAATAGGCCTTATCTATTGGAACTTTGGTATCCATAAGAAGTTCCTTTCCCATGTAATTTTCTTGGTCTAAAGTTAAATCTTTACCATTTAGGTACATTCTGAGTCCCACTTTTGATGTCAGTACATACGTGGCATAAATTCACTGTAAGCATATAAGCAGGGCAAGGTAAATCACCTCTGAATTTCTTTTCTTGGACTTTTCAGCCTTTTATTTAATTTGAATTGGACTTTTAGGATTATTTGAAAGAAATAGTGTGCCATGTTCAAGAAAAATGTTGGTTATTTCTGATAACTCTTCTCTCATTTTGGTTGGTCCTACTTTTTCACTACAAACCATAGAAATGACAATTTAGTCCAATTCTACTTTGAAATAAAATATTGGAGAGCTGGAAGCTTATTTCAGTTTGGAGAAGTAGGGGAATTGCTTTTATCCTTCTCTCTCTTATTATTATTAATTTATATGCTGAAATATATTAGCATAGTGCAGGATCAAACCAGTACATAAATACAACCATTTATGTTTCTGCCATAAGCTTCACTGTAGTTTAATCTCACTGAAAGCTTGAATGGTTTCTTAGGGGAAAATACTGGAAGGGTAGGTTTATCCCATGAGTTCCCTTAAATATGCTGTTAATTCGCATTGATTTCAGAGGAAACAGATAAGCAGTTTGACTTCCCCCTGACTGAATGCATCATCAAGCTGTTCTCAGTACTGTTTAATGGAAACCTGAGGGCCCCTCCTGCTTTCTGGGTTTTCATATGCACAGATGCCATGAGAAGACTGCAGACACTACTCAGAGAAAATCCCACACTTCCTGATCAAACTTTTGAGTCCAAAATGATGACTTTATGGTGAGATCTGGGAATATATACTGGGAGCTTTTTTCTCCTTTCTCCCTTCTGATTATAGTGCCCTCCAGAAGACAACGGGACAGAGCCTCAGGCGAGGGGTGAAGTGTACCTGCTCATATGGTGTGCTCAGGCTCCCCTAAGTCCCTGACCAAGCTTAGCAGTCATGCCACCCCACACCAGGCCATCCTTCACCCTCAGAGGCCTCTCCAGGGCGGCCAGGATGCTCCTACAGCCCCGCTCACCTTTCACAGGCCAGGCGCACGTACGCACGCGCACACACACACAGAGGCTTGCACAAGTCCACTTTTAATTGGGGTGGAGACGTGCAGTAATCTAAAAACAATCTCATTTGTCATCAAGGATGGGATGGTTCTTTAACAAGCCTTCAAATGCCTTTGAAAGCCACTGTGCGGCATGAGCAGCAGTAAGAATGTACCTGAGCCCTCACGTCTCTGTGAGACCTTGGAGCCTCGGTCCCTGGGAAGCCTGAGTCAGGCCGCCCCGGGCTCCCTGGGCACTGATGCCCCTTCAGCTCCTCGCCTGGCTGACTTGTAGACACTTGAGCCATGGGACATCCGTGGCCGTGAACCCGTCGAGGGCCCCCTCAGGCAGGGCTTCCTGCCTCTGTCCTCTTGCCTCTTGTTGGCCAGCGTCACGCTTCCTGGACTGTGGCTCCTCACGGCAGGGACCAGCTGTATCCCCAGCGCTGAGCCGCCAGGAGACACCCCGTGAATGCTTGGGGGGGGGCGGCTTTGTGGCTGCAGAGCTGACATCAGCAGCCCTGCGCTCCTGCCTGCGGCTCTTCTGGGCTGAGCTCTGTGGGGACTGGCAGGGTGGTGAGGCTCTCCTGGCTCCTGGAGGGCAGAGTGGCGACTTGCCTTCCGGGGAAACTTGCAGTCCCGCCCCATCAGACATGCTCGAGGGTATAAATATGGGAAACACGGTATATTTTGTAGTCATCACGTTCATTTTTTACCGTGTTTAAAATACATATATTTGTTCAACGGTAGCTACCTTTTGCCCTGAAATTTCTGATACTCATTTATTTTAGAAGGCAGTAGTGGAAATACATAAGGTGACATACAGAGAGGTTGGCTGATTTTTTTTTTTTTTTAAGACCCACAGAATATGATGGGTCTGTCACTGGAAAATACTTATAAATATTTCTTTTTTTTTTTTTTTTTTTTAAAAGGTTTTTAGTCTTTTTCTTTTTTTTTTTTTTTTTTTAAGATTTTATTTATTTATTTGAGAGAGAGAATGAGACAGAGAGAGAGAACATGAGAGGGGGGAGGATCAGAGGGAGAAGCAGACTCCCTGCTGAGCAGGGAGTCCGATGCGGGACTCGATCCCGAGACTCCAGGATCATGACCTGAGCCGAAGGCAGTCGCTTAACCAACTGAGCCACCCAGGCGCCCCTATAAATATTTCTGATAAGCTAGGAGAATGAAGCCTGAGAATTAGCCCTGATGATAGAGCTGCATCCTCCTCCTTCATTTCACCTGTAGCCAGCAAGGGCTTCGGTAGGTGGTCCCAGAAAGCACAGCTTGAATCAGCTTGTTCTAAAGCACGTGGTGGACTCGGTCCAAAGGGAATTATCTTAAAAGATCATCTCATCATTGAAGGGCGACCTTTCCATATTTGCATATTTAACTGTAGTAGAACATACCTGATCATATTTACATTTTTACCTCAGAAATACACTTGAAATGCACAACTGTTGCCTTTAAAAAGATTAATACTACTATTATGAGAAAGCACAACACACTGTGAGGTTGAACTCCCAGCTTCAGTAGGTGTACGTAATGACCTGCCAGCAGCAGGGATTTGAATGACTATATTTACCAGAAAAGGATCTTCTACCTGTATTTTTCGGAATAGGTGTTCACAAATGATGCATTATGCCCTGTGCTTTTGTTTCTCACTGGGATTTGAAAAATAAAACTTTCCATTAGTTGTGAATTCATAAGCTTGGGGCATGAAAATGTTTGAATTTGATGTAAAAGAAGTTTTGAAAGGAAGATTAGTAGTTTAAACCAAAAGATTAGTCGCCTTGGGAAATTCAGCTGTCGAAAAAGCCGAGTTCAGTAATAAAAGGTCCTGCTCCAGCTGATTGCTCCATTCACGCTGCGATTCCTAATCTTTCCCGCCGGACCCTCGCCTGATCGACAGCGCTGATTACCAAGGCCTAATAGCACTCATCGTCACTTTACCAGAATGTGTGGGGCTCGTCTGCCGTAGACACCCCTTGTCTGTGGTGTACTTGGCTCCTCTGCTGTGTGGGAGTTGATTATTATTTCTCATATTCATTATCACTTCAAATGGAGGAGAAGGGTGAGGTCCCAGAACCGATCACGATTATGCTGGCTCACCTCTCTCACTGGCAGAGTCACAGAGGAGCTTGAAGCTGGACTCTCTTGCCACCAGCAGTTGATTCCTATCCATTCTACCACGAGAGAGTTTCTGGTAGTAGACCCAGGATTTCCGTGATGGAGCAGATCGTTAAAATCCAGGGCAAGCTCACCCTTCTTCAGGGTAGGACACCTGGAGCCACAGGACAGGGTTCTTCTTCAGAGCTGTTTATTCCCTGGTTTCTCACAGAAGTAAATGATCTTTACTGTGGCAGGTGGGTTGTGGTCCCTTTGTAGATGAGCAAAAGATTATCTCCACGCCGGACAGGCAAAGTTAAATCCATTTACATTCTATCAAAACCTTAAAGTCCATTTAGGGAAGTGACTTCTACATCATAAAATTGTGATGTTATCTTAAGAGAACATTACGTGCACTGCTCTCCTTTGGATGGCCCTGAAGTCTGTGTTATCCAGACAGACGGGACTCTCTTGTTCATAACTGATTTATGTTCTATATAAAAGTATGTGAAAATGGAAATTTCAGAGTTTTTTGTAGTAATTCATTCCAGGGTCTTACAGTGTTCATTGTTAAGAACATAGAAGCTGTGACTTAATGTCTACTTATTTTTCCCAAGGAGAGGGAGAACTGCTATTCATTATTTGGGAAAACACACCTGTGCACGTGTACACACACACACGCATACATACATACATACATACACACACACACATGCACACACACCCCTCATCGAGCACCAGGTAGACCATTGACTTTTTCCTAGGTCAGAGTTTGATGATCTTATTTCAGAGGTAACTCAATCATTTTTGTCTTTATGGATCTTTTCAGACTTTTCTCTGTTCCATTTAAGGTATATAAGGATCACATGCTTTTGTCAGGGTCTGTGTGGACCTGAATACTAACGCTTCTGTCTCTTTTTTTGTCACCAAAGCTTTTGTGCTCTGTTGCTTTTATGCCCCCTGAATTTCATGATCTGCATGTATTTCAGTGGTAAATAGTGCCAGGTTCAGAGCAATAACGCTGTTATTCTGCACACTGGCTAATCTGTGTTACAATATTTGTATAATGATTGTCACTTACGTAAGATCCCAGAGCACGGACACATTTGCCTCCCTTCCTCCTATCATAAATGTTAGTATCTGCACTAACCACACTTCTGTGATCATTTGGATCACAGGATATTTGCTTGCCAGCTATATGAAACTACTCTTTATGAAAACTTCTTTTCCTGCTAATTCAGTGTGTGCAGCATAATTTGTACAGAGTATAAGCATGTTTAGTAAACTATGAATTCTAGGAAAAATTGAATTATGGTATCATTTACATTTAAAACAGTCATATAATATATTAAATTGATGATGCTCTGTCAGTTGTAAAACCAAATTCACATCCTTGAGTGTCTATTTTGAAGCTTTTTTCTTTTAAAAGATGTATTTTTTATGACTCATTTTTGTAGGACTCTGGAGCGATATGAAGTGGCGTTTCTTTCTCCATCATTAAATATGGTGCAAGCGGCAGGGCACTAATACAGCCTGGAGCTCAGTCAACCCCAAGGTGTCAAAGCTATAGTCATCACTTCAGCCTCATGAGGCCATGAGAGTGGACAGTTTTAGATGAAGTATGTAGCAAAGAGGGACATCGGACACGCTGTCACTGCTGGCAGTCAGCCTGAGGATGCCCTTGTAGCATGGCTCAGAGTGGGTGGTGTGCAGTAGCACCTTGGGATGGGACGAGGATCGACTGCCTTCCTGTCTTTCAGTCACAAATTTCGGTCACAGTGCCTGATACTTTGCCGTCTCTGTTCCTGCATCAGACGTAGCCGTAGCCTCTTACGGGACAGCAGCTGTGACTTATTCTCGTTGCATTCCTAGCACTAATAACTAAATCACTGTGTGTGTGTGTGTGTGTGTGTGTGTGTGTGTTGAACAGAAAATCGCGCAAGTCAGAGACCTAAGAATCCTTCTTGACACCTCTCTCTCCCTCAGTCCCATATTCAGTCCATCAATAATTTTCTTTTTTGCTACCTAAATATTGTTTTAAAGCCACCCATTTCTCTCCATCTCCACCACTACAGCCACTGCTGTTACCTTGGCCCAAACCACTGCCACCTTTAAGAGCATTTGCCTGGATCACCGCAGTGGCCCTAACTGGTTTAATCCCACTGCTTGGGCCCATCTTAATTCCTTCCCCATGGTGTGGCCAGATGAGCTTTTAACAGCACAGCCTCTTCAAAGGCTGTCTGCTGTCCTTCCATAATAATGGCTAATCATCATTATCATCATAACACTGGCAGTACTTTGACCAAGGCCAGTGAATAGGGTATCATATAATTTATCATTCACACAAGGTCACTTTTGAATGTGAAGTGGCACCATTGAAAATCACACAGCGATGACATGGAAACAAGGATGTTCGCTTGCCTTGCCTGCAACACCCTGAGAGGCCTAGACCTTGTTCACCCTGCTTCCATGCACTCTGTCTTCTATGTGCCCATAGATCTGCTTGTTTTTCAGTCTTTTGTACTTTCCGGGGTTACTCACCATGTTTGCTACCACCACAGGGCCTTTGCAGATGACACTACTTGAGTTTTTGAATCCTCCTGATCTTTTAGCTTCTGCATGGCATCTCATTGACTAGGCTAAGCCTTCTTTTTTAATAGGCTCTTACCACATTCACAAATGCAATTTAACATTTAATTATTTGAATGAATACTAGTAAGAGATTGGCAATATTCTATTATCAATATACCAGTAGTAGAATGCAGTGGTCAACACAATGGCAAAATAAACTCTATACAGTTGGCCCTTGAACAACATGGTTTTGAACTGTGTAGACCCACTTATACATGGTTTTTTTGTAGTACAGTACTATAAATATATTTTCTCTTCCATATGATTTTCTTAACATCTCTTTTCTCTAGCTTACTATATTGTAAAAATACAGTATATAATACGTATAATATACAAAATATGTGTTAATCGACTGTTTATATTATTGGTAAGGCTTCTGGTCAACAGTAGGCTATTAGTAGTTAAGTTTTTGGGGAGTCAAAAGTTGTATGTGGATTTTTGACTGTGTGGGGGGTTGGTGCCCCTAACCCCTGTGTTGTTCAAGGGTCAGCTGAATATTTAAGTTCTGTATATTGGGGCGCCTGGGTTGCTCAGCTGGTTGAGCATCCACCTCTTGATTTAGGCTTGGGTCATGATCTCAGGGTCATATGATCGAGCTCTGCGTTGGGCTTCACGTTCAGCATGGAGTCTGCTTGAGTTTCTCTTACTCTGCCCCTTCCCTGCTAGCGTGTGCACATGCATTCTCTCTTTCTTTCTCTCTCTCTCAAATAATCTTAAAAAATTAAATTGTATATATTAAGTACAAAAAAACCTAGCTATATGTACTCCAACTTAATGTAAAAATACAGTTAATATGCTATTAACAGCATACTGTTAATATGCTATTTGATGCTTAATTTGTTAAAAATACAGTAATTTAAAAGCCCAGCTTAGTAATTCCACAAATTTATCCAAAATGTGAAGTTAAGATATGGGTTCTTGAGAAGATTTCCTTAAGGAGAAACGCATGGCATTTAGAGTCATAATATATAGAATTCAGGGATTCTGTAACAGATTATCTGAGTTTTAAATGGTGATTTCACCACTCACTGGGTGGCCTTGAGCAAGTTACTTAGTTTCTTTGGGTCTCCCTTTACCCATCTGGAATATAATAAGGAAGGAATATAATAAGGACTATAATAGTGACATCTGTCTCATAGGGCTTTTGTGAAAATTAAATGAGGTAGTGCGTACAAAGCGCTTAGCACAGTTTCCAGCACATAATAAATACTCAATGAATACCAGCCATTGCTGTTATCTGTGTTGTTGTTATTCTCTTTATTTGTTCAGCAAATATTTTATTCAGTATCTACTTTGCCTCTGGCATTGTTCTAGGTTCTGGGATTCAGAAGTAGTCACTAAGAGGGCGTAGAATGCGTTGGTATAATCCATAAGTACTCTCATGTCGAGATCTTGTAGGTGCCATGACTGGAACAAATGTCATGGTTTGTTGGGGCATGTTGGTAGGGAGCGGTTTTGTCAGCTGGAAGGATGAGAGCGAGTCTGCTCACACAGAACTGGGGGCACATGGGGGGTGGGAAGGAGCACCTGGCAAGGCCCGAAAGGGCTCAGCCTGGTTCAGAGTTAGTGTTCATGTGTGAGTAGAGAGGGTCGGGGGCCTGAGAGAGGCAGGTGTGCCAGGGGGATTGTGTTCGAAAGTGAGGAGCTAGAATTCTGTTTATTTTAGTGATGAAGAAACAGAAACCCACATGCCCTAATCAGGGTCATGTAGAAAATGAGTGATGGGGCTGGAACTAGAAGCTAAGTGTCCTGTGTTCATATTTATGTATTTTTAACTATTGAAGTGTACATACAGAAATTGCACAAATCTTACATAGAATAATTTTCCATGAATTTTCACAAAATTAAGTGCCCCTGTGTAATCACATCGGGAAATAGGTCCTGGTCTGCTCGCCATAAGCTGCCCTGTTACACCCCTACACCGTCCCTGTCCCCCTGAGGTAACATCTATCCTGACCTCTAAGAGCACAGATTAGCTTTGCCTGGTTTTGAATTTTCATGAACTTTTGGATAGAAGCATATGCTATAAACTTCTTTCGGTCTGGCTTCTTTCACTCCACATGTGTCTGTGAGATTCATAGGGGGGGCCAAGAGTTGTTGCATTCCCATTGCTGTGTAAGATTTTGTTGTATAAATACACACAGGTTTCCAGTTTTATAGCCCCGTGTGTGTGTGTGTGTGTGTGTGTGTGTGTGTGTGTGTGAGAGAGAGAGAGAGAGAGAGAGAGGTGGAAGCTGGATGGTGCTTCCTGTCATTTATGTACGCATGTTACTCTTGCTTATCCTAGTTACTTTTTTTTTTTAACCGACTGAAGGTTACATGAAGAAATTTCTTTTAGAGCCTCTGTGTAGACCCTTGGTTGATACTGTGAAAATATAATGCCTAGTTAAAACCATGGCTTGCATGACCAGAGATTGCCCAGTACGCCTCTTTGTTTAACAGGTATTAATCATAAATAGAAATAACTGCAATGAACTTGTCAGATGTTTTTAAACAGTGCTGATCATTGAGCTTTCTGCCTTCTGAAATATCATCTAGGGTATTACATGTTTCTAAGGGGTCGAGGATTATTGGCTCCTTAATTGGGCCAAATAGCCATCATTTATACTTTTTAAAATTAGGTCTGTTTAAATAAGTGATTGATTAATTGGATGAATGCCATTTTCATGTGTACTTCATTCACTTTTTTTTCTTTCTCTCTTGCTCTCTTTTTTTTTTTTTGATATTTCAGATGATGTTGTGCCATATTTTAAAACGGAGCCAGGCCTACCGCAGATTCACCTGGAAGGCAACCGCCTTGTTCTCACTTGCCTTGCTGAAGGGAGCTGGCCTTTGGAGTTCAAGTGGATGCACAATGACCGTGAGCTCACCACCTACACCAGCGAATATAAGTAATTGATTGCTTGAAAATAAGATTCCATTTCAAGTTGATGTGTTTAGAATATTTGCCTTATTGACCATAATAGCACAAAGGGTGAAAATATTTGATTGAATTTCTAATGCATTAGGATTAAAGGAATAGAGTTAATTAGAATGTGATTTAATATTCTGATCTACATTGTATTTACACCTAGGAAGTCTATCATTATATTTGTAAAAGGAAGCCCGTTAGTGAAATTACCAGACTAAAAAAAGCTATAGTTACGGAGGAATGCAAGTAACAGCTTTAGCACGATAAATTTGCTGTCTTGTGGCAACAGCCCCACCCACCAGTATTGTTCGTATTTAACAAGCATGAATGTTTAAACAGAGATCTTTAAATCAGTAGCTTCTGGAGCTCTGAGCAGTCAACAGAAAATTTACCCGGCTAACTTTTAGAGTCAGGATGGGAGAAGATGAGGCTTTGGGGGAGGGACATGAGCAGAGTCTCTTGTTCCAGCAGCAAAAAAGGATGTTTACTGAACTCCTGCATGTGCTAGGTGTGGGGTGCAGGAGTGAGCATGATGCTCTGAGGCAGAGGGGAGGCTGAGATGAGGTCACACCTGAGCTGTGGCTTCTCCCAGGACCAGTGGTACCCGCTTGTAAACTTCCTGGTCTCCCTGCAGTACTCAGGTCTTTTCAGGTTTAAATCTATTTAGCTTCTGTTTCTATGTGAGGGTTATTGTAACAGATGCTGTAGTTCTGAGTAGGACAGAGAATTAGTGACTGCCTAAAAAGTCCAAGAGGTCCCCAAATCAGCAATGTCATGCTCTTATTTAATGGAAATTAGAGAATTGGTTGTCCAGAGGTATTTTAAATAGAGTAATGGGCTTCTGAACATGGGGCATAGCCATCACTCACTCACTTTGGGAGTCAGAAGTTAGGGGCATCTGGCTAGCTCAGTCGGAAGAGCACACAACTCTTGATCTCAGGGTTGTGAGTTTGAGCCCCATGTTGGATGTAGAGATTACTCAAATAAATCTTAAAAATTTTTAAAAAATAGTCAGAGGTTATAATATGATGGTCCATGAACCACATCCAGCCTGCCCAGAATGTGGTATGTGTGTATGTATTTTAAAAATCAGTTGAAAATATATGTGGATATACACACAGAATATATTTCTTAATTGCTTGCCAGCATTTAACAATTGTAAGATTTCATATAAAAATGCACTTTCTGGTCCCTCTTGACCAATCAGAAGGCCTAGCCACCTGGCTCTGCTGCCCCCCACAGAAGAACCGTGTTTTGCTCAGTTACCTCATCCGCCTGCTCTTTGTAGACATAGAAGTTTGTGACCACCTCTTTCATTACTAGGCCTGTACTGTTAGAGTATCTGCTGTCGTAGGAGCAGTTTATCTTAATAGTGTAAGGTCATGTGGACATCAGCAGACCCAGGTTTGAATCCCAGCTCACTCCCAATTTGCATCAGCAATGTAATTTCAGGCAAGCCACCAATACCTGCAAAATGGGGACGATCATACCTCATTTGTGGTGTTGTGAGCATTAAAAGGCTCTAATGTAGGTAAAATGGTGTATTTTCTGGCCCACAAGCAATCAGCTAATAAATCCTAGTTGACATTCTGTATTATTATAATGAGGTGTTAGGGTACTTGGTTTTGTAGGAGGGGCATAAGAAAGGAAAAGACAAGCAAGCTTAGAAATGAGAACCACGTGTGAGTAGTGGGCTTTAACAGCCAGTACCTTGAATCCAGATATTTCTGTTCAACTTCTGTGTGTGACTTTGGACAAGTGACCTAACCAGTTTGATTTTCTCATCTGTAAAATGGGTGTGATATAACCCACCTCAGAGATTTCTCATAAAAATGAAGTGACATAATGTTTTGTATGCCCCAGGAAGAAAGGAATGAAGTTTCAGAAGACTCCAGATTATTCTTCCCTACAAAAAGTAGTAATGTGGATGATCTATAATGATGGTCTTCAAATTGGGGAACATGGCCATGGATAGTGGCAAAGGAATTTCTTTTTAGATGTTCAGTTTCCATATGTGTGTGTTCTGAGGTTGAGCTGGCCGAGAACATGCCCCTGTGTGGGCACCTGCGCTTCTCCTCCCTGCCCCTCTCTGTGCTCTTTCTCCCAGTTTACAGAAGGAAGGCTCACTCTCCCTGAGTCCTCTTGTGGAACTGCTTCTCAAGGATGCAAGACAAGTGCATAGTTCAGAATATTCGGCTTGAACAAAATGTTGGGCTCTTTTAAACAACCCCAGAAGAACTTCTTGCCTTTCACATATTCCCTTTAGGGGAAAATAGGACACTAGAAATGGGATATTTTGATCAATTTTGGGTTTTTAAAAATTCGGATACGTTGTAGAGTTAGGCAGCAAGAGCTATACCAATTTTAACATCCTCACCTTTTCCATTCTCCAGCTGTTATCAAAGAATATATTGTGCCTCAAGGAACGTGTAATGAGAGCAAAGCAAAGAGTGTGCAAGATAGATCCATGGCAGACAAGGGCATCTTGTTTTATCTAGGTGGCAAACCCACAGCCGCACCCTGGGGCTTGTCCACTTATACAGAGCAGGAGTAGAGTATTCAGGATTTGTTAGAAGAATGAAGTCAAGAAATATTCTTTTATGAAGCATGTTCTTTCTGCATTTTACCCTCCTCTGAGATGAGAAGAGTGTGGTGAGGCCTCAGTTGGAGATATCAGGGAGGAGGAGGTAGAAAGTGTTGTTTACTTCGATCAGATCCATGTTCTATCTTGATGTAGAAGGGACATGCACAAGAGGAAAGTTAGGGCTTTGTATTTTTCTCAAACATTTACGCAGAAGACACTTTGATTAACTTTTGCAAAGAAGATTATTTGATGCTCTAAATCCATATCCATTTTTTATTACTTTCCTGTGTTTTGCTTGCTGCTATGCTTCAACTTCTTCTCTACTTGTTTATTTGCTTGTTCCAGGTACTCATTGGATTTAAATGAACACAAATGGCCACAAATATGTTGTCAATACCTTCTCTTTGTTGTTAATTTCTATCCAATTCTGTTTATTCTAGTGGTAAATAACTTCCCATTCAATGAAATGTAATTGAAAAAAAAGCCACTTTCCTGTCATTAAGAGACATTTTCTTTTTAAATTTTAAAGGCTTAATAATTATATTTCAGCATTAACACATATATGTTGTTTTGATTAACTGTAATAATTGCAATGAACATGTAATACAGAAGAATTTTTATAAGCACTTAGAATCTTTTGATCAAAGGATATCCTTTTTAAGTTGCCGTTTATATGTGTATTTTTATTTCAGATAAGTATATTAGATAATCAATAAGTATCTTTCAGGCATAAAAATATGTTACATTAGACTAAAATTCTATGGGGTAAATAGATTTACAACTCAAGTTCAAAGAGTAAAAAGGAACAGTATGAAGGTTGTATGTGTTAAAGAGTTCATTAATAAAAAATGGATAATGTGCTGGGGCGCCTGGGTGGCTCAGTCGTTAAGCGTCTGCCTTCGGCTCAGGTCGTGATCCCAGGGTCGTGGGGTCGAACCCCACATCGGGCTCCCTGCTCGGTGGGAAGCCTGCTTCTCCTTCTCCCACTCCCTCTGCTTGTGTTCCCTCTTTTGCTGTGTCTCTCTCTGTCAAATAAATAAATAAAATCTTAAAAAAAAAATGGATAATGTGGATTTCAAAATCTTTAGATTACATTGGACACATGTAAAACAGCAGTGTAACAGTTTTGTTTTAAAATGCTAAATCAAGGACGCTTGGGTGGCTCAGTCGGTTTAGCTTCTGCCCTTGGCTCAGGTCATGATCCCAGGGCCCTAGGATCAAGCCCCACATCTGGCTCCTTCCTCAGCAGGGAGCCTGCTTCTCCCTCACTCCCCCTGCCTGTGTTCTCTCTCTCTCTTACAAATAAATAAAACCTTAAAAAAAATGCTAACTCAGGGGTGCCTGGGTGGCTCAGTCAATTGAGCGGCTGACTCTTGGTTTCAGCTCAGGTCATGACCTCAGGGTCCTGGAATCGAGCCCCGCATGGGGCTCTGTGCTTAGCGGGGAGTCTGCTTGTGGATTCTCTCTCTCTCCCTTTACCTCTCTCTCTCTTTCACACACACACATAAATAAATAAATCTTTAAAAAAATGCTAAATGATACACCATGCCATTATTATATAGGCAACTATTTAGACTTAATGATGAAACGGTTTTATTGTCCATTTTAAAATATGCAAGGAAGATGCAGCTTTTTTGTGTTGCTCTTTGCACTAGCAGATTTACCTGTTAATTTGGCACACTCTGGATAATCCACAGGAAGACAAAGCATTGTGGGTCACTGAAGCAAGATTGCAGGGGTGGCTCATTATATATGGACGATTAAAATGATATACATGCTTCATTCCCATTTCTTTAGAAACTTAGAAGAAATGGGTTATTCTAAAGCAAGAGGGGTTTGGGGTAGATGTGATAAATTATATTCTGTTCACTGAGGGCTTCAGACACTGAGATGGGTTATCAGGGATCCATTGTATTTTGTCATCATTTTTTTTAGATATAAAACCTGTCCAAAAATCTCATGCTATTTTTTTCAAATTACTCTTTCATCTACTTCCTTCTAATAAGCACCTTCAGCTGTCATATGTTAACGTTCACGAGACCATTCTCAGTCTCAAATTGAAAAACATGGCTACTTTATGAAAATGGTAGCTGTTTTCTCCCTGAAATGGAGTCTCTCTACCTTCACCCCCACTTTGGTGTCAGTAGAAAATACTAATCCTATAAAGGGCACATAATATAAACTCAGCTTTTCTAGTTTTGACCAAAAATAGCATTTTCTTTGCTGCTTGTGTTGCAAACTGCACAATGAATTTCAGTGATTTTCTGATGTTTTTCATATTGATGCATTATGCATATTTAGGTACAGGTGACTGTATTGGCAAAATTGTAGTAGTTTAGCAATTAAGCCAAGTTTACATAGCTGTCATAGGCAGATTTATCTTTTTTTCTTCCTGAAAATATTTATTTTCAATTATTTTCTACTTTGAGATAAATTATATTCAAATAAGAATAGATAGATATCTAAGCCAATAATTTCTTAGTGGTAGGCATGATATTCATTGTTATAACAGGCGGGATAATTGGATACTGTGAACTGCTAGAAACCTTACTGTCTCCTTATGTGACCTGTCTCTGTGGTTCAGTTTCTGTGACAGTATCAACAATAGAAGTTTGATGGATAATAATTCTTTTTTTTTTTATTCCAGTAAGAAAATAGGAATGGTTAAGGAAAAAGTAACTTTTTCTTATGTCTTATAGAAAGATGAAAAAATTCACAATATCAATAAAAATTATTAAATACCTGGGAATAACCTTTATAAGAACCTACATGAAGTGGAAAACCTCACTAAGAGATACAAAAGAGAATCCTAGATAGGAAATCTAAACAACCATAAAACCAGACAAGTATATGAAACAGTTGTGTTTAAGACACTGGACATCAGGCAGCCCAAGGTGGTGATGCCTGAGAAACAGAAAATCAGTGGGCCCTCTGATTGCCCCAGCTTTAATGCCATGTGAGAATTTCCAGGCTATGGCCCAGACACAGGGTTGCACATGTGTCTGGAGGACTCCTGAGTTTGAGAGAATGGAGAATCCAGAGAGATCAAGGCAGAGTACCAGGGAAAGAGGACTAGAGATCTGCAGAGGTTCTATGTTAAGTATGAGGCAGAATATTCATCAGCACATTCATGTGAGGAGAGTCACCAAGGCCCAGGAGAAGACTGCCCAGAAATGATGGTAGTTCTTCCCATGCTTACCACACAGGGCTGGGTGGGGGGCCTGTTCTCACCAGCCATACCAAAAATCCTCATAATTTATGGGATTATTGGATAGAGGATACAGAATTATCATGGGTCTGTAATGAGAATTATTAACCCTTGACCAAATGCAGCTCTGATCCTAAGGTTTTATAAACAAGACCAGAAAGGATCAGATGACTTTCAAGTATTTTTGAAGCATCGGAGGGGCGCCTGGGTGGCTCAGTCATTAAGTGTCTGCCTTCAGCTCAGGTCATGATCCCCGGGTCCTGGGTTCGAGCCCCGCATCAGGCTCCCTGCTCAATGGGAAGCCTGCTTCCCCCTCTCCCACTCCCCCTGCTTGTGTTCCCTCTCTCGCCATCTTTCTCTCTGTCAAATAAATAAATAAAAATCTTTAATTAAAAAAAATTGAAGCATCGGGGAGCAAAACTCAAGAGTATTTATAGCAATACAACAATATCCAGCACCAAACAGGGTAAAATTCACAATGTCTAGAATTGAATCAAAGATTATCAGGCACATAAAGAGGAAGAAAAGTATGACCCATAAGGAGGAGAGAGATCAATCTATTAACCTCTCAAGCCAAAACTGACACAGGTGTTAGAAGTAGCAGAGAAAGATGTTGAAACATCATAAATGTATTCCATGTGATCAAAGCTAAATACATACATGAAAGATATTAAAAGGCAGAAATCAAACTTCTGAGGATGAACTCTATAATGTCCGAGATGAAAAACATATTGGATGGGGTATCAGCAGATTAGACATGGCAGAAGAAAATGTTAGTAAACTTAAAGGTATAGCAATAGAACTATCCACAATGAAAGGCAGATAGAGAAAAAGGGGGGGATCAAACCCAATGAAATGAGCATTAATAAGTTACAGGACAACTTCAGCTGGCCTAATGTATGTGTGGTTGGAATCCCAAAGGAGGCAGGGGCAGAAAAATATTTGAAGGAATAATATTGAAAATGTTCAACATTTAATGAAAACTATAAACCCACCAATGCAAGAAGCTCAGCAGATCCCAATAGTGGATTTGCTGGCCAATGCAGTAAGGGAAACAAATACAGAAGAAATAAAAGAAATCTTGATTGTAAGAGAAGACATAAAAATGTCTTTTTTTGAGGGCGACATGATCGTTGATGTAGAAAATGTGACATCTATTAAAAAGCTGCTAAAACTAATAAGTGGACTTAGCAGTGTTATGGGATACAAGATCAGTAGTTAAAAATCTTAAGACCCTGAGACAAAGCATCTAATTAAGCTTTATTGCTAAGCTGTGGGAAAGACTCCTCTACTTGTCTTTTGTTTTGTTTTGTTTTTAATCTACTCTGCCCCTACTCACCAAAAGGAAAGGTCTATTGAATTGAGAACTCTTTTGTTAGGTGACATGTAACCAGTTGGTTTCTTCATCATCCCACTGAACTGAGTGTGACTCCCGCCTGTGTCTTCCCATAAATGGCTTAGTTCTCCAAGTTGTTTGGCTTCAGTTTTCTTGACTTGGTTTATAGTCACTCTTCTGCTTGTTGCCTCTCCATTAGTCCTGTCCTCTTTGAACTGCCCAGCCCACAATAATAACAGTTATATTTGGCTCAAGTGGACTAGTCTTGCACATTTTGGCTAAAATAATTAGAATCTCTTATAGTCCTACACTGCTTAAGGCTCTAGGTCCTTTTATCTTTTTCTTAACACATTTCACTCTGGATTTTTCATTTCAGTATTTTGTTTGTAAAGAAAGCTGTAGACTGATTCCACTTTTGATTATTATTCTTTTTTAATTTCATGTAGGAAATTTATAAAAATAACATTGAAAGCCTAATGATTTATCATCACATCTCCAAAAGAAGAATCAAAGTAGTTCCAAGAAGGGTATAAATGGATTACAGGGGTTTTTGTTGTTGTAGTTGTTGTTGTTTTCCTTAACCATTTTTTTTTTTCACTTTGAATATAATATTGGGCTCTGGGCCAAGATATGAAGGTTTATTATAGAACTTGGTTGTTTATTTTCATGCAAAATAGATATTTTATACCAGCATAAAAAGTTAGAGTTGTGAAGAATAGTTCTACCTGGAGTGGCATAAAATGGATGGAGGATCCCTATTCAAAGAAAAAAAAAGCCTTAGGTCTAATTTTAATGGGCATGAAGATTCTCTCTTGGAATTGAATTATATTGTCTGACCTGAGAGGGAGAAATGCAGATGTGCCATCATTCAGAACCAGCATAGGTCTCTGTAGACCTGTGTCCTTAGTCATAGTATCTCACTGCTGCTGGAAGAACTGCTCCACAGTAATTTGTCTGCACCCAGGCAGTATTTTACCAGACATTTTCTCAAATTTTAGTGTTTCATGTTCAGGAAAATTCATAACAGGTTAATTTATCCCAGTTTTGGAGGGACTGTTATTGCCTAGTGATTCTTTGTGGTTTACTAGGAAGCCACGATTTTTAAAAGAGAGATGATTTGGAGAGGCATTATTTGGGTTTTTCTGTGACCATGGTGAGCACCTGGTAAGTTCAGAAGCTTTTTCAGCTGAAATTATTTTGGCTGTGTCCTGTAGTGTAGACATGTGGGGAATTCTAGACAAGCCACAGAAACAAACTCTTTCTTGCTGAAATGGAACAGGAAGTTGTAGTATGGACATTGGGTTGCCCTTAGAATCAGTCTCCAGGCAGGCTGGAGATTGGGCAGGAACAGAATGAGGTGAGCCTGCTAGAGCCAATCAACCCAGGAGCCAGTCCTGTGAGAGTCCTGCTGCTAGTTCACCTGGAGCCTGGATGCTGTTGTTTGCCACGGCCCCCCTGGGCCCGGGCTCTGCTGCACCCCGGAACCACTGCTGTCAGATGAATGCTCCTTCAGCCCCATTCCTGTGCATCACCAGCCTCAGATCAAAAGTCCAGAGTACGTGTGGCCAGTGGTCACACATTGCCTCCTATCTGTGTCAGGGGTCTGCCTCCACCGAGACTCAGAGTGGAAAATTCTCCGAACACAGGAAAATGCTATAGATCCCAGGTAGACAAAAAAATGTCAAATGTTCACTCCAGGCAGGGCTAGTCAAGCAGCTACTTATGGGCTGAAATAGAGCTAAAGTGGCTTGCTAGAGAAACTCTGGGCTGGTTCTTGTGGTCCATCCTGAGGGGCAATTCAGAACTGAGGTATTCTCTTACTTACCAGGAATGGACATTTAAACCCTTGGTTTTGCTGTGATTTTGTGTTTGATTTTCTTTAATTTGCTTTTCCTGATAATGAACTAGCCCTGGAAAATATTCTGTTGGTCTAGTAGAATTCTGCCTTTATACAGTGAATACAAACATTCCCTGCTGTGTTTATTTGAAATAGGAGCAGGCATTTTCTATATTTTAGTGGCATATGGTGCTAAGATTTTATCATACTTTCTTATAAAGAGCCAGGAAACTTTCTCTGCTTAAAAATGTGTGTTTATAAACAATAGGCTTGCAGTGAATATTCCCATCTGTTAGGTGAACATAATTTGTGTAGGAATTCCTATAATAGGTGGAGTACTTTGCAACTGTTTTGTATATTTTTTCCCTGGCGAGACATTAGACTAAAGAGATGGTACAAAACAGCATATGCCTAATATTCAATTTTGTATCTGCTCCTCCCTGTGGTTTGAAAACACTGCTATTTCTGTGCATTAGTACATAGGATTACTATAGAAATTCATAAGAATTTAAAATCTACTTAGGATACTGCAAAAAAAAAGGAAAATGGAATGGATAACAATTATATAAATTTGGAAATGTTGCAATGATGAAACTGTTGATGTAGTTTTTCAAATATGTCCTCCCATAACTTGTGTTATTTCGTTTCCAGAAACTTTTTTGACTTCATTTTAACTTAATTTCAAAACTCCTCCTTATTATAATAACAGTATCTGACAGTTAAAGCTGCTCATCCTTCTAGTCTTGATTTGTAATTTAAATAAATGGCATTGACTTTTTGTGTTCGGTTTGATATTATTCTTACTATCCACACTAATTAATTTTTTGTTTGAGATGAGCCATTCCTCAGAATAGAGTAAAATTTTGAAGATTAAAACTCAGCAATAATTTTCATAAAAGATTTTATTAATCTTGTCATGGGAATACCAAGATGGTTATCAAAGGGAAAACATACTTTGATTAATATTTGCTTAGTGCTGAATTACCTATATTGTCCAAATGTTTTATTCACTTAAAAATTATGCCTTTAAGTTCCTTTCTCAGGTTGATGAACTGGACATACTTGAGTAAAAGGATGAGCAATCAGTTGAATATAAGCGATTTCAAGCTATGTTTAGGAACTGAGCTAATAAAGCATACTGTTCATGGTGCTTTTTACCCATTTTTTTTTTTTTAAAGATTTTATTTGTCAGAGAGACAGAACACAAGCAGGGGGAGAGGCAGGCAGAGGGAGAAGCAGGCTCCCCACCGAGCAAGGAGCCTGATGTGGGACTCGATCCCAGGACCCTGGGATCGTGACCTGAGCCGAAGGCAGCGGCTTAACCGACTGAGCCACCCAGGCGTCCCTTTTTACCCGATTTTTAAAAGTTTCTCTGATTATCCTTTTGAGAGGTATTTTTAAATTGAAGATAACTATTAACATCTTTGTAATAAAGGATAACGTCGCTGAGTTTTCTCTTTTTTGGGAAATAGGCTACCATTCGATTGGGTGTTAGCTCTCTTTTTCTTTCTTGTGGTAGGCAACTTCCTATTTGTAAAAAGTATTCAGGACTCAGCCTTATTCTTGATTTGTTTTTGAACATGGCCTAGAAACCAATTAATGTACTCTCTTAGGTATTGTGAAAGGTTTGGGCTCTGGAGCTTTAAAACTCACTTCAAGTGGTCCTTGGTTATAAATCGTACTTGCTTATGGATTTCAAAACATTCTAAGTTATAAAACTAATAGTAAACCCTAAAGCAGGGCTTTTATGGGATCTGTATCTTCTAACTACCTTTTTTTCTTCTGTAAAATGTTACTGAAGTTTTTAGAAAGGCATTGATTTGAAGGATGTGATTACTTACAGTCACAGCAGTGGAAAATACCAATGAAATCACCTTTCAGTTACCCAGAATGTTTTTAAAGTTAATGTCAGGCCATATGCAGAGAAGGAAGCGAGGGAAGTGTATGAATTGTGTTGGGGGTTCTACAACAGTGAGTGCAGAGGGCAGTTGTGTCACCGGGTCGTTGCTGTCTTTGCCTCGATGACACCTGTATCTCATCCTGAAAGTGTTGTTGGAATTTTTAGGAAGAGTAACATGACACATTATGTAAAGATTGTTGCCAGTTCTAGAAATAACTTTTAGAGATCCTAAGAGAATTATAAACACTTTTTGTTGAAATGTCTAGTTTAAGTGTAATGACCTATAGCTATTTTACATTTGTCATTTTTTCAACTAGTTATGAGTGTTCTCTTTTACATGCATGGCAGTGTGCCTGGCGCCAGGGCTAGAGTGATGAGCAAGGCAGGTCTGGAACCTAGCTTCATGTACTACTGAAAGCCTCACTGGGGAGACAGACATCGATTATGTAATCTCACAGATAAAATTGCAGTTGGGGTGAGCAGGTTGACAGAGAAGAATTACATAGACATTAGTTTACCAAAAATAAAATATTTGTTGAGCACTTGTGAAATGAGATGCCAGAGCTGCTCCTAGATATAGAAGCATTAACACTTCTCTCTGGTATTTGGCAGGTATATCATCCCGTCTTTACAGAGGCTTGATGCTGGGTTTTACCGCTGTGTGGTGCGAAACAGGATGGGAGCTCTCTTGCAGAGAAGATCAGAAGTTCACGTCGCATGTATGTGTGCATTGGAAAAGTCTCCAATGATGAATAACAGAAACAAAATGTCTGTGGGGAATGCTGATCAGAATCACTTTTAACCATTGTAGGAATTGAGATTCTGTCTTGGATTCTCTTTGGAATAGAGTAATTGCTAAAGGTTTTGGGAGATAACTAAATAGCTAGTGGGGCTGGTCTGATGGTGGTGACGGGGTTAATGAGGTAAATGCCAGTCCTGGCCACTCAGTAGTCAGGGCCTCCGTCAGGCCCTGTGGAAGACAGAAAACAAAATTTAACAAGATGCCTTCTCTTTTATGATTAGCTGCTCTTAGCATTTATGATACTCAGGTTCAAATGCTTTTCAAGTAAAAAATTAAACCCAGTTAGGAAAAATTTTGTCAGTTCCTAATTAGTTCTTTCCAGTGATTTGTTTAGAAATCCTTTAGCTACACAATAAAAACTAGGTGGATAGTAATGTCCTAGATGGGCTTACTGTTAGTTACTTGATGAGTTCTCTGTGGGGCAGACCCATTCGGAGTAAAAGTAACTGGAGGAGGTATCAGAACGCAGAGTTTGCCTTTGATGTCGTCTTTAGCAGGAATTGGAGAGACCAGCTGGCTGACGTAAAGCACTTAATACTTTTGTAGTCCAAAATCTGTGAAGGGTCAAGTCCATCTAAAATGGCCTATCTGCTTTATTACGTTTTGAATTTACTACCAAAATGTCTCTTGATTTAAAAGAAAGCAGGGAGTGTTTATGAAGCTTTAAGTTACTAGGTTATGACAGATTTGAGAGAACTCCAGAGAGCTCTTAAATTGGGATGTCACCCAACGATGACAGTGTTTTCTTACTTGTTTTTCTGACCATGGGTAAGGCCTATAGTTTTCAGCATTACTATATCAAACAGAGTAATTGCTCATTACTCTACTATTTTGTAATCACTAGTGACCGAGTGAAGTGCTGATCCTGTACATGTTTAGTTATGTTTTTAATTAGGAAAGCTTAACTTTTCTGAATTGTGGTGAACTCACTCAGCTAAATCTTTCTGCGGAGTAATTGAGAACTTCTATTCAATGGGATAATTGAAAACATAATAAATACAAAGTTCAGATCAATACCCCAAACATATTTGAATAAGTTAACAGCTTGGAATTTATTATAATATATTAAATTCTATTATGTAATATTAAATTTTGGGCTTTTTTTGGGTTAATTATTTATACCCTTGTTTCTGTCATTTATCTCTGGCTCTTAGATGTTTTCTTCTCTCTCTTTTCTCCTTCTTTTTGATAATAAGTTTCAACAAGTTTGAAAATAACCGTGACTGCTTTCCTAATCTGTTTCATTAGTTTGTTTCATCTCTTTCTTAGAATATTAAATGCTGCTTATTACGTAGGAAATAATTTTCTTTGAATAAAAAATCCATTGATAATAGGGATTTTCTGTGACTATTCCAAATGTTTGCACACAGAGAGACGACCATAGTAGATACACCACGTGAGCGTATACGCACATATCTGTATCTAAGCAGGACGCAGACATTTTTCAGAAGTTTCAAATGTTACTAATTTAAAAATTGGCCTCTTATACCTACACTCTAATGACTGGGTTTTTTTCTGTGACGTCCATTTTTTAAAAAATGCCGTTAACCCGTAGCACAGGGACTGGCACAAAGCCTGCTTGCCCCAAATTAAAAAAAAACAAACAGCGCAATGGCGGCTGCCTGGGTGGAACCAGCCTGAGAGACTGGGGAGCCAGGGGGTAGCTGACGGCGCTCCGTTAGTCTCTGCGGCGGTGGGATGCTTTCCCACGGTTTATTCCGATATTAAAATCAGTTGCAAACGTTTCATTGTAGTGTTGCAGCGACACAAAGACCATGAAGTTCTGCTGATTAATGCATTTCATGGGCACTTTGGAGGCACACGGCTCCGGCTCATGCTTCACTTCACCGCCAGATCCGCACTCACCAGCATTACTGCTCAGTCTCTCTTGTCTTACTGCTTAAGTATAGCAACGTCGGTGACTTTGTTGTAGTATATAGGTATTTCCATCTTTGGCCCTCCCCCCCGCCCCCCGCAAAAAAAAGAGTTTTCTGGAACTTAAAGGGTCTGATTTTTCTCTGCAGATATGGGAAATTTCATGGATACGGACCAGAGGAAAATGGTGTCTCAAGGACATGCAGCAGTCCTCAACTTACTGCCCATCACCAGCTGCCCGAGGCCACAAGTGACTTGGTTCAGAGAAGGGCACAAGATCATTCCCAGCAACAGAATGTAAGTTGCTCCAAACTTTAAAACACACCTCATTATACTTGTTGGCACCACTGACATATTATTTAATGAATTCCACTGTGTCAGTTAAGCTTTGAAAAGAATAATAACCGGGTCTGGTAGTCCTCCCCCAGTCCTTACTAAGCAGCTTTTTGGAAGACTTGGCTTGGAAATGTTTAAGCAGTTTAAAGAAATCATCTTGTAATGTTACTCTTTGATAAGCTGCATGCGCAGAATAAAGCATCCTTACTTAGTTGTTAAGGTCCGTTTTTTCCCCTCTTGAATGTACTTTTTGAGACGTCATTGTCACCCCTGAGCTGTGTTTAGCTCCAAGGACTAATTTAAGGGGTGCTGGTATTTACTTACGGAGCTGTGGGGTTTCCCCCTTTTCACTGAGCCATGTTTGATGCTGCTCTCTCCGACGATAAAACAGTGATGACGGCTTATTTCTCTTTACCCTTTTCCCCTGCCGTGACAGTTCTAGTCCCTCCGTCTAATTAGTGGTTCGCCCATCTATTGCAGAAGAGTTGCTTTGTGATTAGTTAAGCATTATTTCAAGGTGTTCCTGCCTTGGTATTTATCTAATGCCAAACGGATTTTTTTCATTTAGAGCTTTAAGTGATTAAAAAGAACATTGGGTGTATGTTTCATAACTGGGCATTTTGCAGTATAATTTAAAGATAATATACCAAATATAAACATTTCAGGAATGAACATTTCTGAAAAAACCATGAAATGCTTATAAGCTTGGGCTAAAAGTCAAATCCTTATGCCGTCAGATGGTTGCACTCATACAAAAATTCATGAGAAGAAAATGCTTTTGTTTTGTTGTGTTTTTCCAAAAAGGATATATGTATATAAGATAATTTGCTAAATAGGTTTGAAATATAACTCTGAAAGCCACTGTAAGGTGTAAACTTGCTTTCTCCCCTACCTGCCCATCCATGGGGTCCCTTCTCTAAGCCAGGTATCATGACTCTTCTGCCTGGGCATCTGAACCTGCTTGGCCCCAGACCGTTCTTAACCTTATCTAACAAATGTTTCTATTCTTGTTATTGGAACAGGAAAAATATTGAAGTGTATAAAGGCCATATTTAAAAATTTCAGTAAAAATACTAATTTCCATAGAAAACGGGATAACTGCTTTCCTTTTTAATTTTTTAAGAGTTGCTGGGGTGTCCACATTTATATTGATTCCAGTGACACCAAATGCCTCTCGAGGTCGGTGAAACAAAGAACAGGGGTCAATTTTTCATTCTTTTAGAAGACTGCTAGGCTGAACAAAAGGCAGCTGAGGTGGACTCTTGTGAAATATTCTGGAAGGTTCTAGCATTGAGCACAGTGTGGCTGGGCCAATTTGGGATGAATGCTAGGGAAGAGTGGGTGCTAGGGAGGGTGGGTAAATTGAACTAAGCTTCCTCTCCAACATCAGAGCTTCTAATTAATGTCAATGGGAGCACAATCCGTGGGGGAAGGATTAGTTTAACTCAGCAGCAGGCAGCTGTATGGCAACTCACTTGTTGACTTGCGGTCTAGCCATATTCACGAGGCTGCATTTATTCAAGAAGTATGAAAGGAGATAGAATGAAATAACAGCTCTTAATTGTATAAGCTTTTCTTTTTTTACTTGCAGATTCTTGCTAAAGACTGTTTAATTCCTGGTGAGCTACTAATGTAAAGATGCTAAGTAGGCTTTAACTTAGTGTCCTATCAAACAAATGGTCTGCGAAGCTATTGATGAATCTCCAATCTCAGTAGAATGATATGCCGGTAATCTTTTTTTTTTTTTTTTTTTTAGATGAGATGAGATGAGATGAGGCTGGTTATGGATATTTCCACATTTGCAGGCCTTTTGTTTCATATTTTCCACCTCATCATCACCCCCATATTTATTAAGTACCTGCTGCGCAAGATGTCATAAATCAGTGCATGTGGTTTTCTTGATAAGTTTATACATCATTCAAAGATACATTGCTTTATACTTCTAAGAAACGTTGGCTTTGGATAGGAGTTGGGAGGGCATTTCTGCATGGCCCCTGCCCAGACGGTTGGCAGACAAAAGTCAGATGGCATTAGCTCTGTTCGGCACCACCAGAGGTGTCATTTAAAAACTGAAACGTTTGGCTCAAAGTGTTTCACTCATACTGAAACAGGTCAAGCTTCTATACCCGCTGTAAGCTGGTTGTCTGAGGCCAGTTCCCTAACACAGCTGGGGAGAGGGTCCTTAGCCACGGGGAGGAGGAGCCTCATCTCACCAGCCCCACCTCCTTAGTATTTGTTTTTAAAGATTTTATTATTTAAGAGAGAGAGAGCGCAGGGAGAGGAGCAGAGGAAGAGGGACAAGCAGACTCCGCGCTGAGTCCCGAGCCCTACGGGAGGCTTGATCTCAGTACCCTGAGATCATGACCTGAGCTGAAACTAAGAGTCAGACACTTCATGACTGAGCCACCCAGGCGTCTCACCATCTCCTCCCCGCCCCCTGTGACCTTCAGAATGTGAGCTTTTGGCTCACAATTAAATGATTTTATTTTTCATTTTCAAGGGAAACAATAATTCTAATATTTCCTAACTTGAAAAGTTAGTTGAATAGCCTATTAATAATTTTAACAGCAGCTGTTATTTATTAAGTACCTACTTTAAACACATCTTCCCTGATACTCATAGTTGCCTTCCGAAGAAGTGTAATTAGTTGTGCTTCTGGAGATCAGACTGAGGATTGGAGATGTTGACCAGCCCACCCAAGGACACACACCTGACCAGTGCTGGAGCCGGGGGTCCACCCCAGGCCTGTCTGGCTCCCACACAGCTGACCAGTGCTGGAGCCGGGGGTCCACCCCAGGCCTGTCTGGCTCCGAGTCTCATGCTGTCTTTTGCATCACGCTAATCCTTCTTTTCACTTTATTTTGCCAAACCTTCTTGGTGCTTTTGATTTATTTTTCCATATACTTCTTATATTCCTGTTTCTCCCTTTTTAGAACACCAGCCCTCGGTTTGAAATGCTGCAGGTTGCCGAGAGCCACAGGCACACACAGACACGTGCTCCCACATGGCCCTGAGCGTGCCCGCCAGTGTGTCTTCTATCCACTGTATGGGGTCTGTGAGGCCCTAACTTCAGAAATCTTTGACAAAAGAGAAGGCAGACATGTTTTTCTGACTAAGGCATGGGCTTTATGAAATTCAGAGGCCTAGTGGGAGATGGGGTGGAAATGATGTGTGTATGGCACAGGCTGGGGGGCGGCAGGAGGTAGAGGGCATTGCCGTGTGCAGACCCAGCACCCTGTCACTGGCAGCCTCTTTGTTCTTGGGCCACATACTTGTGAAGGAGGAGGCTTACGTGGTGTGGCGAAAGGAGCAGCAAAACTCCGTCACCGTCCCAGGAGAGTAGCTGAAGTGAATGTCCCGTGGTGGACGTGAGCTGCCTCACATTCACATCAGAATGAGGCTAAATGAAAAGCCCACCAAGTTCTGACTGCAGTTTGGGCTCCCCCCTTTCACTAAGTACTTAGGGCATCCCACATACAAGGCACTGTCCCAGGCACCGAATATGCCGCAGGAAACAAAAGCAAGTCCTTGTCCTCGGGAAGCCTGTCTCCAGAGGGCATGCCAGCTGGTGACAAGAGTGAGGAGAGAATGAAGCAGGGGACCGAGAGGGGAATGCAGGGGTCAGGTGGGTTGCTGTTTCAGATGTGGAATCAGAGAAGGCCTCTTGATAATGCCCTCTTTGAGCAGAGGCTTGAATGAATCAGGGGAGGAGGCCTGGGGGTAAATCTGTGAGAAGAGCACCCGAGGTAGGAGAAAGGCCCGTGTGTTGGAGGGGCAGCTGGGCTGGACCGAGGGAGACGGCTGGGGATGAGGTTCCTGAGCTGGCTGGGCCTGATTCCTAGATGCCGGTTACTTAGCCAGAGTGAGGACTTTGGCATTTGCTCTGAGGATCGGAGCAGAGCAGCAGCATGATCTCCCTTGTGATTCTTGTGTTAGGAGTTCTGTAAAGAATGGACACAGGGCAGCAGAATCCCAAATGAGGAGGCCCGTTAGGGGTTTGCTGCAGTAGTTTAGGTGACTCAGACCGAGCGGTTTGGTTTGGGGAGGGGTGGTGGGAAGTGTCAGATACTGATACATTCTGAACATAGAATGAATAGGATTTCCTGCTGGATTAGATGTGGGGTATGAGAGAAGGAGAGAAGCCATGGAAGACTCTAAGAATTTTGGCCTTTGCAACTGATAGGATGGACTTAAAATTTCCTGAACAGGAGAGATGATTTGCGGGCAAAGCAAGTTTTGTCTGTATTTGGGGGGGGGGGGTGGATTTTGTACACGTTTGAGGTGCGTAGTAGATGGTCAAGAGGATCCAGTCATGAGATAATTGTTTATATCAGACTCATGGTCAGCAAAGAGGTCTAGGCTAAACTTGGGGGTTGTTGGTGTGTTTGTGATTTTTTTTTTTTTTTTTAAAGATTTTATTTATTTATTTGAGAGAGAATGAGAGACAGAGAGCATGAGAGGGAGGAGGGTCAGAGGGAGAAGCAGACTCCCTGCTGAGCAGGGAGCCCGATGCGGGACTCGATCCAGGGACTCCAGGATCATGACCTGAGCCGAAGGCAGTCGCTCAACCAACTGAGCCACCCAGGTGCCCCGGTGTGTTTGTGATTTTTAAAGCTCTTTAATGCTCCGTATAAAATACCTAAGTCAGTAAGTGAAGCCCAAAGAGTTCCATCATATCAGTTGAGATGCTCTTGGTCACAGAGGATGACTCTGGCTGAGCTAAAAGACCACGCACTGGAGTACTTAGAGAACTACAGAACCAAGCCAGGAGAAGGACCGGGAGAGGGTGGGCACGGGGTGGGGGCGGGCTACCGGGACTGTGCTCGAGGCCGAGGAGCAGGGAGCGAGTCAGCACTTTAATGGCTTCTCAGGGATGTGAGGTCCTAACTCCTGGAACTTGTGACTGTGTCACGTAATGGGCAGAGGGGGAGGAAGGCTGCAGAAGCAGCAGGGGACTCATAAGCTGGGAAGGTGGGACAAAGGAGGAAAGGTGAAGTCTTATTCTGGCACAGTTGTGTTCAGTGCCGGTGCCCCTGACCGGCCCGTGCCCACCGCCGGCAGTACTCACTCTTCTCGCCTTCAGACATGAGCAGATGAGGGTCCCGACCCTCATGGCATGTGTAGGTCCTTTCCTCCAGTAGTTTCAGCGTCCTCTGGGTATTGGCCATCAAAAACATCCTTGTTCTGAGAACTCTGTCTTGCGTAGCAGATATGCACTCCTGGAATGGCTGAGTGCTTCAAGAAATGTGAAGAAAAGCCATGTAATGTTTATAAACTTCCTCACCAAAGGAGCGGGGGGTGCATAACAAACCTTGAGAAAAAATGCTATTGATGAAGGAGAAATATATCTTAGGAAAGGCAAACAATACTTTGAAAGAAATGAGAATAAGTTATACTCAGAATTTTTGAATAGGTAATTATAGGCTTTATTGATCTAAGAAGATGAAAAAAAATGCGTGTTTATTTTTCTGATTCACTGAATCCAAACAGTTTGCTGTCTTTGCATATCAAAGATGAGAATAGCCTTGTCTTATATTGTCTAATTTGATAATAAAATTGTTCTGTGTTATTTTGGTTTTGATATATGCTCTTTGTTTCCTTTTATTTCTCAGAATGTGAAATGCGAATGTTGATGTCATGCAATATTTCTCTCACCTCCAGGAGGTAATTTATGTCGGCACTTATCAGATTAGGACGCAAAAACTTGTTTTGTGCAGTGCCATTCTCTTGCTTAATTGCAGGTTCTTGTGCTCAGACTGCATGCGGCAGCCTACCTGACGGGAATATGGAAGCACAGTGTACTTGCATGTGTTTGCCGGGGAATGCAAAGTTTATAGATTAAATATTTCAACCTCCAGTCAGCTTTTTGCAGGATGACTTGCCAGGAAAGATGTGAATTGTGAAGTATGGGCAGTAAACAACATCCCAGGTGACATGGAATCAGCCTGACTTGTAATTGTCCATGCTTAAATACTTGAATGTCCATTAACTTACTACCATTTCATTTCAATCGCTCCAAGAAAGATTTGTTTAAATTAGCACTTGTAGTGGAAGTCACAACTTAATGCTTGAATGAAGTAGATCTGGTTGTAATAATATTTTTATAATTAACTGGGCTTTCAAAATAATATGCTTTTAAATTTTTTATATTTTATAGGCATTTTGTGAATGTTTATAGAGTATGTCTATACATGTGAATGAGCCATATTTGGTGTAAGTGAAAAAGACTAGGAGATGTGGGCTCCGGACCTGCTTCCATCATTAATTCTGACTTTGGGCAAATTACTTACTCTGCTTTGCTTCCATTTTCCCATGTCAAGATGGGGAAGGTGAGCTAAATGGCCACTGAAGTCCTTTCTGGTGTTCACATTCAGCGATGCTCGCGGAAGGGCAGGCCAGTTCTGCCTCTCCCTCTCTGTCTTCCTTCATGCATTCAATAGATATTTACTGAGCAGTCATTTTGTGCCAGGCACTGTTCTAGCTCCCAGGGGTGGAAAGGGGAATGAGGCATTGAAGGTCCTGCCATCAGTGAGCTATGGCCTCATGTGGAAACAGGCTAATAAACAGGGTACTCTCAGGGGACAAGCACCACGAGGGAATGCGCAGGGACGGGAGAGCTGAGCGGAAGAGGAGGGAGCTGGCTGCTGCTCCGCAATGAGGGGCCCCGGACAGCGTCTCTGGGCAGGCGATGTTGTGGCAACCATGTCACTGAGTTAGAATTTACGTACAACACGAACAGATTTTCAGCACACAAATTGGTGAATTCTAGCAAATATGTGACAAATGTCAGCCCCTTCCCAGTCAGGTTTCCTGGTGCAGTTAGTACTCCTATGCCCCCTGCCTCCAGCCCTGCCCATTAATCTAATATTACTGTAGGAGAGTTTGTCTATTCCAGAATTTCTTATAAAGGGGATCATAGAATATGAAATCTTTTGTGTCTGGCTTATTTCATTCAAGATAAATTCTGTGATATTCTCAAGGTGATGTTTAGTAACAGTAATTATTAATATTTCTGAGTGCTGGCATTGTTTTAAGTGTTTTCCATATAATGATTCATGAGCTCCTCCCAGGAGCTCAGTGAGTCATCCTGTTATTATCCCATCCTGTTCTTGTTCCCATACTGAGGCTCTGTCTCCGCTAAGTAATAACCGCTTTACCGACGGGAGCTAAGGTGGGGAGAGGGCAGCAGCTGGTCAGTGTCCTAGCCCACGCGTCCCCTGCCGTGCTGACTGCTTTCTCAGCTTCTGTCTGCACGGGGCTGGAGGACAAGTGTTCTTGGCAGAGGGGCAAATACTTGCAAACCCAGGAAAGAGCTGCTTGTATTTGCTCAGCTGGAGGGGCTGTTGTGCGGTTAGGGTGTGGAAAAGAGGCAGAGAGAGTGCAGAGGGAAGAGGCTGGGAGGGACACGGGACCTGGAGGCATCTGAGTCTGCGAAGGAATCTGGATTTATTCCATATACAGTAGGAAGTCTTTGCGGGAGTTTGTGTTGTTTTTGAAAATGTTTTGAGATTCTGGTAAAATACATGTCGCATAAAATTTACCATCTTAACCACAGTTCAGTGTACAGTTCCGTGGCGCTAAGTGCATTCCCATTGCTGTGCAGCCGTCCCCACCATCCATGTCCGGAACGCTTTCTTGTTCCCATACTGAGGCTCTGTCTCCGCTAAGTAATAACTCCCCACTGGGCCCTCCCCGCCCCGGCACCCTCCCCGCTGCTTTCTGTCCCTGATTTTGACTCTTCCAGGGTCCCTCATGCAAGTGGAACCATACAGTATTTGTCCTTTTTCCTCATTTTAAATTAAACTTTGTATTTCGAGTTGATCGTGTATTCAAATAGAGTTGTAAGAAATAATACAAGGAGAGCCCATATGCCCTTTAACCAGTTTCCCCAAATGGTGAGATCTTGCCACACTGTCGCACCATATCACAGCCAGGATATTGACATTGACATGGCAAAACACAACACATTCCCATCCCCAGAGGGTCCCCTGGGTCCCGTTTATAGCCACGCCCCTTTCCTCCAGCCCTCATGCCCACCCTAAACCCTGGACATCACTGATCTGGTCTCCATTTCTGTCATCGCGTCACTTAGAGAATGTTATGTAAGTGGAGTCATGCAGTTTGTTTTAGGGTAAGCTTTCTTCACTCTTCATACTTCTCTGACTCATTCAGGTCGTCGCCTGCACTGGCGGTTGGTTCCTTCTCACTGTGTGGTGCTCTGTGGTGTGGACATACCACAGCCCCACAGTGTAGCTGGTGGCGAGGGACATCTGGGCTGTATCCAGTTTTCCACCATTGTGAATAAAGCTGCTATAAACATTTGTGTATAGGTTTTTGTGCAAACAGAAGTCTTTGTTCTTCTGGGACGAATGCCCAGGAATGCGGGTGCCGCGCAACACGGAAGCTGCATGTTTAGTCTTTGCAAGGAGACGCCCAGCTGTTTTCCAGGGTGGTTGTACTATGTTATGCTCCGCCCAGCAGTGCCTGAGCGGTCCCATTTCTCAGCCCTTCTCTCGCACTTCCTGCTCGCACTATCTTTCGATGTAGCGATCCTGATAGGTGTGTAATTATAACTCATGGTGTTTTTAATTTGCATTTCCCTAATGACTAATGATGTTGAATATCGTTTCATGTGTTGATTTTAAAAGGAACCAAATAGGAAAAAACTAAACTTCTTGAGGTGAAAAATACTTATCTAAGAAGTCAATTGAATCAGTGGAAGAGCAGACAGTATGCAGCTATAGTGGAAAATACTGTCCTGGTGGGTGTGAGGAAGAAAACTCAGAATAAAGCACAGAGATAAAAAAGATGGAAAATATGGAAGACAGGCTAAGAGATAAAGAGGATAGAATAATCACTCGAGCTCTAAGAAGAGGAAGGAAAGAATGGAGGGAATGGGTGGAGATAATGTTCAGAGATAATTGTCATAGTATTTCCTAAAATGATGGATCCTTAGAGCCAAAACGCAGATTAAGCTCCAAGTAGGATAAATGAAAATATATCCAAATCTAGACATATTACAGTGTCACCATCGAACTTCAAAGACAAAGAAGAAGTCTTATCAGCAACCATACGTGTAATTCAGGTTGCCTCAAAGGCACGGTCATTAGCTCTCTGTAGACAGCGATATTAGAGAAGATAATGGCCCTAATAGCTTCAGAATTCCAAGGGATGTAAGTGTAATCATGGAAGCCTGTAGCCTGCTAAACTAGTGTCCAAGCTGAGGGAGACACGAGGGTATTTTCAGACAAGACTGGGGACTATTTTTCTGAGAGCTCCCCTGAGAGACCCACCAACAGTGGGCTCGAGGACAAAGGACACGGAGTCTAGAAAGGAAGTAGAATGTCAGGAATGTTGGTCTTCATTTGGGAATCTGAGAATGGGTGTATGGGGGGGAGCGGGAGCGGACCAGCAGAGAGGTTTGCCACACCACCCCAGCTGGACTGTCCAGCAACATGTAGCTTCAGGCAGCCGCTCTGAAGTCACCCTGTGAGTCCGGCACAGCTGCAGCACTGGGGCCAGCGGGGTCCCGCCCTCCTTTGTGCTCTCCTCTCTCCCTTCTCCCTGCTTGCCAGCGACCTTGCCCACCTGGAGCAGGCCCACAGAGACGCTGCTGCCGAGACTGTTCCCCAGGAGAACTGGGCTGTGATGTGAGGGACTTGAGATGAGACTTCAGAATGGAACTTTCGTGGGGGTTGGCAAGGCCGAGAGGGTGACCCTGCCTGTGGGGCTGCGATGGCACAGGAGAAAGTACCCGCAGAGGTGAGAGGGTTGGGCACCAAGGGCACAGCAGGAGGAGGGGTCCTCGTGACGGGGTTTTGAGTAGTGTTGTTGTTGGGGTGCGGATCCAAAGGCCAAGAAAGAATTCTTGAGACGTCTTTGGTGCAAAAAAGTGATTTTATTAAAGCATGGGGACAGGACCGGTGGGCAGAAAGAGCTGCTGCCCTGGGGTTGTGAGGAGTGGCCGATTATATACTTGGGAGTTGGGGGAGGTAAGGGAAAAAGGGAGGTGTCCAAAGGGACTTTGATATGCTAAAGAAGACTCTTCTTTTTATTTTTTTTACTTTATTTTTTAAATTTTTTTTAAAAGATTTTATTTATTTATTTGACAGAGGCACAGCGAGAGAGGGAACACAAGCAGGGGGAGTGGGAGAGGGAGAAGCAGGCTTCCCACAGAGCAGGGAGCCCGATGTGGGGCTCGATCCCAGGACCCCGGGATCATGACCTGAGCCGAAGGCAGACGCTTAACGACTGAGCCACCCAGGCGCCCCTGTTTTTTTTTTTTAAGATTTTATTCATTTATTTGACGGAGAGAGTGAGCAGCACTGACCTGCAGCAGGGAGGGGCAGAGGCAGAGGGAGAAGCAGCGCCCCTCAAGAAGACTTTTGGGCTACTGGAGGCCTTGCTGTTGTCAAGCTAGGGTGGTTTTTCGCTCTAGCAAAGTATTGACCTTAAGACAGTTGGGAGTCTGCTCAGGAGTGTCATGCTCTGCCCGCCTCAAGTACTTGTCAATGAGCTGCAGGTTATAGGACACTTACTTTTGTCTTCATTTCTTCCTGCCTATGTTTCCCACATCACTAGGGAGATGCAGAGCCGGGAGATTTCCTTCTGCAGCAGATGGTGGGAGTAAGTCGAAGCGCAGCAGGGGTACTGGAGAGTAAAGGGAGCTCTGACTCCCTCACAGGGGCTTCAGCGGGACTGGGGCTTGGAAGGAGAGGCAACGGTTTGGTGGTGCCCGCTGATGGCTCTTGCTCTGGTAGACCGGGCTCTGGGAAGCCCTTCTGGGACTGCTGCTCTGGGTGGTTCCTCCAACATACGGCACTTTGCAATCCCTCCGCTATAGACAGAAAATTTGTGTCTCCCTCGGCTCCCCCAGTTCACTTCTTGGAATTCTAATCCCTAGTGTAATGGCGTTAGGAGATGGGGTCTTTAGAAGGTGCTTAGGTCATGAGGGTGGAGCCCTCATGGCAGGGACCTTCGAGAACTCCCTCCCCACTTCCGTCATGCAAGGACTCGGCCAGAAGCTGTCCACAAACAAGGAAGAGGCTCACACCAGACACCCAATCTGTCAGTGCCTTGAGCTTGGATTTCCAGCCTCTAGAATTGTGAGAGAAATGTTTCTGTGTATGAGCTGCCCCATTTATGGTATTTATAGCAGACAAATGGATGAAGACACCCACCTAGGAGGTGTCTATCCTGGGACAGATCACATAACCTCCCAGTGCCTCTCCTGTACTTGGGAGCAGGGAGATTGGTCTCTTTCTCCTGAGTTGTCCTGAGATTTAACAAGAAATAATAAGAAGTAATTTACTAACTAATGTCTGAGGAAGTGAAAGCTGATACATGCTATATGTCCCCCCCCCGCGATGATGTCCTCATGCTTCCTTAAAGATGTCCTGTGTAGATGTGGCTCTGGGCGTGGCAGTGTGTAGATGTCTGGGGACGTAGTACTAGCTGGGAGGGAGGGACCCAGGGGTAGAGAATGTGCTGGGGCCGTGGGTGCCGCTCTGCCCCCGTCTGCCTTCGCTCCCGTACACGTCCTACAGGCTTTTCCAAGTGCTGGTTTCTTCACCTAGGAAGTTCCTGTTGTTGTTCTGACCACATCCAGGAGGAGCCCCATTGTCTGAGCTGATATGAGTGCAGGCAGATCAGTGTCCGCAGACATAGAGAAGAGAGAGGGAGGTGGGAAACACGACATTGCTTCAGTGAGTGGCCTCCAGAATGCTAAGTTTCTGCCTTCCTGCTTCAAGCCAGACCTCACTGTGTGCAGTGGGAGGAGAGCCAAGATTGCCTGAGAAGTTCATGTTTCCTTTCAGATTGTTAGGCAATCTGACACTATTGGATGAAAGGTCACCCCTTAAACACCATTCCACCAGGTTCTGGGCTGTGGCTGGTGGTAGCCGACGCTGACGACGGGGCCTGCACGGTCAATGATGCGGGTGGACTTGATGAAGGTTGTTAAAGTGTCTTCTGTGTCGTCAGGTTTGTTGGGCGTGTGTGGGCAGCTTACACCGTCCTACTGCTTTGGGATAAGGCTACATCACAGCCAGAGAACCGTTCCTGAGCAAAGCGAATAGCCGAAGGGCAGGGGTGGGGAACTCAGAATTACTTGGTTCCATTTGAGTTGGCAGTGTAGTATTTAATGACAAGACTTTTATATTCTATGTACCAATTTTTCATTTGAAAATAAAATACCACTTCATTTTACATGAGCAGATCTAGTGACAATAATGCATTTCTTTACAAATATTAGCCTATTACACATCTCAAGTCAGTTGCACATAATTGTATTTCACCAACTCTACATAATACTTTAATTAAAACTAGGATAATTAAAATGCAGTTTTAATGAACAATAAATTCTGAAGTTGCCAAGCCTGGAATGTGTTATGTGAATCATACCTTGCTTTCTTTTTAGCTCCTAAATCGGTATCCATATTACATTTTGCAATGGCAAAGATCTGAGCAAGAGTCATTCTTTAAATGCCTCAAATAATATATTTCTTTGTGGCTGTCATATATCTGTCTCCCTTGCATACAGTTGGTTGTTTGCTACTAGTTATAAACCATAGAAGCAAAGAAAAGTTTTTCTTTGTGTTTTTCCCCTAGTTTTATTGAGATATAATTAATATATAGCATTGTATTACTTTTAGATGAACAGTGTAGTGATTTAATATATGTATGTATTGCAAAATGATCACCACAGTAGATCTAATTAACATCCATCACCACAGAGAGTTACAACTTTTTTCTTCTGTTGAGAACTTCTCAGATTTACTTTCTTAACAACTTTCAAATATACGATATGGTATTTTTTTTTAAGATTTTATTTATTTGAGAGAGAGAGAGTACAGAGAGTGAGAGGGAGAAGCAAACTCCCTGCTGAGCAGAGAGCCCGATGTGGGGCTTGATTCCGGGACCCTGGGATCATGACCTGAGCCGAAGGCAGACGCTTAACTGACTGAGCCCCCCAGGTGCCCCCCCCTTTTTTTGAGAGAGAGAGAGCGCGAGCGAGTGAGTACGAGTGGGGATGAGGGGAAAGGGAAGGGAAAATCTCAAGCAGACTCCATGCTTAGCACGGAGCCCGATGTGGGGCTCAGACTCACAACCCTGAGATCATGACCTGAGCCAAAATCAAGAGTCGAGTGCTCAACCAACCGAACTGCCCAGGCGCCCCTACAATATTCTTTTTTTTTTTTTTTTTTAAGATTTTATTTATTTATTTGACAGAGAGAGACACAGCGAGAGAGGGAACAGAAGCAGGGGGAGTGGGAGAGGGAGAAGCAGGCTTCCTGCCAAGCAGGGAGCCCGATGCGGGGCTCGATCCCAGGACCCTGGGATCATGACCTGAGCCGAAGGCAGACGCTTAACGACTGAGCCACCCAGGCGCCCCGCCCCTACAATATTCTTAACTATAGTCACCTTGTGCAGTATATACCCAGAACTTATTTATTTTATGACTAGAAGTTTATACCTTTTGGCCCCCTTCACCCCTTTTCCCCTGCCCCCACCTTTGACAACAACCGATCTGTTTTCTTTCTATGAATTCAGTTTTCTTAGATCCCGTGTATAAGTGAGATCATACTGTATTTGTCTTTTCCTGTCTCACGTATTTCGAGTAGCATAATGTCCTCTAGGTTCATCCGTGCTGTCACAGTGACAGGAGTTCTTCCTTCATTAAGGTTGAATGATACTCTGTCATACATGCGTATGTATTGTGTGTGCAAGTATGCACCACACCTTCTTCATCCGTTCGTCTGGCGAGGGACCCTTAGGCTGCTTCCATGTCTTGGCTGTTGTGAATGCTGCTGTGGTGAGCATGGGGTTGCAGACCTCTCTTTGAGACCATGATTTCATTTCCTTCAGATGTACACCCTGCAGTGGAATTGCTGGATCATACACTAGTTATCCTGTTCATTTTTGGAAAACCTCCAACGTGCCTTCCACAGAGGCTGCACCAGTTGACATCCCCACCAGCAGCGCAGGAGGGCTCCCTTTCTCCACCTCCCCTCCAACACCTGTTACTGCTTGTCTTTTTGATAATACCACCCTAACAGGTGTGAGGTGAGAGCTCATTGTGGTTTTGATTTGCATTTCCCTGATGATGAGTGATGCTGAGCACCTTTTCATGTAACTATTGGCTGTTTGAATATCTTCTTTGAAAAATGTGTATTCAGCTCCTTTGCCTGTTTTTAATTGGGTTGTTTCTTTGTTTTTGAAGGCTAGGCAACTAGCAAAGTGCTTGGCCGTCCCAAATAGTGAACGTTTATTAGATGAATGGATAAGTATTTCCTGAATGAATAAATAGTAGTACTCGACTCATTCTGGGGAGATGGTGTAGGACAGTGTGCATTAAATTAAGACTCAGAAAACTAGGGTCCCAGTCTCAGCTCCATCACTTAGGAGCTGTGTGACCTTGGACAAGTCCTTTAACTATTCCCAACGAGGGTAATAGAGTGGGTCATCTCAAATGGGGAGAGTAGTAGCTACCCTATCAAACTCTTGGAATTACTATGGGGATCATGTATTTGTTGGGTAAAATTATAGATGTGAAAACACTTTCTAACCTGTAATGTAGTGCTATTGTTTTTTATCATTTCCACCTCTGCTCCGTATACTCCCCATACACATAAACATGAGTTAGTATTGAAAATCCACTATCAACTCATCCTGAACTGTGGATTTTTAGGTAGTTTTCATAATGAATCTTCAGTCCTCCATCAAGTGGCACCTGGTAGGACAGAATACAAGCTCTGCCCCCTCAGCTTCCCCCAGTTATAATGTCCTTGAGAAATTCAAGCAGGTCTTAATATTGGCTGGGTCATTAGGGAAGCATTGCTGCCGGTGCATCTAATGTATAGTTCATTACCCAGTCAGACGGTGTAAATGACTTTTATTAGCTTCTCTTTTGGATTATCAGTGCCACTGTACTGTCTCCCAAATACAGGCCGCTTACTCACTCACTTGTCTGCTCATTTAACAAGTACCCAACTGTACTGGCATCATCCATGAAAGTTACTCCTGAAACACCAGATTCCCTAGGAAGGAAATAAGCTTTGGACTCTGGCCAAGGGAATACCTCTACAGTTAATAAGTCAAGAAGACTTTGTAACACTGTTTCATTTCTAATGCAGACATAGGGCATGGTCCCTAAGGGCAGCTTCTGGTGATGCTCCTGGATGCGTATCATCTTGTATATCCAGGGAGAGCCAGTGGTCAGAGTGCAATTCAGTTTATACGGGCACTTTGGGGGCTCTGTGTCATGGCAAGCCAGACCTCATCTGGTTTTGCCCCAGAGTCCTTAGGCAGAAATCTTGGCTACCAAAGTGAAGTTCTCTCACATAATAGAGGAAGGAAAGGAGCACTAGGAAGGAAGGGATGTGGTTAGAGCGCAGGGAAAGTCACATGCTTTGTGTCTTCCTCATGGTGTGTGTGCTTCAGGGCTAGGACTGCGAGGAGGCTGTGACGTGCAGAGATTGAGGCACTGGGGGCGCAGGGAGGGTCAGGAAGGACAAACAGATGAGTGGTGGGCCAGCTCAGCTTGGCAGAAGGTGCTGTTATGGTTGGCAGCCTGTGTCCACAGGTGGGAAGAGAAGCATTTCCAGGGATGGGCCAGGGTCGGGGGCCTGCAGAGTCCTTGAGGTCACGTTTTCGAAGGGGATCAAGGAGCATGAACTGTGAGTTGAAGACCCCACACAAATGAAGAGTGGGTGAGGAACAGGATAGACTTTAGAAAGCACATGGTATTTAAGTAAGAAGGGCTGACTGTGAGAACCAGCTGTATTCTGTAATCATTTTCTGACTCTGGGCAGACCTAACTTAATAACTGAGGGACTCAGCTTCGTCACATGTGACATGGGGTAAAAGCAATCCTGTGAATGTCCAATGTGAAACACACTGCCAGTTTGTCGGCTGGGGCTCTGACGAGCCCTGGAAGGGGCCGGCTGGCCTTAGGATGAAGTTCCTAGCAGCAGGGTAAGTGACGTGCAGCCAGTGCAGGTGCTGTGGAGGGTCGTGCATTTCCTCATCTTTCTGCAAGACTGCTCTAAATCTTCATGGCATTCGAGTAAAGGAAGCAGAGGAAATCTTATCACACCAATTTTGTGGATGACTGCATGGGGGAAGAAAGTGGCTATGTGGTTTAAGGTCAAATACTGTGTTAGTGATAGAGCCAGGGATGGAGTTCAGCACCTGAATGATGCCTTTCTGGTCGTTTTTGTGAATGTTTATGACAGAGTTGACCTCAGCTTGCCCATATGGGATTTGATATGGCAAAAGGGGTCCTGGCCTGGGCATTTGGAACCCCGTCTTCGGCCCCATGATCCTGCATGTAGTCTGGTGCCCAGTGGCGAGTCTGCAGCTTCTGAAGGCTCCTTTTCTTCCTCAGTAAAATACAGGTGATAATAAAACTGACCTCACAGCACTTTTATTTTTGTTTGTGATAATCAAGCATGGTAACAGATAGAAGAGCCTATTGTGAATTACGAAGTGTTCTGTCTGTGTGACCTGGACTCATTTTCTCACGAGGGCTCGTTCCTCGCTGTAATCAGATCTGACCAAAGCCTACTTAGATCGAATTGCTCAAGCATTTGCATCCAGGGGACAGTCCCTAATGTCAAAGCTGTCACTCATCCTCTCGGTCTGTCTACCAGTCAGCAGGTGTGAGGCTGTGGGGATAAAGAGATCAATAACACAATCCTGGCTCTGAAGGGCCCACAATCTAGTGAGGGGATTGTAGCTGCTTCTTCATAGTTCATCCTGCATAGCTTCTTTGTTTTCTTAAATAATAGCTTTATTGAGCTGTAATTCACCTATCATAAATTCTTTTTAAAGAATACACCTTTTTAAAGTGTATAGTTCAGTGGTCTTTAGTATATTCAGAGTTGTGCAATCATCCCCACTCTCGAACAGACCATTCCACCACCCCAGGAGAGAACCCCAGAAACCTAGCAGCCCTGTCCCTGCCCCTCCCCGCAGGCCCTGGCGCCGGTCAGTCTACTTTCTATCCCTGTGCATTTGTCTGTTCTGGACATTTCATATAAAAGGAGTCATACACTGTGTGGCCTTCTGGTACTTCGTGGTCTTTTTTCAATTGATTTTTTTTTTTCTTTTTTTCTCCCCCTCTCTTACTGATCATCATTAAATATTTCAGTGGATCTTTTTTTGGTACCTTTCCTGAGCTAAATTCTACCTAGGTAAAGAAAAGATGTCCTTCATTTCTTTAACAAACATTTTTCCAGTGTCTCCTTTGTGTTGGGCACTCTGGCAGGCGCTTATATGATGTCACACAGGTCCCTGCTCTCACAGGATTTACAGCAGTCAGGGGAAGCAGACGAAAAAAGTAGGCAAATGAACAAACACATAAAGAGAATCCGGTGATGAGGAAAGCCTATCCCAGAATATAACATTTAGAACAAAATTTAAAGAAAGGAAAGAAGCCAGCAATGTGAAGAAATGGGGCTGGACATTCTGGGTACAGCATTGCCAAGAAACTGAAGTGGAAAAGAGCCCAGTGGGGATGTAAGACCTGAAAGGAAGCTGGCATGGTCATCATGCTTTGGGAGGGGATGTAGACCCAGATGAGGTCAGCAAGGCCTGGTTATGCATGCATGGCAAAGGGTTGGGGCTTTATTTTTTAAATTATTTTTTAAAAGATTTTTGTTTATTAGAGAGAGAGTGAGAGAGAGCACAGAGGGGTGAGGGGCAGAGGGAGAAGCAGACTCCCCGCTGAGCAGGGATCCCGATGTGGGACTTGATCCCAGGACTCCGGGATCATGACCTGAGCTGAAGGCAGACGCTTAACCTACTGAGCCACCCAGGTGCCCCAGATGGTTTGGGTTTTATTCCAAGTGTGGTGGAAAGACATGAAGAATGGATAGTAAGGGGCAAGAGTAGAACCAGAATACTTAGGAAGCTCTTGCAAACATCTTGGCAAGAGGAGCTTACATAGCCTGAATTAAGATGGGAAAGAGGAAATGGGGAAAAGTTGGCAAATTAAAGTAATAGGTTAAAGCAGAATCAATAGTTATGGTATGAAAAAATAATAAAAAAATAAGGATAACTGAAAAGTAGAATCAATAGGATTTAGGATGGGGTCGGTGTATAGGGGAGTCAGGCTTCTTATTTCTGATTTGAGTCCTTGGGTAGATATCTACTGAAGTAATGACAACTGGGTAAGGATGGGTCTGGGGCATGTTGAGTTTGAGATGCTTGTGAAAAATCTTGGTGGAGATATCAATGAGATGTTTGGGTGTACACGAGTCTGGAGCTCCAGTGGGGGATCTGGGCTGGGGATATGAAATCAGGAGCCATCCATGTGTGGGTAGTGCATGTGGGGCATTTAAAACCACAGGGGTGGATGAGTCTTTTTAGGGAGAGAGATTTTAGATTTTAGATTTTGCTGAAGAACTCCAACATTTAGCGGAGGATCGAGAAATAAGATGCCCATGAGAAGAAAGAGACCGCTGGAAAGGGAGGGGCAACCAGGAGCACTCGACATCGTGGAACCGCCAAGAGAACATTTCACCTGATTCCAGCCCACACATGGCCTTGAAGACTACAGAAACAAGGGAAGAGGAAGAAGAGATCAGCAAAGCACAGGAGAGAGAGGTAATGACGAAGAGCCTGGGGCAAGCCCTTTGCTCTGTAGCTTTCACCACCTTTTTGGTAAAACTGGCACATGATGGACTCAGCTGTGCTGCCCGGCTGGGAGGAGATCCAGTTTCACTCTCTGCCAGAGCCACAGATTAGGAGGCCCTCTGGAAAAAACGTGTTGTGGACAGATTAGAAAGTTGGGGATCAAACAACCATAACAGCACTAGTTCCTGCTTCACCCAGGATGATTTTTCTTTGTGGTTTTGTGCTTGGTCTTTATCACCACTGACGGAATTGCACTGTTTTACCTTGGAAGGTTACAAATGGGGAGAAATCCTTAGAACTCATTCATCTTTGAGAGCGTGAGCCTTTCCTTCTTCAGTCTAGACGTGCCCGTTCGTTATTAGACAAGGTAAATTACTATATCCAAGAGATAAATTTTGTCCTTCAGTCATATGAGCAATGTGCATATTGTACTTTTATAATCCGAGTCTGTAGTTTAACGCATGAAGCAGTTCTGTGAATGACTTGTGCTGAGTCATTTCGGGTATTTAGAAATTACCTACATGAAGTCTACCTGTGCTCACAGTCTTTTTCACACGTACCTTTCATCCAGTAAAATCGCTGTTCAGCCATTAGTGCTTACTCTGGAGATCCAGGTTACCATTTACCTATGCTTTGTGGAGCTTAGTGTTCTGTCTGAAACCTGCGTCATGCCAAGTTCTTTGAATAACTAATTTGCTATCAATAATTTTGTCAAGCTTTTCTTATTCTCAAACTTGATATGGACAAAGAAATCATAATATGGCTTGAAGCTGCTATCTGTGGGTTAATATTCTTGAACTACATTTAGTTAAAATTAAGAATTTTGTCTGTGGAAACGAATGTGCAGCAGTACTTGTGTTAATGAAAGTTGGAGAGAGGCGAGAAGCCGGCAGCCCGCCGCTGGCTTATCGCTGGTCCTTGGTTGTGAGTGCGATGTCTGGCTCTTCAGTGCCTGGCTCTCATCTAACAAACTCTGTACGGATTTAAATACATTGTAAATGCCCTGGATAAAATTTAGTCATTTCTTTGATCTAGTGATGAAATTAGGAATTGCGGCAATCATGGAATTTTTGAAAAGCATCTAATGATTAAGATAGAAAAATACTGTTTCTAAATATTTACTGGAAAATGCCCTGGTCTTAGCATTTTCTATGATCTTACTGTTCTTCTTAGTATCTTTAAGGAGGTTAATACGTACAGCTTGCAAAGAAGCAATACAGAGTGGTGGCTAAGCGTGAACTCTGAAATCAGACTGTCTGAGTTCAAACCCTGATTCTGCCATTTCATAGTCATGTGACCTTGGGCAAGTTACTCAGCCTCTCTGATACCCAAGTTTCCTCTTCTGTGATGCTGGTATCCTAATAATATTTGTCTCATTGGAGGGAAAAGATTGCCTATGTAGCACCTGTGAAATTAGAGGGCTTGGACCAGCACCTGGATCATAGAAAGCATCCTGTTAGTAGTTCCTGTTACTCTCATACACACGTGTATGCGTACATGAATACACGTGTACACGTGCACATACAAACATACCTACACGTAGGTACATAGGTGCATAAATGTGTGTATATGCACACACGCATGTGCACACATCTATGTGTGTGTGTAAATGTAAATATAATGTGAGTATAGGCACATACACACGTATGCGTACGTGCATACACGTGTACACACGCGTGCACAAACATACCTACACGTAGGTACATAGGTGCATAAATGTGTGTATATGCACACACGCATGTGCACACATCCATGCGTGTGTGTAAATGTAAATATAACGTGAGTATAGGCGCATACACGTGTATGCATACGTGCATACACGTGTGTATTTGTGTCTGCATGCATGTATCAGACAGCTAGGACAAATACTTGATTTCATTTTGGACTTTGAAAGACTGCATAGATTATTTTGTCTTAAATTAGTTAATATACTCAGACTAAATAAAGTTGAGTCAAATGCTTCCATATTTTAAAATCTATTGCAGTGGTAAAAGGTTTTGACTCTTATCCATATTTAAAGTGAGTAGAATTGTGATACTGACTTTTAGAGTAAGATTTGTAATGATAGTAAAACATCCTGAATCAGAGAAAGGAACATTCGTGTTTCTGTCTTCAAGTGGGGTAATTTTAGGGGGATATTAGAAAAACCAAAGCTTATTTCATGTATACTGTTTCTTCTTTAAGCTCTCAACTAGATAAAATACTTAGGGAAGTTGATTTTATGCTTGAGACACATCTTGACTTGGGTCTCCCTCTCATGGTTTTGTTTACTTTCTGTGAAGTTGTCCTCTGAGGGCTCCGTGCTGGAATTGAGATAGTTGTACAAGAAAATACTGGATCAGGTGAGGAAAGAGAGACACTGCTTATACCATGTGGCTAGCGAGGGAGTGTGTGTGACATGTAGGTGACAGCTTGTCCCTGTCTGCCCAGGACTGCCCCAGCTTAGCACTCAAATTCGCTAACGTCCTTGGCAAACCAGGTGGTTGGTCACAGTGCTTGTTTGTTTATGGCTCCTGTGGGTATAAAAGTTGCCATATTCCAGTTTCCCTAATGGTGTCAAAGGCTCCACATCTGAAAGGAAGCATGGAAAGTAGAGAAATAAATCTAACATTAGCTAACTATCCTGTAAATGCTAAGCAAGGCAGAAATGTTTTATGGACAGAATTTATTTGCAAAGCATTTTGCTGACTAATATATCATTGTCACTCTAGGAAGAACTTGATATGCTTCCATAGAATGCTAGGCATTGTAGATTTGGGAAAATCAGCTGTAAGATCTTCCCTGACCCCAGTATCTCATCTTGGTCTCCCAGAGTTGCTGTGACTCGTCATGCCTTTTACAAGCTTTCTAGCGAATTTTCCATCTGAACAACACTCATGCTTGTTGAAACACACCTGTTGAAATGAGCTCTGTGAGCGTTTCCCACAGGCTCACAGGGAGGCATTTTTCTTTCTTCTTGGTGGAATGCTTGACAAAAACACACATGCCTTGAAGGAGATGTAAAATACGAGGCAAGTCAAAGGGGTGCCACCAAGCTGTGTCACTGGGATACTCTTAGTCACAACAATTGTTATAATGAGAAACGCCAGGCTATTAATTGCCCCCACAGCTCAGGGCAACTCCAGCTAAAATGCAGTTGTGCTGTGAAAAAGTGTAGCGAGAAAATCTAATATGTGTACTCTGTTCTCACATGCACATTTTATTGTGGTCATCTTAAAGCCTTTGCTGTTGTGCTTATAAATTTGGAAAACAGAAATGGTATGATTCAGCTTTCGGTATGCTTATATTTCTTTCTGGGAAACTTTTTTCCCCCTCTGGTTGTGGAAGTAGGTGAAATCTGCATGAGCTCTAACAACTTGGCATCTCGCTGTGGCTCTCAGACAAAGGAACGCTGCTCCAGGAAATCCAAATTGTATTTTTCTATCTTCATACTTGAAAAAGAACAGTGACTTTAAAGAACAGTCTACCATTTTCAGGAAGAATAGATACGAACCAGATTAACAGCAGAATGATTAAGACCTTTATAAGTTTGAGTAGGTTCTTTTGACTAACTCAGAAATCCTTGAGTTTACATGAAAGTAGAGAAATAAATTAATGATATTAAGTCTCTACAAAAGAGTGGACTTTCTCTCTGTTGTCTTCTCCAAACCTGTAAAAACTTGTGGACAGGCCTTTCATGTGTGAAGTAGGTTTCAGGCATGAATTCTCTGTGCCTTCTCGGCTCATGCCCCCATGCAGGAAGACCCACTGTGCTCCCCAAACAGCATCCAGTCTCATCTCCACCCTGTAACAATGCCTCAGCCCCTTTTCCACCACACTTTACAACTAATAGCCTGACCTATGGAAAGCTTGGGGCAAGTTCTGCAAGTTCTCTTTAACATAAAGAATAATTTCTATGAATGTGTATGTCAATTAAAATAACGAATACCACTGCTTTTATTCCTGTCCCCACTATTCCTACCTTAAATCAAGCTAGGTTGGAATTCATGGGGGGCAGGGACGTATTTTTGTCCACTTTGCATCTCCTGCGTGAACTGCAGGGCACACGCATATGGGCACACAAGCAGTGATCGGTTTGATGAACGAATGAGTGAGAAGGAGCGAAGGAGTGAGCTTTGTCTTGTGCCTGATTTCCTGGGAGTTCATCTTTTTCTTTTTTCCTCCCTCCCCCTTTCCTTTGGGAGGGACATAATGCTACAGCAAAAGGCAGCGAGAAGTGGTGTTCTGAGGTTACCCTGGGATGTGGCGTGGGATCCCTGCGGCAGCCAGCGGCCTGCAGAGAGCTCCCCTTGCCCAGAGTCGGAGAGAAAGGGGATAAACGGTTAATTCATATTTGAAATACTGAGTGTCGTTTGCCTTGTTTTCCTCCCTCTGTTAACAGATTTAGATTGATCTTTAGTGATAAAGGCAGTCTGTCAGTTGGCTTCATTAATGAAGAGGCCGAGAAACTTAGAACCCTCAGTGCCGTGTTCCTTGGGGTCCTCTGGTGCCTCAGCTTCCGAATCCATCAGTCCGAAAGGTCTCTTCCTCTGCTTCCACCACCTTTGTTCGGGCAATCAGCTTTTCTACTTCAACTCCTGCAGAAACTCTTAACTGATCTCTAGGTCCCCAACTTTGTCCTTTGTCCCCCACCCCCCACCAGTCTAGCCTCTATCCTGGGGGCTAAACAGATCTTCCTGCAAGTCACACGTGGCCCCCTTCCTTTGAAGACTGTCAGTGGTTTCCCATGGCTTCAGGATGAAGTCTGAGCTGTGGTCCTCCTGACCCCGCCCCTGCCTCCCGCTTGCCTCCTCACATCTCCCCCTTACCCTTAATGCCACAGCCATGCCAAGCCCTTGGTGCTGCCCCCCGCCCCCCCCCCCACCCCCGCTCCAGGCTCTCCATTGTCTTGGGACCGTTCCATTTCTCTGACTAGTTTTTACTTTGGCTTCAGATTTCATCTTCCATACCACTTTCTCTGAGAGTATTTCTCAGGCTGCTTTCCTCAGCCTAGCTGCTCACTGAGACCAGGTTCAGAGTGATCTGTGTGGTCCAGTGTCACCTGTACTTCCTCACCTCCATTGTCGCGCCCGTCAGCAATGTGATGGAACGCTCTGCTTGTTGGTTTCTCTCTGCATTGTGACCTTCTTGAAGATGAACACCATGTTTTAGTCACCCGTGTGTCCTCAAGCCTTAAGTTAGTTCCTGGGGCATAGCAAGTAATTGGTATTTATTTGAAAGAATTGTTTGATTTATGCCTAATAGGAATTTTCTTCTCATACTATGTGTCTGTTAAAGTACATTTGTAGAAATTAAGAAATCAAAGAGCGGGAGCACACATTGATGTCAGTGGAGGGATAAGCTGACTTTTGTCTTTCCTGTCTCAGGTCTTGCAGGATGGAAATGAGGGATAAACGCTCACATTTCCTCTTATCTGTATCCGCTGAGTCACTGGGGAGGTTTGCTGGCGCAGTCATATCACACTATTCACACTCTTTTTGAACTTGGAATTGAAGTGGGTTTTTAATTTACTTTTCTCTTTAAGGTCTTGTGCTTTGTTAGTTTGGGTGCTCTTATAGTCTGGGAAATTGTATGGTAGGGATTTGTTTTTCCATTAAGTGCTCCCAGAAGAAAATAAATGATAAAAGAAATAAAAATTCCAATGAATTATGACATATGCAATTTCTCGTGCCTGTCAACGTACCCTGCCAGGTTGTTCTGATCTAACTGTAGGTAAATTCTCATAGAGAAATATATATCCATGAAGGTTATATAGTTGTTCAAGTGTAATTCTGTTATAACTATATTATTATCAAAAATGCATCTTTGGGACTCTGCAGCTTCTGTTTATTCCATTATTAAAATAATAACCCATTTATTTTTTTACAGGAGTAATTTATAGAACAACATTTTGGCCTAGAATGATTTTTTTAAAGCTATTTTTGAAAAGTTGGGGCTAAATGAAAAACCATAAGTAGTTGACTCACGAGGACTGATAGTTCTGGTTACCACTGATAGTGTAACGGGAACATGCCCTGCATTAACTTTGGGGGTTTCACATAAGTAAAAACTCTCAGGTTTAATGTTCCAGCAAGCCATAATCCGTTACGCTCATCCTCGCTTTGTTCAGTTAAGATGGAGAGGCACACTGCATTGAGATTTTAACAACCAACACGTAAAGTGTCACTTGCTTTATTTTATATAAACTAATTTATTTTAGAAAACACTTCTTTGGAATTAAGATTAATACAATATGGCAATGTTAAGAGAATATTTAAACATGTATTTTTACTATTGTAACTCTCATATCTGTCTTTGTTTCTCCTTCAGCATTTCTATATTTCTACAAGTATTAAAGCACTGTCACCTTAAACTCATTGCTTTGTAATCTGTCTTCTTCTGCAGCCCAGCTATAGTGTTGATTCCCTGTTGTACCTAATGCCACCAGTGGTTTCCCAGTCATACAGGTTCTGTGCTAGACGCTTCCTTCTTCACTTTCTTACCCGCATTACTTTAACTGTCAATCCTATAGAGTCTACTACTGGGTGGGGCTGGGGGGGACTTCAATTATTAAATATATACGGATGCAGAAAAAAATGCATAAAACCTAAGTGTAGAGAATGAGACATAATTATTGAGCGAACACCCATGTGACCACCTTTCATTCCAACACTGAATATGACCTGTCCTGTGGCTCCTTTCCAAGCACCCTCCACTCCTCCTCCAGAAGACTTGACTTTTTTTTTTAAAAGATTTTATTTATTTATTTGACAGAGAGAGAGACAGCGAGAGAGGGAACACAAGCAGGGGGAGTGGGAGAGGGAGAAGCAGGCTCCGCAGCGAGCAGGGAGCCTCATGCAGGGCTCAGTCCCAGGACCCTGGGATCATGACCTGAGCCAAAGGCAGACGCTTAACGATTGAGCCACCCAGGCGCCCCCAGAAGACTTGACCTTTATGGTCATACTTTGTTGCTGCTCTTTAGAGTTTTACCACTTACATCTTTTTTTAACAACTGGAATCAAATAGAATGTGTTCTTTTGTATCTTCTTAAATTCAACATTATGTGTCTGAAATTTGTCCACGCTGTCCTTTGTAACTGTGTTTTATGTTCATTGATATGGTTTTCCATTGTATGAATGTCATAATTTATCATTCTATTGTGAATGATCGTTGGTCTTACTTGTATTTATGGTTACAGTGAACGACCTGCTGTGAATACTCTGGCACGTACTTGCTGATGCACTGGGTATTCCCATCTTCAGCTTCACGCGATCTTGCACACGGTTTTCGAAGTGGTTGAACCGGTTTACATTCCCACCATAATCACAGGAGTTAAAAGCTCCAACTCTTCGTCAACATGTGGAATTGTCACGTTTTTAAATATTCACCAATCCAGTGGGTGTACAGTCACCCTTCACAATGGTTTTAATTGTCATTTTCCTGTTTACTTAAGGAGGTTAAGTGTGTTTTTATATGTTCGGTTGTCAGTTGCATGTCCTCTTTTGTGACATGCTTGTTTAAATCTTCAGATCTTTTGCCCATTCTCTGTATTAGGTTACCTATCTTTTCTCATTGATTTGTAGGAGTTCTTCAGAGACATTGGACACAAGTCCACATCTCTGGCTCGCCTTTTTGCTCCTCTTTGGGTGTCCATTGATGAGAAGAACTTACTTTCTCTATAGTTGTATTCATCAACCTTGTTCTTCATGGTTAATGCCTTTTTAGTTCTGTTTAAGATATCTTTCCCTGTCCTATGGCATGATGATATTCTCTTAAGTTATTTTCTGAAAGCCTTATGGTTTTGCCTTTCACTGTTGAGTCTCTAATCTGTATACTGTTGATTTTTGTCATGAAGGAAAACCCTGTCTTTTCTTCCTTTTCTTTCCTCTAGGTCCCTTTTTTTCCACACCCCCCCATCATTTTATGTTCTTGTTATCTTTTGACTGGCTATTGCCTTATTACCTTCCTGCCCTCATCTTCCAGTTCATGGTCCATGTTACTTCACTAGATAGATTTTCCTAAATGTCAGTCTGGTAATTGTATTGAATTTAAAAAAACCCAGTGTCACTTACTTCATTCATGATTAAATTTTGTCTATATTTCTGGTATTCAGAGCTACTCAAAAATCTGTTGTTATTTGTAGTTTCACCAAGAAGAGATAACATCTCATCAGGGAAGATGAGCTGGCTCTTACAGTGATTCATCACCATGTCCAGAATCAGTCTTCAGCTCTGCACAGCCCAAAGTGTTGTGTTTATTTTTTTTATTTTTTATTTTTTGTCTGAATTCTTGGAATTTATCCTACTCAGAGGAGGAGAGTAGTGTGAGAGCCAAACACCCATTTGCAATGAGGAATAACACATTCCAACAACCATTATATTCATATCTGTTCTCCAGGCTACCCTCTCTCCAGTATCACAGTATCTAAGAAGCCAAGTTGGTATTACAAAATTGCTTTCTGTGCAGACAAAAGGAGCTAGGACATTTTAACAAATATTTATTCTGAGCCACAGTGAGGCTAGACACTTTGTTCTCTCTTTACAGCAGTCTACCTGGGTTTTTTATATGCACCCAAATCAGTCTCTTTTTCTCTCTTGGATTGGGCCAGAGAAACACAGCCAAATCTTTGTTCTTTGAACCTCTTTTTCTCAGGCTGCATGATGACCCGCCCTGCTCCCCAACCCTCACTAATTATACTCCTCCATCAGGAAGAGCAGAGTACAACTGAATCAACTTCTACCAGGGCAATTCTGAAAGTAGCCTTTTCTTCTGAGATATTATATGTCTCATTGTTTCTTCAGCTCCTGCCCCCAGCTCTCTGGTACCCTCTCTCCACCCAGGGACATCTCTTGCACTCGAGCCTGTCCCGGCTTATCTCTTTTTAATCCTACTACAAGAAGTATTGTGCTTTATGCAGAACAGGCCACTTGGTATTTTTGAAGCACACCTTGTTTCTCACTTCTTTACCTTTGGTTAATTATGTCATTTCTTTGTCTCGGTTACCCTGGCCCTGGGTCCATTAAATCTATAACTTCTAAAAAATCCTATGTGATGACATATAATGAACCTTTCCTGTTCATTCCTCCTTCTCTAGAAAGTGCCTTACAATCATATTTTCTACTGAAGGGCAGAACCTGGTGGGCCATGTTTGAACCACATGACTCTTTTCTCTGAAATAGCAATTAATCCATTGGCTGGTCATTGACTAATTATAATCTTCAAAGAAGGCTGTGCTAAGAAGTCCAGACACCATAAAGCCCATAGAACTGTTTCTTGGAGCACCCAGAGCCACATACCATTTGGAGTGACGGGGCCACAGAGGAGCCACAGTACGTAGAGGAAGCAGTTCTGCCAAGGATGATGGGGACAGGTGCTACCAGGAGAAGGGAAATGAGAGGTGTGAGGCCCAGAGAGAGATGGAGACAGAATGCCACCTCCGTCCCACATGGCTCAGCACCTCCTGTTCCAGTGCCCGTCCTCTTCAATATGGCTGTGCCTCATTTCCAGGAGATCTGTGTCCTCATACTATGTACAGGGCATGAAGAGCAAGTCTTTCTCCCAACCTCTTCCTACCTGAGTCTTTTCTACCCAGAAGTAACATCTGTTTTTTCCTTAATTTTAAAAAGGTATAAAATTCACCCTCTTTGGGGGTACAGTTCAGTGAATTTTGACAAACACATGCAGTTCTTAATCCACCACCCCAATTAAGGTATAAAATACTTCCCTAACCCCCAAAATTCTCTTGTGCTTTGAACTCTCCCCCCACCAGCCCTTGACAATCACTGATCTTTTTTATATCCCCCTATAGTTTTGAGTTTTTTGGAATGTCCTAAAAAAAGAATCTTACAGCCAATAGTCTGTTGAGTCTGGATTCTTTCGCTTATCAGTGCGTTTGCCATTCATCTATGTTGCTGTGTGCGTCAGTACGGGCATACCTTGCTTTAGTGCACTTTGTAGATATTGGGGTTTTTACAGTTGAAGGCCTGTGCTAACCCTGTATTGAGCAAGTCTGTTGGTGCCATTTTTCTAACGGCATTTGGTAATTCTCCTAATATTTTATACTTTTTCATCATTATCATATTTGTTACGGTCATCTATGATCAATGATCTTTGATGTTACTATTGTCATTGTTTCTGGGGTACTGTGAGCTGTGTCCGTTAAGATGGCGAACTTAATAAATGTGTGTGCTCTGACTACTCTACCAACTGGCTGTTCGCCATCTCTCTCCTCTCCTCGGGCCTCCTTGTTCCCTGAGGCTGCAGATGTGGTGGAAATAGCAAGAGAACTAAAATTAGTAGTGGAGCCTGAAGATGTGACTGAATTGTTGCAATTTCATGATAAAACGTTAATGGATGAGCTAAGACAGTGGTTTCTTGGGATGGAATCTACTCCTAGGGAAGATGCTATGAAGATTGTTGAAATGACAACAAAGGATTTAGACTATTATATAAACCTAGTTGATAAAGCAACAAGTTTTGAAAGGATTGACTCCAAGTTTGAAAGTTCGATCGTGGGTAAAATGCTATCGGACAGTTTCACGTGCTACAGAGAAATCCTTCATGAAAAGAAGAATCAATCCATGTGGTAAACTTCAGTATTGTCTTATTTTTAAGAACTGGCCACAGCCACCCAAACCTTCAGCAGCCACCACCCTGATCAGTCAGCAGCCATCAAGATTAAGGCAACACCTTCCACCAGCAAAAAGATTGCAGCTCAGATGATGGTTAGTACTTTTTTGCAATAAAGTATTTTTTAATCAAGGTACATACATTGGTTTTTTAGACATAATTCTATTGCACATTTAATAAACTATAGTATAGGGTAAACATAACTTTTTATGTTTCCCATTTGCACTGGGAAAACCAAGAAATTCATTGACTTGCTTTATTGCAATATTTGCTCTCTTGTGGTGGTCTGGAACTGAACCTACAGTATTTCCTAGGTACGCCTGTACTTTGTTCCTTTTTATTCCTTAGGAATCTTTTACTGTGTGGATGTATCTCAGTGTGTTATTTGTCTCACCGGTTGAAATATTTGGGATGTTTCCAGTTTGGGCCAATTACAGATAAAGCTACTATAAGCATTCAAAATAGGTTTTTGTGTAAACGTAGTCTTAATTTCACAGAGTTAAGTTCCTAGAGTGGACTTAAGGTAACTGTATGTTTAATTTTATAAGAAACTTATACGAAATTTCAAAGTTCTCAGCGGCAGTGATCAGAAACCTACTGTTCTATACCTAGCCAAATTATCGTTTGTCAGCAAGGGGGGACAGATGTTAATGGCATTTTAAGGTCTGCAATATGCCCTTATTATCTATTGTTGCTTAATAAGCCACGCTGAAGTTTAGTAGCTTAAAACAAAAATAAAAATACTTTGTACACAAATCTGCAATTTGGGCAGGAGTGGAAAGGCTTCTCTTTGTTCCACATATTGTCAGCTGGGGTAGCTCAGCTAATGGCAGCTGACTCCTCCTCCACGACAACTCCTCTCATGCCTGCAAGTTGGTGTTGACTCTGCATGGGTAGTTCATCCAGGGTTGAGGGCCAAAGGCCTCAATTCCTTTCCACATGGACCTCTTCATGTGGCCCGGGCTCTTTCAGAGCATGAAAGCTGGATTCCAAAGGCAAGCATCCCAAGAGCAAGAGCCACATAGAAACTGTATTGCTTTTTATGACTACCTTTGGAAGTCACATGGTGTTATTTTCACCATTGCACTATCAGTTGAGATAGTCCTGTAGGCCTGCCCACGCTCAAGAGAAAAGACTTCATCTGTTTATGAGGGAGTGGCAAGGATCTGGATGAGCATGTCATGTGGGAAATATTGTTGTGACCCATTTGGAAATTAAAATCTGCCACATAATGGCTCAAGAAGTTTACCACCTACCAAACTTCTTTGAAAGAATTTAAAAAGGATACACTCCAAGAAAAAGAAAAATAAATCAGGGGAAAAGTAGAATATAAGGAGTGATGATGAAAAATAAAGTGGTAAAATGTATTGGTTAGTCTAATTGAATGTTGAATTTTTTTAATTAAAAATGTGGAACTAATATCTCATAATAACATGGAAATGTAGGAGCAGAGAGACATAAAGCTTGTGAAGGTTCTCTTTTTAATTAAATGATTTAGACACTGACTCTGGACTTAGTTACAGAATCCTTTTTTAAAAAAACATTTACTTTTTTTGAGGTCTATTTGACATATGACATTACGGGATTCTTTATGAGAATATTTGGAACATGAGCAAGTTCTATAGTGTCTCTTCACCTCCTTTTCACACATCAATCCATGACATTCTGCTTCTGCTCCCACCAAAATGGAATCATTTTTTTGTTCTTACCCTACTTAAACTTAGCTGACTTACTTGACCCTTTGGTTCACTTTCTCCTTCTTAAAACACCTTTTCTGACTTCCATAAAACCACACACTCCTGTTTGTTTTTCCTGTCTGTTAGATTCTTTTACTAGGTCATCTTCCTCTAAATACTGGATTTTTTCAGTCTTTGGTCCTAGGACTTCTGTACCTTCCCACCTTATTTTCTTTCCTTAGGCAATCTCACATAAGTCCATAGTTCACATACAAACTATAGTATTTGCATATGACTTGCAAATTTATTTCTCCAGCCCAAGCCACTTCTTTGACCTTCAGACCTCTGTATTCAATGCCCTCTTCATGGCATTTTCCTAGATCTTCTTCAAAAGCACCTTGATCCTGTTTTCCCTCTGTCCTGCTTTCACTTCACAAAGATCCTGACTCTCCGCCAGTACTCCTTTCTTCATATAGATGACACCACCGTCCAATAGTTGTCCAAGCCAGAACCAGGGAATTGTCCTTGATACTCCTTTTTCTCCACTACTACATCTGGTCAATCATCAGGTTCTTTTTATTGTACTGCCTAATATCCCACAAACCCACTCACATCTCTGTGTCTACCTCTGTCACCATCTCTGGCCAAACTGCTGCATCTCTCATAAATTTCTGCTGGAGTGTTATAACCTCTTTCCCTATGTCTGCTTTTGTTTTCTCAATCCATTCGTCATGTTGTGGACAGAATGATTTGTTAATATGAATATGGTGCCAGTCCCTTGCTTAAAATCCATTAGTATCTTGGTCTGGGTAACCAAATCTCTTGGCTTCATCTCTGTCTCTGAAACTCAGCCATGCCACTTTGTATAATGGTCAGACTCATAGTATCTAGGGTCAGATTGCATGAATTTGAATCTTAGTGTTTTTTTTTGCTTACTCTAGCCATGATCTTGGACAAATTCTTGAACCTCTACATATTGGGGTTCTCTTCTTTGAAATGGAATTATTAGTGTCTACTTTGTAGGGGTGTGTGTGAATTAAATGTGATGAAACGTGTAAAGTGGTAGCATAGTGCCTGACATTTAGTAAGCCTCCAGTAAATGTTAGCTTATTTTCTTGAATGACCCACGTTCTGCATGACTCAGGGAATTCTTACTGTTTCTTCCCTCTGCCCAGGATACTCCCATCATTTCCTGGTTAATATGGACTTATCCTTCTGCTCCAGGAGGACCTTCCATCCTCATTGGCCCATGACAGACCCAGTTCATGTCTTTTGTAGATCAGTTAATGCCTATTAATTATTTTTAGGGTGTCCCCTTTACTGCTGGTTTGTGCAGTAAATTATATGGTCAGTCTTCCATGCTTAGTTCAAAAGTGACTTTTTCTAGGGAACTTTCCCAGTTCCACCAAGTCAGGTGCCTTATTATTTGTTCTCATAACACATCCTGCATCTTTCTTTGCGGTAGTTATGAACAGGTCATTGTGTAACTCATTACTTGAGGTTTGTTTTTCCCATTAGGTTGTAAGCTCTCTGAGGATGAGAACTGGGTTGTCTGGAATCATTACTGATCCCGCAGCACTGATCTTGTTTGTCAGTGCTCCCTAAATATCATTAGAGGAAAGAAGAAACACTAAACCAGGAATCTGATCTGGCCTTTTGTCCTGTTTCTCCCATTAAATGTCAAGTCACGTCCCCTTTCTGGGCCTCAGTCTCTACCTGAAAAATGACAAAATTGGACTTGATGTTCTCTAAAGCTCCTTTGACTCTGCATTACATGAGTGTAGGTACATCAAAGAAACCTCTTACCTATTTTCTAGTATTTAGAATCTTGAATTCTAAGAAATACATGGAATCAATTTAATTCCCCCCCAAAATAGAATAATATCCCTATATTACCCAGTGAATATAGCCCTGATTGTTATCCCTTTCCTTGTTATGGACTCCTAATGTGTAAACGGTGATATTATCTCTTTTTTCTCAATATATATGAGAAGAATATATAGTCTGTATGATTATGTGATCATTGCTGTACCTGCTAACAAGTTGAAAACTGAGCTAATAGGGAAAAAAAGCCCTAGTTAAGATTATTTAAAGTAAGTTTGCTTTCTCTAGGTAGGTAGCCAATTAAAGACATTTTGTTCTTGTTGTTGTCATTCAGAAAAATAATCCTTAAGGAGAGAGTGTCATGAAAATTGAAAGCATTTTTATTGAGTTTTATAATGAAATTAAGTAGAAAATAAGAACAGGAAATGAAATCTATAACACTAATGGGAAATCTTGAAGCCATTTTATAAGGTTTTTTTTTTTTTTTCCTAATTTAATTGGGTCTCACAACATGTCTGTGAGGTTGGGAAGGTTTTTGTTTGTTTGCTTGTTTGCTTGCTTGTTTGTATTTAATAATGTGAGGAAATCTGCTAAACCTGACTATTCCCTTTCCAACTGATTAATGCATACATAGCAGTTGCTTACAGCTAAAAGCAGGAAGACCCTGAAAACTGAGAAATAGCTACTCTGAAGTCATTTTGGCTTCTGGGAGGGCTTAACAATGCTTTGGGATATAAAATTTCCTGAGGTCTTTAAGAAATTTTCTTGGTAACTCTTAGGAATGGTGGGTCATGGTGCAGTGACTATTTGTGTAAATGAAAGGGTTGTAGGTGGGGCGCCTGGGTGGCTCAGTCGTTAAGCGTCTGCCTTCAGCTCAGGTCATGATCCCAGGGTCCTGGGATCGAGCCCCACATCGGGCTCCATGCTCCGCAGGAAGCCTGCTTCTCCCTCTCTCACTCCCACTGCTTGTGTTCCTTCTCTCACTGTGTCTGTCTCTGTCAAATAAATAAATAAAATCTTTAAAAAAATAAAAAAAAAAAAAAAAAAAAAGAAAGGGTTGTAGGATTGAGGGGCAGAGAATTGTGAAGAAGAGGCCTGTGACTTCCAGTGAGAATGGAAATATCGCCCCGCCCCGACGTGGCTTCCACACCAGTCCTGTTTCCATGGTGCCGGGTTGTCTTGAATGCCTACAATGCCTTACTCCACCACGGCAAGTCATTCCTGTACTCCACGCCCCCCTCAACACCTTGGAGTATCTTTTGTTTCTTGGCCTTATTGGACGTGGGCCAGTATGAAAAACTAAATTTATCTAAGTTCGTCCTTCTGCTGAGAACTCTTGAGACAAAAACTGAGGCATCATCTGGGCACCTGGGTGGCTCAGTCGGTTAAGCGACTGCCTTCGGCTCAGGTCATGATCCTGGAGTCCCGGGATCGAGTCCCGCATCGGGCTCCCTGCTCGGCAGGGAGTCTGCTTCTCCCTCTGACCCTCCCCCCTCTCATGCTCTCTCTCTCTCATTCTCTCTCTCAAATAAATAAATAAAATCTTTAAAAAAAAAAAAAAAAAACTGAGGCATCATCAAAAGAGAGAGGACATACGGGTGAAGAAGATGGTGAACTGGAAACCAGTGTCTGGAAAGGTCCAGAAGTAACCCCATCCATCGACTGTAGGACTGGCTCCATGAAGGACATGATACGGAGGCGAATGAAGGAACTTGAGAGAGCTCTGAGCCTGCAGGGACACGCTTGCGCCCCAACAGACCCCAGCCTGAAGACCTGCTTTGGACCACCTGCATTGAGTTGGGCTTAAAAGCTCAATCTAACTTTCAAAACTGTTTAATTTTTTTTCTAGGTGCATCTTTCAATACACTTTTGAAGGATTCCAAGTGATTTCCTCTTCATTTTCTTTTTTCTATCATTTTTAGAGGATAAACTTTTTTTTTTTTTTTAATTTTTAACTTCTTTTGGCTATGGGGCAATCAGGCTGGTAGTGAATAAATCCTTTCAGTACTAAGATACCTTTTTATAGCATTTGACCAATTTGAAAGGCAGTGGTTCCTAAATTTCAGTGATACACCAAGCTTTACAGAAAATGAGTTCCAAAGGGAATTGATTTTTATCTGCAATACTTTCATCCTACAGACAGGATATTGACTACATTTGATAGAATGGAAGTGTGAAACTAGAAAGAAACATTGCAGTAATAAATCCTCTGGGAGCCGTTCGTGATCAACAGGATCATTCACTGGATGGAAATGTCTGAGAGCTGGACAGTGTCAATAGAGAAGAAAGATGAAATGAAAGCATCAGCGTTCTGGAAGAGTGTTCTTCCTTGAGTCCTACGGTTTTTGTTAACGGGTTCTTCTTTTCAGTATCCTGTCCTTGTTCATTAGCTCATATGAGAATCTTAAAATTCCTAATAACTTACAATCAAATATTTTAAAATGTCAAAATACTGGTAGACCTCAGTCCTGCTGGCATGTTGCCATATGAATTGATCCACAACCATTGTGAGATGCCTCGGTACAGTCTTCTTCTTTTATTTCTGTCTTACATTATTTTGAATTTCATGCTTTCCTAATGCAGTAGGTAGTTTTGTCTTAGTGTGGGAAGGTAAAAGGTCTGTCATCAACGTGGGCTTCTCTTCATGAGCTTCTCTTTCCTGCTGTATTGTGTAGTTGGTTGCTGGCATGGTTACTTCATTATATGGCTAACCATAGTTTTCAGCTGTATGTAGGAAAACATGTCTCAAATGTTGATTTCCTTTGAGAATTACATTAAAAACTCAATTCTAAGTACCTCTTCTTGAATACTGATATAACTGACAAAATGATTACAAATCATTCTTCGAAATAAGAACAAAGTAGTTTTTATCTCATTAAAGCTCATATATAATTTTGTAGAGAATAAGGGATTATTTCAAAGAGTTTTAATAGGTGATAATAGGGAGATTTCTTTGATCATAGAGTTTTTAAGAACTTTTGAAGTTTGGAAATCTGTTGAGGCAAAAAGAGAATGAGGGACTCTCTGGATAGCACAGACTGATCCTAAGTGGATTGAAGCACTGTCAGTGGTGCACGTGGGAATTGTGAGTCAAGAGGTAGATCATAAAAGAGTAGGGGAGAGACAGCATCAGAAGTTGACTAGAAGATGAAGGGATAGTGGGAAATAAGTCAGATCCCATGAGGTTTAGAGATGGAGGCAGGTAAGGAAGAAGAAGGTAGAGTGGACTGGACAGGGCAGTGAAGCTAGGATGACAACTGCCTCCACTCTAAGCCCAGTGGTATGAGGCTATGGGAAGTGTAGACAAGGCTACAAGGGCAAGAGGGTAAATGGGGGAGAACCAAGCTCCAAGTGGAGCAAGACGAGGAAGGAAATAGTCAGAGACGAGGTGGACCGACCAGGCAAGGGGTTTTGCAGGGGTTCAACCGTGAGTCCCTTAGGCACACTGAGAGTGGTTAAAGACTGTGGGACCAAGGAGGGATGTAGTGAAGCAGGAGATGGTGCAGAGATGTCTAGGGATTTGAGTGTAGGAAATGAGAGAAATTGAGATTCTGGGACTTTACCCATCAACAGGGATAAAGGCAGTGATGTGCTGTTAAATGTTTAATAACTGGCTTTTGGCAAGGAAAAGTCCTAATTGGTAGCATTTGCCGATTTCCATGGTGTTAGTACTCCCACCAAAACAGATTTCAACTACCAACATGGCATCGTCTCCTATGGATTTGGATAGAAAAGCACAAAATTGGCACATGTGAGCCAATAGGAGCTGGCTTCAGCCACCCCAGATAAAGGGCATACTGGAATTAATGTTTTTGGGCAAAGGCAGATAAGTGGCCAAAAATGTGAGCGATAGAGTGTAGGGAGCCTTTGGTATCCCTTTTGACTTCTGGGGATAGAGGTACAGTGACCTCAGGCCTCTTAGCTTGGGCCATTTAAAAAACAGGCCTGGGATGGATTTGGCCCACAGACCACAGTGCCAGTTACTGCTATACACTTTATCATGCCTGTGAAACATCTCCACTTGGGAATCTAATCGATCCCTCAAATTCAAATCTGTTTAAGTTATTAATATCCAGAATATACCTATTTTTAAAAACTCCTACACCTCAACCATAAAAAAACAACCCAATTAAGAAATGGATAAAGTATTGATAGATACTTCCTCAAAGAAGATAAACAAATGGCCAAAAGCGTATTAAAAGATGCTCAGCATCATTAGTCATCTGGGAAATGCAAATCAAAACCACAAAGAGATACCCACTTTATACCCATTAGCATGGCTATTATAAAAACAAAATCAGGAAATAACAAATCTTGTTGAAGATAGGGAGAAATCGGAGCCCTCATGTATTGCTGATGAGAATGTGAAATAGTGCAGCTTGTGTGGAAAAGTTAGGTGATCCCTCACAATATTAAACAAAATTACCACATGGTCCAGCAGTTTTACTCCTGGGTATATACCCCAAAGAATAGACAGCAGACTTAAACAGATACTTGCACACTCATTCATAGTGGTGTCATTCATAATGGCCAGAAGGTGGAAACAAGTGCCCACCAGCAGATGAATAATGAACAAAATGCAATCTGCGCATCCAGTGGAGAATTATTCAACCATAAAAAGGAATGAACGTTTGAAAAATGCTACAACATGGGTGAACCTTGAAAGCCATGCTAAGTGGAAAAAAAGCCAAACACAAAAGGACAAATACTGTATGCTTCCACTTATAGCAGGTGTCTAGAACAGGGCAATTTGTGGAGACAGAGAGTAGAACGGAAGTCACCAGGGCCAGGGGCGGGGGGATTGGGGGGTCTGTTTAATGGGCACAGAATTTCCGTTTGGGATGTTGAAAAGGATGTAGAAATAGTGATGGTTGCACAATGTTGTGAATATACTCAGTGCTATTAAATTGTACATTTAAGTGGTTAAAATGATAAATTTTATGTTATCTATATTTTACTACAGTTTTAAAGAAAGCAATTCAGTGGAGGAAAAATAATCTTTTTAGCATAGGGTGCGGGAGAAACTGGACATCAGCAGGCAAAAACCATGAACCTCAACCTAAAACTCACACCTTACGCAAAAAAAAAAAAAAAAAAATCAACTAAGATTACACTTTAGATCTAAGTATAACATGTAAGCCTGTGAAAGTCTTTAGAAAAAGCATAGGAGAAAATCTTCAGGACCTGGGAGTTAGTGAAGATTTTTTAGACATGGCACCAAAAACATGATTCATAAATGAGAAAAGTAAATAAATTGGGTTTCATCAAAACCGGAAACTTTTGCTGTGTAACAGATGCTGTGAAGAGGATGGAGCGAGAAACTGTAGACTGGGAGGAAGTATGGGCAAGCCACACATGTTTTAAAGGCTTTATAATCGTTTTATCAATATAATCATTTTATTGTATAACCCAGTGATCACACTTCTTGATAGTTATTCCAGAGAAGTGAAGAACTAGGATCATACAAAAACATGCACACAAACATTAATAACAGCTTTATTTGTAATAGCCAAATTTAGAAATTTATTTGTAATTAGCCAAAAATTAGAAACAACCCAGATGCTCTTTAGTGAGTGAATGATTAAACCAGCTGTGGTCTGTACTTAGTGTGGAACACTACTCAGTAACAAAGAGGAATGAACTATTATTACAACTTGAGCAGATCTCAAGGGCATTGTGTTAAGGAAAAATACCCAATTGCAAAAGGTTATATGCTCTATGATTTCATGTATATAACATTCTCAAAAGCACACAGTTATGGAGGTGGAGAAAAGATGAGTGGTTTCCAGGAGTTAGAGATAGAGGAGGGCTCGGGAGGGCAGTGAGGGAAGAGGGAAGAATGTGAATAGAGAGGGGTAGCACGAGGGAGCTTTGTGGTGATGGGATGGTTCTATATCTTGATTGTGGTGGTGGTTACACAAATGATGGACCCGTGCTAAAGTGGCATAAAACTATATGCACATGCAGATGCGTCCCTGTATAACTGGTGAAATCTAAACAAGGTCTGGGGGATTGTACCAGCACCTGTCCTGGTTTTGATGTTGTACTGAGGTTTGTTGTCGTATCTTTGGGGGAAATTGGGTGGAACGTACATTAAACCTCTCTGTACCATATTTGCATTTTTCTATGAATCTGTTACTATTTGAAATCTATTATTTTGAAACATAATTGTTCAGTTTAATTATAATAAAGTAAATATTTGCAGAAGCAATGTCCAGAAATGGATCGTTGCAGCTTCTTAGAAGGCCTAGGTTTGCTCTTTCCCCCCTTAAAAGCAGCAGCTCGCCTGACTCCTGTGTATGGTAACTACTCTGTGATTCCTTGTCATTTTACCACGTACGTGCTATGGTTTACTTTTTGGACTTTTTATGAAGTCCTAACTATATGTATTCTTCTGTATCTGACCTCTTTCACTCAACGTTATTTTTATGAAATTCATACTTGTTCTAGAAAGCAAACATTCATTTTTATTGCTGTTTAATATTCCATTGTATGCACACACAACAGTGTGTTTATCCATTCTAGCATTAATAGACTTTTGAATTGTTTCCTAATTAGACTACTACAAACAGTGCTGCCATTTCTGTTCTTATACATGTCCCCTGGTATACCTGTGCACATGTTTTTGTTGGGTTTTGCCAAAGAATGGAATTGCTGGGTCATAAAGGCAAGCGTGTCTTCAAATTTATGAGAAAATGCCTATTTTCAGTTTCTCCATTACACTTAATTGCCTTTTATACTTAATTTGTGATGTTTATTTTATGTCTTCCATCATTAGGATATAAGCTCCCAACATATTGTTTCGGGTTTTTTCCCATTCTGCATTTCCAGTATTTATAACAGAGGGACATAGTAGGCATTTAAAGATTGTTGAATCCATGGGTGTTACATCCAAAGGATAGCTTTTCTTCCCTGATTAACCCTACCTTCACTTGGATCAGGTTAAAATGGATAGAGTCCAGAATGTTTTTTTCTGGACCCCTTGAGATCAGATGCATTTTGGAATTCAGAGTTTTTTATTTTTCATGTTTTGGAAAGGTGATAGAGCCCATACACTATATGTTACCTAATACCACGAGTGTGGGTTCTAGGAGCATCCCGTGATCAAACATATTAATGTCTCTGTGGTGGAACAGTGACAATCACTGAATGAGATAAGAAAAACTCAAAATAGCCTTTTATCAGTTAAAGCAATTGTTTGATAGAATTTTAAAGGATCTACATGTCAGATCACCGGGTGAAGATTTTGATGCTAAAAATATACATCAAAATTTACAAAAATGTCTTACCTTTCCTTACAACTGTGGGAGATGATAGGCAGCATAAATATGATTATACTCACTTCACAGATGAGATAATTGAGTCACAAGGGAATCAGGATCTTACCCCAAGTTTTACTAAACAGCAGAGCTAAAACGCAAACCGTGTCTTATGCTAATACTTTTTCAACAATGCCACAGCTGCTTCTCATTGATGAAAGTGGCAGTTTTTGTGATTCGTAAATTAACATTTCCAGAGGGGAAAAAGCTGCTTCATAATGAAGCTGTCATAAATCATGCACAGTTGTCCCAAGATTTGGAACAGAGCTAATGGCAGTGCTCCCACCGAGGCACATGTACGCGCTGGACTGTCCAAGGTCAGCATTTGTTTGTCGGCTGCAGTGAAAGCTCTGACCCTCCACACACAGGGACGCCTGCCTTCAGCATCGCCAACCTCCCTTTCTTGTGTTCTCTCTTTTCTTTGTGGAGAATTCTTTTCCCATATCAGCTCCACAGTGCCACGCATTACCCTCAGCCTCTGTCCTCTCTCAGCACAGAGGAGGATCTGAAATAAGGCATCTGGATTTATAAATTAAACAGCAGTTTTTACTGGGAGTGATTTTCAGGCAAGGTATTACCTGGTAAGGCATTGACATTGAGTGAATTGATTGAATGAATGTAGATTACAGACTTCCTATGAATTACGTTTATCGTATTTGCCTATCTCTTCCAGTAGAAGTAAGCTGGGTCCATGTGAGGCTTTTTATTATTTTGTTCTCTAATGCTTTCCTGATACCTATAACAGGACCCAGCACATACTCTGCACTTGTTTAATAAATTAATGATTGTATATGCCTTTTATCTTTAAGAGATATATGCCTTTAAGCTCTGTTAAAAAACAATTTCAGACTGGAAGAAGTAGATAGATTTCTGTGGGGAGTAAGTAGATTTTGGCATGCCCTATAAGAGCACTCATCACAGATTATTACCATTATTTTCTGTGTAATCTTTTATTAAGAGTTAGCTTCATGAGAACAGGAAACTCATCTGTGCCTGGTACATAATAGGCATTCAGAAACTATTTATTGACTTCAGGTTCTGCCAGGTGGAGTTGCCCCATTGCTCCCTGATCCTCCCCTTACAACTAAAATTCCTTGGATAAAACACAGCAAACAAGTGTAGGACATCTGGGAAAAGCAGAAATAAGAGGCCTGCCTGGGGACTTTGGCACTTAAGAATCAAGGTGTTGGCAAGTTCCCCCAGTTTTCTTACTACTGCCCATGTATCCTGGACAAAGAGCTGCAGATACTCTCATCTGAACCAGCAAACAAACACACACACACACACACACACACACACACACACACGCACACGAGCGCTCCAAGAAAAGCCTATACCTTCTAGCCAAAGGTCTAGGAAAAAGGTGGCTTAACATCTGTGCTACTCTAGCCAAGGAATAGGAAAAAAATGCCCCTCCCTCCCCCACTACCTCATCATGTGAAAGTCAGTGTTCTACCGTTACTGCACTCTATCAATATAGGCAGGTACTCTGATCTGCGCATTGGTTGGTGTTGGTGGGACTGAGCATGGAACTGATCCTCCATCTTCTGCCCAGTGAAAATAGTTGGTGTTCTGATTCCTCCATCAGGGTACTGTCATTGGGCTCTACAACAGTTGAGCATCGCCCCAACTCAGCAGCAGAGAGACCTAAGGAGCTGGTGAGAAGTGGGCTAATTACCATTAGGCCTCACACCCCACACTTGTTTCAGCTGGGCCCAGTGGAACACTGTGCAGCAACAAAGCAGTTAGCCTCCCCCCCTTTCCTGATGGTTGTAGGGCCCACAGTGGAGCTGATCTTTACTCTCACTCAGAGGCAGTGAGGTAGAGGGAGTCAGCGCCCCCCTTTTGCTAGGGTAGTGTTAGAGGAGCCTGGTACAAAGCTGTACATACACACCTGTCTAGCCCTTATGCTACACATCAACCAAGGGTATGCCTGCAAAAAAGAGAAGATTACATAGGATCAAGTCTTACTATATACTATCCAAAATATCTAGGATATAACTGAAGATGACTTATTATACTAAGAACCAGGAAAATCACAACTTTTATTAGAAAAGCCAGTAAACACACTAATACAGAAAGAAATCGGATGTTGGCATTATGTGGAAAAGATTTTATTTCTATTCTATTTTATTTTTTAGAGAGGGGGAAGGAGCAGGGGGACAGGGAGAGAGAGAATCTTAAGCAGGCTCCATCCCCAGCATGGAGCCCGACGCAGAGCTTGATCTCACAACCTTGAGATGACCTGAGCTGAAATCAAGAGTCAGATGCTTAACCAACCAAGCCATACAGACACCCCTATCACCCCTGCTAAAGCAGCCAATCATAAAAGTACTTTAAAAAGTAATTATTAATTCTCTTCATAGAAATGAAAAAATAGAAAAGTTCAGCAAAGAAGTGTAACAAAAAAGAACCAAATGGAAATTAAAGAACTGAAAAATACAGTAACCAAAATAAAAGTTCACTGGAAGGGCTCAGTAGCAGAGGAGAGATGACAGAGGATTGAATCAGTGAGCTTAAGGATAGAGTAAGAATCTACCCAACCTGAGCAACAGAGAAAAGATAGACTTGGGGGGGGGCGGAGAGAAAGAGACCCATAAGGATCTATGGGACAATAACAGGAGCTAACATTCACATCATCAGGACCCACCCATCGGAGAAGAGGAGGAGGGTTGAGCCAAGAAGTATTTGAAGACATAATGTCTGAGAACATCCCAAACTGGTCAAAAAAACATAAACCTACAAATTCAAGAAGTTGAGCAACCCCAAATCAGATAAATGCAAAGAAATTCATACCAAGACATATTATAATTAAACTCTGAACACCAAAGAAAAGGGAAAAGTCTTGAAGTCAGAGCGAAATGACACATTACTTGTAGAGGAACATGAATTCTAATGACAGCAGTCATCTGAAGCCATGGGGGCTAGAAGGAAGTGGCAGAACATTTTTCAAATACTGAAAGAAAAGAACTGTCAATAGCAAATTTTATATCTTGTGAAAACATCTTTTAGGAATGAAAGAGAAATCAAGACATACTCAGGTGATGGAAAACTAAGAGAATTTGTTGTTAGCAAACTTATCCTTAAGGAATAGCTAAAGGAAATTTTCTAAACAGAAAAAATAATGTAACAGCAGAAAACTTGGAACTTCAGAAAGGAAAGAAGAACATTGGAATGCATAAAAATAGGGGAAATGTATTAGATTATCCTACTTTCCTTGAATTTCTTAAATCGTATTTGATGGTTGAAGCAAAAATTATAACAGCATCTGCTATGGTGCTTAGTATATGTAGAGGAAATATTAAAATGATTTCATTTAAAAAGTGGAGAAAGTAAAGAGACTTGAGCAAAAGTAAGGTTTTTAAACTTCATTCGGAGTGGTGTGTCATATTATATATATTGTAATATCTACATCAACCACTAAGAAAACTATACAAAATAAGATACTGAAAAACACTAGAAATAAATCACTATGTATTCCAAAACATGTTTACATAACCCACAGGGAAATAAGAAAAGAGAAACAGAATAGCAAGAATCAGATCAAACAGAAAACAAATAATAAAATGGCAAATTTAAGCTCTAACATATCAATAATTATAGTAAATGTAAATGATATAAACCTGCCAATTAAAATCAGCAATGATACAGAACAGAACAACATAACCAACAGAACTTAATATAGAACACTTCACACAACAAAAACAAAGTAAATGGTTTTTTCAAGTATGCATGCAACATTCACAAGGATGGACATTATCCTGGGCAATAAAACAAACCACAACAAATGAAAAGAATTGAAATCATACAGAAATATTCTTTGGCCATAGTGGAATCAAAGTAAAAGTCAGTAACAAAACGACAACAGGAAAATGGGGAAATTAACACACTTCTAAATTGTCTCTGGGTCAAAAATAAAGCAAAGGAACTTTAAAAAAAAATGCAGAGTAGTGAATGATAATAAAATACAAAATGTCAAAATTTTTGTGATGCTGCTAAAGCAGGGCGAGAGGAAAATTTATAGCTCAAAATGCTTACATTAGAAAAAAGGAAGAGTCTCAATAAACCATAAACTCCCACCTCAAGGAACTAGGTAAAGAAGAACAAAATAACCCAAAGGAAATGGAGGGGAATGATAAAGGGCACAGCAGAAACCAGTGAAACTGAAAACAAAAATGGTGGAAAAATGATATTAAAGAAAGCTGGTTCCAATTGCACTATGAGGTATTGACCCAAAGGATGCAAAAATACAGATTCATAGGGATACTTGCACCCCGATATTTATAGCAGCATTATTCAACAATTGCTAGACTATGGAAAGAGCCCAAGTGGCAATCAACTGATGAATGGATAAAGATGTGGGATATATATATATATATACACACACAATATAGTATTACTCAACCATCAAAAAGAATGAAATCTTGCCATTTGCAGCAATATGGATGGAGCTAGAGGGTATGATGCTAAGTTAAATATGTCAGAGAAAGACAAATACCATATGTTTTCCCTCACATGTGGAATTTACGAATAAAACAGATGAACATAAGGGAAAGGGGGAAAAAGAGAATGGAAAGCAAGCCATAAGAGACTCTTAACGATAGAGAACAAAGTGAAGGTTGATGGAGGGAGGTGGGTGGGGGATGAGCTAGATGGGTGGTGAGTATTAAGGAGGGCACTTGTGATGAGCACTGGGTGTTGTATGTAAGTGATGAATCACTGAATTCTCCTGAAACCGATATTACGCTATATGTTAACTAACTAGAATTTAAATAAAAATTTGAAAAAAGACAAAGCTCATTCTTTGAAAAGATCAGTACGGTGGACAAACCTATAGGAAGACTGACAATGAAGAAAGAAAAGATACAAATCACCAATATGAGAAATGAAAAGAGAATCACTATAGTCCCTGTAAAAAAATGAGAGGAATAATATGAATAACTGCACATATGCATATGGCCACCCAGGCGACATGAACTGTTCATCAAAAAGGAAAAACCAAAACTCAACCAAGATGAAATAGAGAACCTGAGTAGTCTCATAAACAATAAGGTAATTGAATTTGCTATGAAAAACTGCCTGAAAAGGGGATTTCCCTACAGTTTCCAGTGTCATTGCATTTGAAGTGAGTGTCCAGAGTTTACCCAATTTTACCAACCTTTTAAAGAATGCCAGCTTCACATACACTCTTCCAAAGAAATGGAGAGGAGAAAACACTTTGCAATTTATGAGAATAATATTACCTTGATACCCAAACCAGATAAAGGCAGTTAAAAAAAAAAGTAAATCTGTAGACCAATATTTCTCACACCTTTAGTCATAAAAATCTTCAAGAAAATATTAGCAAATCAATTTTCAACAAATTACATATCATGACTAAGCAGGATTTGCTTCAGTTATCTATCAAAGGCTGATTCAACATTGAAACTCAATTCATGTAACACATTATATCAACAGTCTAAAAGAGAAAAAAACATCGAATCAATTTATGCAGAAAAAACTTCTGACAAAATTCAACATGTATTCCTGGTAAGGACTCCCAGCAACCTAGGAATGAAGGGGGAATTTCCTCAAATTGGTAAAAAGCATCAGGAAAAAAAAAAGAAAAAACCCAAACCTACTATTATCACTCATATACCCTGCTGGCAGAAAGGTAAAATGGTACAACTATGGGAATAGAGTGGCTGTTGTTTTATAAAACTAAAAATGCAATTACATACAACACATCAAATGCAGTCTTGGGCTATTTTATAAGATTTAAAGATTCGATTCATGGCTAGACACAACATGCTGACCCTGGGATAGGTGGAAAGACAGAACTCTTTGTTACTTACAGCTCCACAGGAGAAGGCCAGGCCCCCAGCAGGGCCATGCAGGGAGTTGCAAGCTGGAGCTACGGGGGGCAGATACTGTGTCAAGGGGGGGGGGTTATCTAGGTTTCCTGGGCTCCTTGGGGATTGGCTAATTTGAAAAATTTCAGTGGTCTGCAGGGTGTGGAGGCTGTCCCTAGTCATGGTGCCTGGCCCCAGAGCAATGAGGGCTAATGCAGAGTGGTCCTGGAGCACAAGAGCCCGGTCAGGGAAGTGATTGGGTGTAGACTTACCCAGTGCTCCAGGGGAACTGACTGGCCTCTAGTCAGGGTGTCCAAACTCGATCAAGACAGCTTTTAAAACAAACAATTTCGTATGGGTATTTTTTCTGTAGAAATGAAAAGTCATGTTCACATAAAAAGCAGTAATGAATATCCATAGCATTTTCTATTCATAATCACCCAAAACTGGCAAAAAAAAAAAAAAAAAACAACAAAAAACCAATGTCCCTTGACTGGGTAATGTTAATTAAGCCTCGGGATACAACACAGCAGTAGAAAGGAATGAACAACTCGGGTGGATCTTCAAGGAATTAAGGTGATGAAAAGATCCAGCCCCAGAAGCCACATCCTGTATCATTCCGTTTATAGGACATTATGGAAATGATGAAGTTCAAGGAGTGGAGGACAGATTAGAGGTTGCTGGGGGTCCGTGTGGCAGGGAGGAGGTGCCGGTGACTGTGAAGGCCATCACGGGACCCCTGGGGTGCTGGGGGTGCTCTGCATCGCATCGTACTGATTGTTTCTTACCACTCCGATGGAATCTGCACTTACCTTAAAAAGGTTAAGTTTTTTAAAGTGTTTATTGAATGGAGGAAGGAAGGAATGCTCATGGGATGGAGCCTCAAGGTGTGCATTGAACTTAATTTGTATGAAGTCACTTGTGAAGAGGCATCAGAAGGTGCAGGAAGGACTTTGGCCTCTTCTAGATGCCTTTTTTCCCCCCCTCTACAAAAAAAGACAAAAAGGGAATGGGGTCTTACTTTCTATGGCTTCTCAGGATGCATGGAAAAAAGAAAAATCATAATTAAAGTTTCTAGATTCAAACTGCTTTGAATACACTATGGGAAGCAACCTCTTTTTTCTGTGAACCGGGCTCAGCACATTGATAATCGGAGTATAGAGCCGGTAATAGCCCAGAGTAAGGGAATGAGAGTGGAGCCGTGACACGTTCAAAGATTGTTAGAAAGGTTTTACTCCAAAGGTTAGAATATTTCCAAAGGGAAACTACTCTGGAAACCAGTTTTAACTACATTCAGGGCAGCCTGAGCATTAAGAGCTTCAGGACAATCAGTGCTCAGTGTGGTAATGAGGCAGCTGCTTCCTGACTCCTTTTTGAGAGCTGTGTCTGCCAAATTAATTGTATTATTGCTATTTATAGCACCTGAGGCTTTCTGCGTGTTTCTTTGGAGTGTTCCAAGCCCTTCTACAATCCCAGAGAGCAATGCAGTGTGCAGGAGTCGGTCGGTACGGGCTGGTGGGTTGTGGATCCGACCCGGGTTCTCCTTCCGCCTCTAGCACTTCTGGCCCTGTGGCCTAGGGCTCACCGAGACCTGAGCACAAATAACTGCGTCTGTACTGAAGGGGGTCTCAAAGAAGAAATGATGCGGGTGCTGGGTGGACAGCACTCCCTGCCGGCTCCACAGACACCGGGGCTGCTGCTGTTCTCGCCCAGTGAGGAGCGGGAGCAGGACCCGTGGCGCAAGGGGATCAGGACACGGATTGCGTCTCTGCTTCTGACTCGCCTTGTGACTTCTACAAAGTCACGTACTCTGTAGGCCTTAGTCTCTTCATCTGGCATCTTCTGATGTTGGAGCAGACAGCGTGCAGAGTATCTTCCAGCTTTCATGGGTGTGGCTTCTGAGCTGAACTTGTTCCAGGCAAAATGATAGAGTCACGTAGTGGTTGGGAGCGTGGGCTTCGAATCTTCTAGGTCTGGGTATGAGCCCTGCCTCTGTTCCTGCGGTGTGCCAGGCCCGGCAGCCGGCGGTCGGCTTTCTCAGCAGGACTGTGGTTCTATTCTCGCCCCTGCTGAGTCCTGGTTGCTCTACGTCAGGTCAGCACAGTTGGCCAAGGCCAGTCGGCGCCCCCACCCTCTGCTAGCCTTGTGTTTCTGTGAACACACCACCTGTTCATTCAGGCATCGTCTATGGCCGATACCCAGCTACACGGCCAGAGGCGGGTAGTTGGGACAGAGACCATGTGCCTACGAACCTGAAACTTTTTACTGTCCAGTTCTTTACAGAAAATGTTGGCCAAGCTCTTCTCTAGGAAAGTTACGCTAATCCTGCCCCTTGGTTTCCTAGCTTCCTAGCTTCCCTTCATCTGTAGAAAGGTGGAAGGGGTAGGCTTGTTGACTGATAACACTGAGCCACTAGTCTCTGGCTCCTTTCCTCTAGGTATTTATTATATGAGAAAATGGACTATTTTCAGAAGCCTCTTAAGCATCTTTGTTACTGTTATTGCTTGCGACTCAGTGCCCCACTCTTTTACTGTTTATAAAACTTTGCACAAATTACTTCTCCAGGCCTCAGCTTTCTTATCTGTATCTCACTTTTAATAATAACCAGGATTAAATTAGTGATAAATATAAAGTTTTGCTCAGTTCTTTTCAGAGTAAGCAAATAATTGGAAGTTACTGTTCTTACTTTTTTTTTTTTTTAAAGACTTTATTTTTTAACAGCGAGAGAGACAGCGAGAGAGGGAACACAAGCAGGGAGAGTGGGAGAGGGAGAAGCAGGCTTCCCGCCAAGCAGGGAGCCCGATGTGGGACTCGATCCCAGGACCCTGGGATCATGACCTGAGCCGAAGGCAGACGCTTAACGACTGAGCCACCCAGGCGCCCCTGTTTTTACTTTTGATGAGTCCATACATAATTTTAAAATACTTTCTGTCTCCGTCTACACAAGCACATATTTGCCAAATTAAATACCTTTTGCAAGAATCATGTTTTATTTAGAAATGTTTTGACAGCCAGAACGTATGTTTCTATTGCAAACAAAAATATTTCCCGTTTAGAAATACTTGTTCTGATCATCTGTGTGGAAATGAATGTTTTGTATTTGAGCTGTTAAGCTGCAAAATATATTTGCTAAATGCTCTTGCAAATGTATTTGTCCATTTCTTAGAATATTGCCTTGGAGAAGTACCCAGTGACAATTATGCTCTTACGAGAATAACCCAGAGCAGATCTAGCCTTTTGAACAAATAGGGGGTGGCAGCTGGGACAGACAGCTTTGTGGTTGTCAATGCAGAGATCCACATTGCTCCTCATGGCTCTCACATTATGTCCAGCCCTAGCTGGGTGAGCCTCCACATGGTGATTACCATGGATCCAGTATGAACTGACATGTTATACTTCTGTTTCAAGCACCAGACAATATTGACTTTTTTTTTGCTGTAACAATAATTTTTTTCCTTTGAGGGCCATGAGTAAATAGAATTTTTTTTCTTTGCCAAAATTGTAATAACTCACTTGAGGCTTATTGTTAATTTTCAGTGATAGTGGCAAGAGTTCATCCTTTTATAATTCTCATATTGCTTCTCTTTCACGTTTTACATGTAGTAAACGAAAAAGTAAGCCCACTGGATAGCCTATGTCTTTTGCTAGCATTTAGGATAAAGAGAAACCCAATAAATCATGCATTGATCAGCCCTACCAATATTGAATTATGAGATCACGGCATAACTTTATAGATAAATCACCAAGCCAGTGTCACAGAGTCAATCTGGTTTGGAGAGTAGGAAAGCATTTCTTCTTTTCAAGATTCCACATTAGTTTTAACCCCTATAACATTATACCAATATTTTTTCAACTTGATTATACTCTCCGCTGCAAGGTTAAGATAAACTTTACATTAATAAAAGCCATATGACTTGTCTTTTGAGTTTCAAGAGAATTTAATTTAAAAGTGGTACTTTGCATTTATATAACACCTTTCATAATGTGTGGTCTCAAAACACTTTGGAAATAAAATACACTAATATGTTAGCCTGGATTTACAAGCAGTTCACTGGGCTTGTGTTTTCCTTACAAGACTGTGACCCACCAGAAATACTCAAATATAGTGTGTTTGCCCTTGTCAGGTGATATTCTTCTTAAAGGAAAATTATTTAGAAGAAAATTTCTTCCAAGTTATGATAAAAAAAAAAAACTTCTCTCTCGTTTTTTATTGTTTAGCAGGAAGCTCACCGATTTTTTTTAGATAATTACACCAATGTTTCATACCTAGAATTACCTTTCAACATGAATAAATTCAAATGTATATGAAAACCAGTTAGAAATTTCTGAATTTCAGACTTGTGAGAGAAAGAAATGGCTCAGATTTTCCTTCACTTGTATGATTGTCACAAACCAGAGTAAAAATGCCATAGAAGAAGAATATCTAACAATATGAAGAGGCCTCGCTATTCCCTGAAGTGCGAGGTGAATCACAGACTGAATTTTGGACTAGAATGGACAACTTCCCTGCTTCAGCTGTGGAAACCTACAAACAGTTCAGTGGAGAGGCCACATGTTGGAAATGGTTCAGAAAATAGGATGCCCTTCTCTCTTCTCAGAGACCTGTAGAGGAGGCATGGTATTCACAATAAAAAGTAGAAGACAGATGTTCTCTGGGGTATGATATTTTAGAAAGAAATAAGAAGATTACTATCTGACATGATCCATGGGAACCCATCTCACTGATCTCCTGCTGTGACCGTGGGGGTCCAGCGCCAGCCCCAGCGCGTAGTCGTTGCTCTTAGGTCTGGTTTCCGCTGAGCTTAGGGTGCTTTAAAGTCAGAGGAGAAAACAATAAGTGCTCGTAGTATCTGCTCTTACCTTCATTAAGAAACAAATCTTAGACTAATAGGATATTGTATGTCAACTATACCTCAGTAAAGAAAGGGGAGAAGAATGAAGCAGCTTTGGATATACTCACGTAGGATACTTTCTAAGATATTTTAAGTGAAAAAAGCAAGGGGTAAAAAATGTGCACAAATGCTTCCATTTGAATGAAAAAAAATGATTAAGATATGTGTGCATATGCCCTCTGGAAAAATACACAAGATGCTGCTAGTGGGGTTGCCTGTGAGGGGAGTGTGGGGCTTGGGGACACCAATGGCGGGAAGATGCTTTACCGCCACTTTTGGGAACGTTTTGGCTTCTGTATTGTAAGCACGTATTAACTATTGAAAAAAATGAATAACAGTGTGTGGGTGGGGAGGAAGTGAATGCCACAGACGGAAACAGCCTTTCAAGAACTTTGGCATTGAAGGGAAGCAGAAAGTAAGGAGGGATCGGGGAGTTCCCAACTCTTCCAGGCTGGAAGGACGCATGAAGGTGACAGGGAGACAGGCAGAAGTGACATATGGGAAAAGGGAAACAGGAGAGGAGGGGTGCAGCTTTAGCAAGCAAGATTAACCTTGAGAAGGAGAGAGGGGCTGGAGGAATAAGCAATGGTATGGATGCTTTGGGGACCCGTGAGCTCTGAGGAGAAGGACCAGGCAGAGAGGGTGAGGGGTAGGGGGTATGCAGGATGCTGACTCATTCATACAATAGTGATGCGCTGCAGATGTAATGCAGGCGGGATGCAGGACCTGGGGCTCAAGGAGCAGGGTGAGGGGTCGGTGGGGAGACCAGTGGCATCCTCAGCACATTCTCCTCAGTGGACTGTCTTCAACAGTTTTAGGGTAATGTGTTCACCTGGTGGTTAAGTTTCATGAAAAGAGAAGTAGCAGCAGGGCGGGACGCCGGTGAAGGGACCCCAGGGGTACCCATTTCATAGGCGTGCCTCCCTCTGCCCCTTTCCCACTGGACCTCATCCAGAGGCTCCTTCCCTGGAGATCAGAACCCAGCTCTGCCCTTGTGCCAGGTCTGCGGACATAGCAATGAGCAAATGAGACATGGACCCTGCTCTTGAGTTGCTTATAGCAGAGTGGAAAAGACCGTCATTAAGCAGGTAACCACAAAATATTGGTGCCTTTGCATTTGTGATAAACACTGAGGGGAGAGTACAGGGGACCCTAAGATAATATGGCATCTAATCTATGACCTCTTGTAGGCTATGAAAAATCAGATGGGAATGTTGTACTTAATAGTGTCAGTAAAGAGACAGGGCTCTCTGCTGAGACAGAGAGGCCGGGGACAGAGCAGGGCTTGGGAAGTCTGGGACAAGTTGATAGCAATTGTGTGAGAAAAACAATATGGAGCTGACAAAAGCTATGGCCATTTGGGGCTGGAGAACATGAAGATGCCAAGACTCTCTCGGCACTGAGCAGACTCAGGACCATAGAGGGTGCTGGATGCTTTTAGGTGTGCGTTAGTCCGGGTTCTCCAGAGAAACCGCCAATAGGATATATAGAGATAGTTAGAAGGAGGTTTATTAGGAGGGATTGGTCCACACAATTTTGGAGGGTCAGAAGTGCCATGATGTCCCACATGCAAACTGGAGACGCAGAAAAGCATGTAGTGTAAGTTCCCATTATAGTCCTGAAGGTCGGAGAGCAGGAGCGTGGATGCCCGAGGGCAGGAGAAGAAGGGTGTCCTGAAGCTGAAAGAGTGAATTCACCCTGACTCCACCTTTTTGTCCTGTTGGGGCCCCAGCAGATTGGATGATGCCCCCCCCCACACACCGGGGAGGGCAGATCTTCACTCAGTCTACCGATTCAAATGCTAATCTCTTCCAGAAGCACCCTCACAGATACCCAGAAATGGTCAACCAGCTGTCTGGGCATCTCTTAGCCCAGGGAAGTTGACAGGCAGAATGAATCCTCACATGTTAAGTAGATGGGGGAGTCTGTTCATGAGGTACACATATATTAAGTCACTGTGATGTACACTTAAATATCTTACAGTTCCCCATGTCAGTTATACCTCAATAAAGCCGAAAAAAAGTTTAAAACAGGTAAATCTCAGTTTACTTACTCATGCATACAACACGTTCAGTGTGTATTATATGCCTCATAGCAGCTAGGCAGCAGGGACGTTCTTAAGAAGTTGGTGGACAAGCTCCTTGTGTGCCAGATTCACCAGGACCTTGCTTTTCCATTCCCCTCCCCCCGCCTTTCCTTTCTGTTTTTTTTCCTTTCTTTCATTTATTCATAATCAATATTTATTAACTTACTAGAATGTGCCAGGCACTCAGAGTATAGCTGTGAGCGAGATGTATATGATTCTGACTCTAATTTTATTTATAAATGGGGAGACAAACATTAAATAAATAATTGTATAAATAAATTTTATTATAATTTGTATTCAAAGACCCCAAATAACTTCTGACTTTTTTTTTTTCTTAAAAAATTCTTTCTGGGGGCACCTAGGTGGCAACCAACTCTTGATCTTAGCTCAGGGTTGTGAGTTCAAGCCCCAAGTTGGGCTCCACTCTGGGTGTGGAGTCTACCTAAAAAAAAAAAAAAATATATATATATATATATATATCTTTCTGATTCTAAAACCTTATAGACTATTTAGAAAATATAGGAATATATCAAGAAAACATAACCTGGGATCGCCCACCCACCCAAAATAACTGCTGTTAACATTTTGATCTATTTTCTTCCCCTTCTTTGTTTCTCTGTGTGTGTGCACGTGTTCATGCGTACGCACCCACACGTGTATGCATCTGGGGCCTTATTGTATGTTGTTTTGCTATTTCCTTTAAATGATCATTAAATAATGAGAATTTCTCATATCATTAAATACTCTTGAAAAACATATTTTAGGTTTGCTGAATACTTTTTTAGTTATGTACCATAAATTCTCTATTTGGGCTCATTCCAGTATGTCCTGTTGATTTTTGTGTGTGTTTTGGTGTTTTGTTTCATTTTACCTGATGTGGTGATGAAAGTGTAAATTTTTGTCATATTTCTGATGACTAGTCTGACATATAATCTAGAATTGGAATTAGTGGCTGAAAGGACACTCTCAGTTAGATGGAACCCGTGGGTGGCCACTCCTGGCAATGGGGACAGCAGCTGACTTCTAGCAGACTTTGCAGGGTGCATGGAAGGAGGGCTGAAACAGGTAGTGAAATTTGAAATGACAGCTACAGACCTGGGGATTTCTGATGATCATCGGCACTTGCACTGGTCTAGAAAGGGTTTGCATAATTTGCTGGGAATAGTTGCAAAGGGAAAAATAGGAGATTGGGAAAGCGAACGGTTCATTAGATGCTCTAAAATACTCTCAGGAAAATAATACTCAGATCTTGGTGCAATCAGTGTCCTGGGAAACTTAAAAAATACAGATTTCTGGGCCATATCTCTTGAGATTCTGATTCTAGAGGTTGGGCCCAGGAGTCTACATTTTTACAAGTGGCCTTGATAATTCATATCATCAGGCAAGTTTGTGAAACAGTGCACTAGAACAACAGGACTCTTGATAGTAACATGGGAGCCTTGCTGCCGATCATTTTTTTTATAAAATGAAAAGCTGACACATGTTCAAGCCCACACCCTACCGTGATAGGCATTTCAGTGCTCTGGTATTTCTCTGTGCGTCATCTTATTGATCAAGCAAACTCTGAAACTGTTTTGGTGTATAAACACTTTGCCCAGGAAAGCAGGCACAGAGGCGGCGCTTCGGGGACTGCACGTGTTACAAGCAGAGTCACTCTATTCAGCTTTTCTGTGGTGCTGTGGATCTCACACTTTCCTGATCACTAAAGATATTTGTGGCACACAATCTTAGAGTTATTGGAAGACAGCTCTCTTCTAAGGCAGTGTGATCTATTCTAGCTGCTTCACATGGCAAACTCCGTAGGTGTTTCCCTCGAAGAACTTGTTTACTAAACATACTTGTGGGAAGAAAGGAAATTGATTCTGGCTTTATAATAGGGTTTAATTATTACTTTTCATGATTAGTAAAATTATACGAAACACATGCTTATTGTGATATGTTACATAAATACTGAATAGTGTGAGTAAGCAGAAAAAAATCTCCCAGAACACTATTTTCTATAGGCATTTACAAGCATTTTTGTCATGTGTCTGCTTTCTTTTATGTATGTTTTTATTATTGAGATCCTACTTGATAAACTGTTTTGTAAACATTTTCAAACTAAGATTATATCCTAGATATTTTCATTTGTCAAGAACTTTGTAAAAAATTATTTTAATGGCTGAATAATAGTTTGCCATACTTAGATGGGGGGTGCCATACTTAGATGTGAGTATCCTTCCAAAATCAGAAATATAAAACGTAGGGAAATGCATTGCCAATGCATTAAGTATTTCAACTAAATATATTTAATTGAGCTTTATATCATATAAACATTTTCCTATCTCCTTTGTACAATGTGTTTATTAATCTGAGTAATATAAATGCCTGGACATAAACAGAGAAGAAAATATGAGCCAGTAGCCAGTATATGTAGTGGGGAACACTGAGGATGATTGACACTAACAGCCAGAAGACACCACTGAAATTGCCTTCTCTTGGTTCTTCAGTGACAGCCCAGCTTTCAAAGCTAATGGGCATTTTCCACTTTTTACATTTTTTTGCCTTTTGCAGCATTTGGAACTGTTATGACTTTCAGCTTTCTTGACACATCTCTTTTGCCTTTTCAACATTACTCTTTTGTATGTCTTCCTTGGACTGTTTCTCTTAATTACTTCTTTGTAATTGTAATTTACTTGTGACTAAAATGTTGGTGTTCCAGTGCATTCTGTATTTTGAACTTCTTTTTTTCCATTCTGAGCAATCTCCCTGGGTTCCTTCTTCTTGCTCTCAAGTCTTTAATGGCCTCCTAGGGATGATGGCCTCAACTTACATGCTACACTCTTCTCTCTGTCTTGGAACTTGCAGATAACACCTGCCGTTCATTGTGGTGGTCCTGGTTCAAATCCATGCTCCTCTCTATGACCCCTAACCAGTCTTCTTGCCTCAGACTCCTTGGGTCACACACTCTGCTTCTGCAGATGGTAGGATACATGCTTGCCTCCTTTGGGGGCATGGAGCGCACTGACTGTGAGTGATTGGTGGTTGATCAAAGGACCGACCAGTGGTGATGAAAATTCTTCCCTCACCAGTTCCTACGTAGTTCTCATCTTCTGTCCCCAGGACTGGGTGATGGTGCTCTGAAATATGTAGTCCAACTTTCTAGAGTATGCTTTTCTCTCTTCCTTTGCATCACCATCTGTATTTAAGGTTATTCAGAAATTCTTTCTAGTACTTCCTAGGTGCTAACTTATAAAGCAACATTAAGAAAATTAAAGAACAAAAGAAATAACATAATTATTTTATAACATTCTCTAATATATTAAATAGTTTATTGAATTTAGATACTAAAATGTAATTATAAAAAGTAATCCACTGTAAAGGGGAGCATCTCATTGTTTCTAACACCCTGGGGTGTCGATCCCAGCAGCCAGGAAGCTTCTAATACTTACTGTTGCAATCCCTAAAAGAAAACATAAGTAATGTGGCATGTGTATATAGAACAGTGGTGCTGAGCAAAGCCGTAGTTTAGAAATCCTTTGAAGACCTTGGAGGGCTATACCCATTGGAATGTGAAAGAAATCTTTTATTTTCTTAATTTTCTTTCTCAGCTGTCTTTGACCAACTCTTTTAATAAAGCTAGCTGGAATGAATGAAGGGAATGTCAGCCATTCCTTGTTAGTTTTTTTCTGTTACCTTTGGAAAGTAATAATAATGATTTTGTACAAGGTGGTTTTTAAATTATGTGACTGCTAATTATAAGAAGAGCCACAATACTGAAATTTGTGTAGTGCTAATTACTCATCCCTTTCTCTCCTGCTGTAATTCACAGTGTGTCTCTAGGAGTCAGTGGCTGATTTGGAACTTCTGCCTCTGCTTTTTCTCAGCAATTAGGTTTTGTCTTTAACTAATGGAATTGAGTGATACTTGGCTAATGATATGGAGAACTTCTCTTCCACTTTGCTGCATTAAACGTTGACATCAAACCTTAAAAAAGGTCTCCTGGGGTGCTGGGGTGGCTCAGTAGGTTAAGCGTCCAACTCTTGATTTTGGCTCAGGTCATGATCTCAGGGTTGTGAGATTGAGCCCGACATTGGGCTCCATGCTGGATATGGAACCTGCTTAGGATTCTCTCTCTCCCTCTCCTTTTGCCCCTCCCTGCTTGCACACATGCTTGCTCTATCTCTCTCTCTCTCTCTCTCTCTCAAAAAAAAAAAAAAAAACCTCCTGTTTTTTTCTTCCTAAGCCCACATGATATTAAGACACTTTGAATCCTCCCTTTTTCTTAAATTATCATTGGCTTCTTACTCTTTGCCCCGGACAGTTCTTTTTACCATCTCCACCTTTCCATCATTATCTTCTGCCCTAAGCTAAGCAGATGAGGCACATTTTTTTCCCTAAACTTGGTGTGGAGTTAATAATTTATGCATTTCTTCTTCCTGCTTCACTCCTATGTAGGTTTTTCTGTTGTTATTGTTCCTCTGGCATTTCTATGTGCTAATGATCCTTGAATGTTATTTTGCTGATCATTAATCTGTGGAAGAGAAAGAAAAACTGTTAAGAGAAGCTTCCCAATTCATGTCTCTGGAGAGATGGAGTGGATGTACTTTTCTCTATTCTTCCCTTCAAAGGACAGCTAAAATCCCTGAACATTTTTTATGAAAAACATGAGAAGACTCTGAACGGTGGAGAGGAGGTGGACTGCCTAGGGACCTTGGACTCCATGAATGACACCATGGTGGATTCCTTGAGATTATTATTTTCCTCATATTTATTAGACTGGGTGCCAGAGAAGCCAAAAACCCAGATGCCAATGGGCACACAGAGAAAAAAGCCTCCAAGAAACCCTGCCCTTTCTAGCCAAAGGACCATAAAAAGGGAGCAGCCTATCAAGACAGAAAACTTTCAGACAATAACCACGTTACTGCAGTAAACACCACAGAAAACACTGTGGGCACACTCACAAACCCCACCAGCAAAGACCAAGTGGGGAGCCTAGACTTCCAATCTTGCCAGGCTATCATGAGGTTCTCCATCCCCCACCCCTGACCAGAGTGGTAAAAAAGAAGTTGAGTGTGTAGCCAAGGCTTACATCCCTCTGGGTAGTAATGAGTTCCCTCCCTGGCTTCAGAGGAGACCACAAGGGAGCCTGGCCTTCTACTCAGACCTGGCGCTCTCAAGGTTCCCTTCTCTCCTAACTGGGTAATGTTGGAGGAGGCCTAGTAGACTTTCACTTCCACCAGTGATAACAAGGACCCCCTCCCCGACAATGTCAGTGGAAGCAAGATCAGGAACAATGATAGACCACCCTCCACCTCCCCAGAGAGGTATTAAGAGAAACCTAGTCTGGAGCCCAAACCCCCACCCAACCCAGCACTAATGAGGAGCCCTCTACCGCTACTCCTGGATGTCAGTACAGGCCAAGTAGGAATCTTAGACTTTCACCCACACCTGGTAGTAATGAGGGAAGGGCTACCCTTCCTCCACCAAAGTAGTGTCAGAGGAGGCTGGCTAAGATAGAAGATTTACGTAACATCCAGAATCTCATAGCATGCTATTCAAAATGCCCAGGTTTTAATTGAAAATCATTCACCAGGAATATCTCAACATGGATGACAAAAGATAATCAACAGACACCAACATGACACAGATTTTAGAAATATCTGACCACCATTTTAAAGCAACAGTCATAAAGTGTTTTAATGAGCAATTTCAAGCATGCTGGAAATAAGGAGGGGGGGGATAATATCCTGTAATATAAATAGAAAGTCTCAGCAAAGAATAGATAAACAATAATACAAACATTTTAGAACTTTTGTTATACAAAACATTTTGGAACTTAAAAATACAATAACTTAAATAAAAACATCTTTCAAAGGATAGGCTTAACAGTAGAAAGGAAAGGACAAAGAAAAGAATCTATAAATTTTAAGATAAAAGTAGAAATTACTTAATTTAAACAACATAGAAAATAGATTCAAAAACAAATACAAAACTAGAGCCTCAGACTTCTGGGACTATGACAAAAAAATCTAACATTTGTGTCATCGAATCACAGAAGGAGAGAAGGAAGAGAGGGGTTGAAAAAGTATTTAAATAAATAATGGTTGAAAAATGTCACATTTGGCACAACACACAAACCTGTAATTTAATAATCTGAATGAATTCCAAATAGCATAAATTCAAAGAAATGTACACCAAGAAACATAATAGTTAAACTTCTGAAAGTAAGGACAAAGTCTTGAAAGCAACCAGATTAGCACCTTACCTATAGGGGGGAAAAGTTCTAATGTCATCAGATTTATCATTAGAAACTATGGAAAGCATAAGAAGGTGGCAGAACATTTTTCAAGTACTGAATGAAAAGAACTGTCAGCCACTAATTCTCTATCTGGTAAAAACTATCTTTCAGGAATGAAGGGAAAATTAAGCCATTTTTAGATGAGTGAAAAATAAGAGTATGTATTGTTATAATAATTACCTTTAAAGAATAGCTAAAGTAAGCACTCTAAAAACCAGAAATGATTAAAGGGAAAAAAAAGGTAGAGGGAATGTTAGAACATCAGGAAGAAAAAACAAAGAACAAAATGTATGAATAAGATAGACTTAACTTTTCCATATAAATGTTCTTTTTCTTTTTTCTTTTGAGTATAGTTGACACACAATGTTACACTATTTTCAGGTGTACAATAGTGTAATTCAACAAGTTTATCATCATGCTATGTTCACCACAAGCGTAGCTACCGTCTGTCCTCATACGTAGCTATTACAGTGTCATTGGTTGTACTCCCCATGCTGCGCCTTACTCATTCCATCACCGAAGCCTGTATCTCCCACTCCACTTCAACCATATTTCCCACACCCCCAAACGCCCTCTCCTCTGGCAACCATCACTTTGTTCTCTGTATTAACAGGGCTGATTCTGCCTTTTGTTTGTTTATTCATTTTTTTTTAATTCCACATATGACTGAAATCATATGGTATTTTTCTTTCTCAGCCTGTTTTATCTCACTTAGCATATACCTCTAAGTCCATCCATGTTGTCTCAAATGACAAGATTTCGTCCTTTTTTATGCCTCTCTAATCCAGTGTGTGCGTGTGTGTGTGTGTGTGTGTGTGTGTGTAACACCTTCCTTATCCATTTGTTTATCAGTGGACACTTAAGTTGCTTTTGTATCTTGGCTATTAAAAATAATGCTGCAATAAACATAGGGATGCATATATTTTTTTCAAATTAGTGTTTCTGATCTTCTTTGGTTAAGTACCCAGTAGTGGAATTATTGGATCATATGGTGTTTCTCTTTTAATTTTTTGAGGACTCCCCATACTGATTTTCAGAGTGGCTATATCAATTTGCATTCCCACCAACAGCATACAAGAGTTCCTTTTTCTCCACATTCCAGCCAACAACTCTTTTTTATGTTAGCCATCTAAGAGGTATAAGGTGATATCTCATTGGGGTTTTAATTTGCATTTGCCTGATGGTTAGTGATATTGAGCATCTTTTCATGTGTCTGTTGGCCATCTATATGTCTTCCTTGGAAGAATGTCTATTCAGGTCCTCTGCCCATTTTTTAAAAGTATTTTTTGCTTTTTGGTGTTGAGTTGTACAAGTCCTTAATATAGTTTGGATTTTAACCCCTTATTGGATATATCTTATCCTATTTGGTAGGTTGCCTTTTGCTTTGTTGATTTATTTCCTTTGCTGTACAAAAGCTTTTTATTTTGATGTAGTCCAGTAATTTATTTTTGCTTTTGTTTTTCTTGCTTTAGGACACATATTTGGAAAAATGTTGTTATGGCTCGTATCAGAGAAATTACTGCCTATGTTCTCTTCTAGGATTTTTTATGGTATCAGGTCTCACATTTAGGTCTTTAATCCACTTTGAGTTTATTTTTGTGTGAAGTATTAGAAAGTGGCCCAGTTTCATGTTTTTACATGTAGTTGTCCAGTTTTTCCAGCACCATTTACTGAAAAGACTATCTTTTCCCCATTGTATATTCTTGCCTCCTTTGTCATAGATTAATTAACCATATAATCATGGGTTTATTTCTGGGTACTCTATTCTGTTCCATTGATCTATGCATCTATTTTTGTGCCAGTACCATACTGTTTTGATTATTGTAGCTTTTTAGTATATCTTGAAATCTGGGATTGTGATGCCTTCAGCTTTGTTCTTCTTTCTCAAGATTGCTTTGGCTGTTCACGGTCTTTTGTGGTTCCTTACATACTTTAGTATTATTTGTTCTGGTTTTGTGAAAAATGCTGTTGATATTTTGATAAGGATTACACTGAATCAGTAGATTGCTTTGGGTAATAGGAATATTTTAAGAGTATTAATTCTTCCAGTCCATGAACATGGAATATGTTTCTATTTGTGTCATTTTCAATTTCTTGTCATCAATGTTTTATAGTTTTTAGGGTACAAGTCTTTTACCTCATTGGTTAAGTTTATTCCTGGGTCTTTTATTCTTTTTGGTGTAATTGTAAATGATGCTGTTTTCTTAATATCTCTTTCTGCACTTTGTTATTAATGTATAGAAATGTTCCTGAGTTCTGGATATTAATTTTGTATCCTGCAACTTTACTGAATTCATTTATTCTAGTCGTTTTTTTGTGGAGTCTTTAGGATTTTTTATGTATAATATCATGTCATCTGCAAATGGTGACAGTTTAGCTTCTTCTTTACCAACATGGATGCCTCTTCTTTCTTTTTCTTATCTGATTGCTCTGGCTAGGACTTCCAGTACTATGTTGAATAAAAGTGGCAAGAGTGGACTTCTTCATCTAAGAGGAAAAGTTGTCGGTGTTTTGTTTTTTGTTTTTGTTTTTCCCATGGGGTGTGATTAGAGGGGGTTTTCCATTTATGACCTTTATTGTGTTGAGATATGTTTTCTTTAACCCCACTTGATTGAGAGTTTTTTTCATGAATGGGTGTTGAATTTTGTCCAGTGCTTTTTCTGCATCTATTGGGATGATCATATGATTTTTTATCCTTCACTTTGTTGATGTGATGTATCACATTGATTTGCAAACATTGGACCATCCTTACATCCCTAGAATAAATCCCACTTGATCATGATGAATGATCTTTTTCATGTATTGTATGTGGTTTGCTAATATTTTGTTGAGGATTTCTTCATCTGTGTTCATCAGGGATATTGGCCAGTAGGTTTCTTTTTTGTGGGATTTTGTTTTGTTTTGTTTTGTTTTTTGGTCTGGTTTTGGTATCAGGGTAATACTGGCCTTGTAGAATATATTTGGAAGTTTTCCTTCCTCTTACATTTTTTTGGGATAGTTTGAGGATACTTGTGAATTTCCTAAATTATGTTTGATGGTTGAAGCAAAAAGAATAACACTGCAAAATGCTTATAGGAAATGTAGAGGAAATATTTATGACAATCTTATTATACATGGGGTAGGATAAGGAATCTAAAGTGAGCAAAGGCTTCTGAACTTCACTCATATTGGTAAAATGTTGACACTAGCACACCATGATAAGTTATGTGGTTAAAATGTAATACTTAGAACAACTACTAAAACACTACGCAAAGAGATACACTCAAAAACACCAGATACATCAAAATAGAATTCTGAAAATATTCAGGGGGGCCAAAAAAGAAATCAGGGAAATTTTTTTTAAGAACACAGAGAAAACAAGCGGCAGACAAAAAAAATAAATGGTAGCCTTAAACCCCAAAATATCCATGATTGCAGTAAGTATAAATGGTTAAGATATACGAGTGAAAAGACAGCAATTGGTAGGGTAGTTAAAAAAAAATCATGACCCAACTATATGCTCTCTACAATAAACTAATTTCAAAATAATTGTATGGGTACATTGAAAGTAAAAGGACCTAAAAGATAGGCCATGCACACATAAATCAAAAGAATTCAGGACTGGCTAGATTAGTATCAGCTAAAATAGAGTTTAGAACAAAGAAGGGACGTAACAAAAAAGGGCCAGTCTACCAGGATGACATGTCATTTCCAAATAAGTGTAACAATTGAGTTGCAAAATATATGAAATAAACCTAATGGAAGTGAAAGGAGAAATCACAGTCCACACTTAACATTTGAAGACTTAAATAGCCCTCTCTCAATATTAGATAGAATAACTAGTCAAGAACTCAGCAAGAATTTAATAACTCAGCCACACTTTCAACCAACAGGATCTAATTGGTATTTATAGGACACTTCACTCAGCAACAGCTGAGTATATGTTTTTTTAGCTCTCATTAAACATATACCAAGATAGTCATTGTCCTGAGCCAAAAAGAAACTTTAATGCATTTAAAAGAATTGAAATCACAGAGTATGTTCTCTCACCATAGCTGAATCACATTAGACATTAATAAGAGAAAGGTAGTGAGAAAATGTCCAAACACTTGGAAACAACACATTTCAAAATGCCATGGCTCAAAGAAGTCACAAAATAATTACTTTCAATGAAAATTAAAACACAACATATTATAATTAGTGGGACACACCTAAAGCAGATGAAGAGGGAAACTTAATGGTACAAAATTCTTACATCAGAAAAGAGGGAAAGTTTAAAATCCATTGAAGCTCCGATCTTAAGATGCTAGAAAAACAAGAGCAAAGTAAACCTAATACAAGCAGAAGGAAGGAAGAAAACAAAGATGAGAAGGGAAACAAGTTGAAAACAGAAAGATAGAGAAAGTCAATGTTAAAAAGCTAGTTAGAAAAATCAATAAAATAGACAAACTTGTAATAAAACCGACAAACGGAAAAGAGAGGGCACACAAATTCCTGAAAGCTGGGCTGAAATGGGTGATGGCAATGCACACTCTGCAGGTGTCAAACGGAAAATAAGGGACCACCATGACTAACCCTACGTGCAAAATCCGACCATTCCGGTGAAATAAAGAATTTCCCAACAAGCACAACTCACACATGTTGAACTAGATAATTTCTAAAGCCCTATAAATAGTAAGGAAGTTGATTTCAAAGTTTTAAGCCTTCCTAAAAAGAAATCTCCAGGCCCAGATAGTTTCACTGGAGAGTTGTACCAAACTTTAAAATAAAGATCAACCAACCCACCCCTGCCCCAGCAAGTCTACCCAATCTCTTCCAGAAAATAGAAGAGGGTGAAAGGCTTCTCAATTAATTTTATGAATCAGCAGTATTATTTTGATATGCAAACCAGAAAAAAAAAAACCCACACACAAATGCACACATACAAAAGAAAATTATAGACTGGTATTCCTCATAAGTACAAATAAGAAAGCCTTAACAAATTGTTAGCAAATAGAAATCAGCAGTATATCTAATAGAATTACACATTGTGATCACATGGGATTTATGCCAGTTATGCAAGGCTGGTTCAGTATTCAAAACTGAATCAGTGCAATCAAGCATACTAATAGCCTAAAGAAGAAAAGTCATATGATCATATCAATTGATGCAGAAAAATTCTTTGACAAAATTCATACCCATTTGTAAAAAAACAATAAACTAGGAATAGAGAGAACTTTCTCCACTTGATAAGTAGCATGTACAAAAGCTATGGCTCACATCATATTCAGTGGTGCCATACTCAGTGTGCTCCCCCTGGGCTTGGTGACAAGGCAAGGATGTCCACTCTCACCACGCCCCTTCAACACAGTACTGGGATTTCTAGCCAGCTCCATAGCCGGGGTTGGGAGAGGGGAGGAAATAAAGGCATACAGATAGGAAAAGAAGAAAAATAACTTTGTATTTGCTGTTGACATAATGGTCTACCTAGAAGATTTCAAGGATTCTTTAAAAAAAAAAGCTCCTAGAATAAAAAACTCCAAGGTCATAAGATACAAGATGAACGTACAAAAATCAACCACATTTCTATATAGTAATGATGAACATATGGAAATTGAAATACAAATACGATACTTTTTACAATTGCTTTAAAAAGGAATAATTTGGTGTACAGCTAAGAAAATATGTTCAGGGCCTGATGCTGAAAACTATAAAGTACTAATGAGAAAAATCAAAATCTGAATATATTGGGAGATGTGCCATGTTCATGGATTGACAGAAGTCAGTTTTCCCCAAACTGATGTATAAGTAGGTTTAATACAATTCCTGTCAAAATTCTAGTGAGATCATTTTGTAGGTATGGAAAAGATGATTATAAAATTTATGTGGAAAAGCAAAGGAGCTGGAACAATGTTGAAAAAGAAGGATAAAGTGGGAGAAATCAGTCCACCCAATTTGAATTCTTACTAGATAGCTAAAGGAAGAAAAGCTCTATCGTACTGGCAGAGGGATAGATACATAGATCAATGGACAGAACAGAGAGCCCAGAAATAGAGCCACATAGGTATAGCCAACGAATTTTTGACAAAGGTACAAAGCAATTCAATGAAGGAAGAATAATGGTCTCTTCAGCAAGTGGTGCTGGAATGATTGAACATCCGTAGGCAAAAAAATAAACCTTGACCCAAACCTTATTCCTCATACAAAAATTAACTCAAAATGTGTTCGATTAAATGTTAAATGTAAAATGACTAAACTTTCAGAAGAAGACACAAGAGAAAATCTTTGGCGTTAGGCTTCGGTGAAGGGTGCTTGGCATGCCACCAAAGGCGGCCCGGTCCATAAGAGAAAAAAGCATTAAATTGGAATTCTTCAAGTTTTAAAACTTTAACTCTGCTAAAGAGCCTGTCATGGAATGAAAAGACAAGCTATAGACTGCAATAAAATATTTGCCAGCCATGTATTTGAGAAAGCACTCATGTCTAGAACATATCGAGAACTCTCAAAACTGTAGTAAAAAACCTAATTCTAAAATGGGCAAGACACATGAAGAGACCTTCCATGAAAGAGGACAGGGGATGGCAAATAAGCACATGAAAACATATTCAACACTCCCAAAAATCAGAGAAATACAAATTAAAACCATGACAAGAATCACCATCTAGCTATTAGAACTGCTAAAATAAAAAGTAGTGATGGATAGCAAATGCCTTCAAGGTTCTGGAGAACCTGGATTGATCAGACGTTACTAGTGGCAAAGTAAAATGGTTTGGCCTCGCTGGAAAATAGTTTGACGGTTTCTTTAAAAACAGACAAGTAAAAAATGGAACATACAATGATTATAAGACAGCAATTCATCCCAGAGACATGAAAACCTATGTCCACAGAAAACGGGCACCCAGTTGTTCACAGAAGCGTTGTTCGTAGTGGCCGAAAACTGGCAATAGCCCATATGTTTTTGAGTGGATGATGAGTAAACAGTGTAGGGCATCCATCCGACAGAATGCTACTCGGCATTATAAAGAAATGAACCATTACCAGCGTGGCCCCTCGGGGGGAGCTCAGGGAGTTACCCTGCATGGAAAGAGGCCTGTCTCAAAAGGTCACATACTGCTGTGTTTATAGAACATTCCTGAAATGACAAAATAATATGCTTGAAGAACTAGTTAGTGGGTGTCAGGTGAGGGGAGGGGGTAAACGGGTCCTCCAAGGGAGGTGTTTGTGGTGACGGAGTAGTTCTGCATCCTGATTGGAGGGGTGAGGCCAGCTGCATGTGTGGTAAAGGGCAGCCCTTGTCCCCACGTCAGCTTCCCAGTTTTCATTGCGCTTAAGAAGTGTCCGAAGAGTCCAGATGAAGGGCACACAGGGTTTCTCTGTACTAGTTTTCCAACTTCCTGTGAATCTAAAATTATTTCAAAATAAAATGTTTTGTGTTTAAAAAGCATTCTTCTTAGATGTCATTTTGGTCAGAATTGTCCCCTCTCCCAAGCGGTCTGCTTTAGGTTGCCGTCTCATCATGTGAAGTTTTGTGTGTTTGTTGGTTTGGCATCAACAAATGCTTCCTTGTTTTTCAAAGTTAAATTTTTATCCTGAAATTTGGCATCTGCAAAACTTCTCTAGCTACTTTGTGGGAGGAACTAAACTTCTAAAATCAAAGGAGAATCTGGCTCACTAGCGTGTACAAAGGTTAGAAATTCCAGATTTTCCCCTCTGACACTTGTCACCTAGGACCTCAGTGCTGAACTTCACTGCAGACTCAAGGGGGCAAAGCATGTGCTGGATGCCCCAAGACTTACATATTCTCTGCATTTTTGTATTTTTTTACATTGGATAAATTATTTTTAAATTATTTGATATATTATTTGACTGTAGAAGAAGAGATTTTATTAAAACTCTGAACATTTCTTACTGAACTCTGGATACTGCTTGCCACGTATTTTCCATTTTCAGTCCCTTTAGGACAGATAGAGAATTGATATTTGTCTCTTTTTTCAGTGACAGATTCTGTGATACTTACAGCCAGTGGTGCTATAATTAGTTGTTGTCTTGTTTCCCATGTTGGCATTTTGTTCTCCCACCTGGGTTTCTTGTTCAAGGGGTCATGTGAAATACCTCCGTGTCCTTCAGGATGACCAGCTTGATGTGAGATCATCACATACTGGACACACAGGAACTTGTTTGTCCACTGGGTATTCAATTCATGCCATTTTAATGAGGCCGAAAAAAAAATCCATTGCTCAAATAGAATTATTTTTTATTAAAGTTCCCATGTTAGAATTATTAAGGACAGAGCTCTGATTGGAGTTGTTTCTAGTTTTGATATGAGAACAGGCTGTCTCAGTGCTTTGCAATAGTTGTCTAGCTCATAGATTTTCTTAAACAGTCTCCATACCCTTCCTGTGTTCTGTCACATGTTAGCACAGTGGCCACTGAGGCGGAGAGATGGGGGTGCTTGCACACCCCACGTGAACTGTGGCTGTGCTCACGCTTGAACAGGAGGGGTCCCAGTTCATGGAGAAAGCAATAGGAAGACTGCTGGGTCAACAGTCTCAGGAGCCAACCTCCATCGGCATCTTAGAAAAATGTCCTAGGAATGTGTGCACTGGCTTTTGATTATTTCTGTTTTCAAATTGCCTTATGCTGTTATCCAGCGTATTGAATGTTGTATCATTAATAAATACCTGGCTGATACCTTTATTACTGTGGCTTCATGTAGTAATATAGAGACTTTTCTCTAAATTATCAAACGTATTTAAAAGCTATTCTTATACATTCATGTCATTTTCAAACTTTAAAATTAAATTTTACTTCCAGAGAGCTCTCAGGAGGTGCTTTTGTGAATTCATCAACTGTAATTTGATAGCAATTTTTATTATTGTTCAGAAGGTAGAATAGCTTTGTGTCCAAAAGTTCGAATTATATAATTTAAGAAAGTTGATATACTGTCTCTTTTATTACAGGAAATGGTATGATTTGACTTTTTTAGACAACAGAAAAGTACTTCTAAACAGTTTTGCAACTTTTCTCTTTTTTCCCTTTAAAATGAAAATACTCTCAGGAGCGCCTCGGTGACTCGGTTGGGCGTCCGACTCAGCTCAGGTCATGATCTCAGGATTGTGGGATTGAGCCCTGCATTAGGCTCCACACTCAGTGGGGAGTCTTACTTCTCTCCCTCTGCCCGCCACCCCCACTCGCTTGTTCTCTCTAAAATAAACAAACAAATCTTTAAAAAAATAAAATGAAAATACTCTCCATTAACTTAGGAGACTGTACTCTCCATCAGCTTTGCTGTTAAGGACTTAGTTATTTTGTCATTAAATATTTATTTAGTTCTGGGCTTATACTTCAGGGGTACATCAGAGAGTAGACAAATAAGGTCTCTAACCTCATGAGGTTTATATGGGGGAGACAGGCAGTTAACAAATGAATAAACAAGGTAATTACAGATTTCTAGAAATTATATGAAGGAAACAGATTCATGTAACATGGGTGGTGGGTAATTTGGTGGATGGTCAAGGAAGGCTGCTCCTCGAGTTAGGTGACATTTGCACTGATTCCTGAAGTTTAAGAATGAGCCAGCAAATACCTGGGGCTTGAGCGTTTCAGGCCATAGAGGTACCTGGCAAGCTCAGAGACCCCAAAACAGAAAAGCTAAGTTTATCGGAGAAGCAGGAGGAAATGAGTGGATGGGAATGTGATGAGTAGGGGAAGAATCCCAGCAGTAGGGATGGAGAGAGGCAGGGACCAGACCCCTCGGGGCCCTTTGGACCATTTGCGTCCTTTGGAATTTCATTCTGAGCACAGCGCTTATTCTGAGCATCTGTGGAGCGGGGTACAACCTGATCCTCTGCACTTGGCTGCTGTGGGAAGCAGAGGCCTGGGAAGAGACTGGCATGGCTGATCCTCCAGGAGAGTTCTCCTGGGTTGCTGTCCTATGTGAGCAAGTTACTTAAGTCTCTCTAAAGCGCAGTTTCCTCATTTGTAGTTGAGATTCATGTCAGTATCTACATAAGAAGGTTGTTGGGAGGGTTCTGTGAGAAAATTTGAAGGCTTATGTTTGGAACAAAGCAAGTGCTCATTGTCATGACCATAATTGTCACCCATTGTTATAAAGATGAGTAAGATTTCACTGGCTTCATGACATGCACGGCAGTGGGCGTATAGACAGACATGTAGTGCACAGTAGTTCTGTTGTTAGAAACACACACAAACCGGGTACACCTGGACACAAAGGAAAATTTGTTCTGGGGGAAAGGCTCAGAAAATGTTACATAAAGAGTTGAGTCTAAATGTGGCTGAATATCTACTAAATGGTCCTGTGAGGACCCAGGCACCTCACAACCTCTCCCCAACAGACCCTTTAGTCACACCACTCGGTTCCTTCCTTTGGGTTAGAGCATTTCCAAAAGCCTCTGTGAAGGTACAAACCCACACACTCAGTACCGAGAATACTGATTGTCTTGTTAGCCCCAAACCTGTCTTAAGGGGAGAGATACAAGCAAGGAGACGTCTGTGTGGCCTTGTGGCCGGGGGATGACAGGCTGCCCCGCCTGGGCTGCGGCGGAGTCGGCCTGCAGGAGCAGGGGAGCTTGGGCTGCGGGAGGCAGTAGAGGATGTAGGGAACCCCTCCGCAAGCTGGAAAGTGTGAGCGCACCCACGAGATAAACACCTGCTTCAAAGCTGTGTGTGTCTGGGCAGCAAACTGATGGTGAAGACATTGTCTTCCTCTGTTAGGATAAGAAAGATAATGATGTTTTACTTCAGCGTCCTTTGGGAACTGAGGCTCTATGTAAAGTACAGTTGTGGTTGTTTGTCTTTCCGTGCCTGAAAAATCCTGGGGGAAAGAAAAAAAGATTTCCAAAGAGTTTAAAGTAAGAAAGGGTTTGGGGAGGGAAGGCATAGAGGATTATACACTTTCTCTGCTTTCCCCTGCGTTGGTTGCTTTCATGATCTTAGACATCCCCTATTTCTTTCTCCCCAACACAGTCTTTTACCATTGAATTAGGCTTGGTCTAGACTTTGGTACTTGTAACAGAAAGTACAAAAACTTACCTTTTCAAACCTATGTCAACTCTATTAGAATAAGAGCCAATCAGTCATCAGATATCTTTCCACAACTTTCTGTTGCAGTATTTGATCGTTAAGTCACAGAATCTGAACTAGAGCTTTCATCTGCAGAGAATACAGTAGCTTTGAAAGCAAAACCACTCCATAGTTTAATGTTTAACTAATTATTGTGTAATATTGCTTGTAAGATGATATAGTCACAACCTGTCACTTATTAATGAGTTATATACCTAGTAGTCACTGCGATCAAGAACATAAATGAGAACCAGGAATCAGCAAAGTGGGTTTTGCACAGCCAAGATAGACGTCAGAGTAATTCATGGCTTGATTTAAAAGGGAGAGCTCCTCAGACCCTAATTCAAAGGCTGTTTCATCTCGGTCCACAAACACATTTGAAATATCAGATCAGAAACAGTGAGAGGACAGGGTACAGACAGCAGCGAGGAGTGAGCAACAGCCCCGTGGCCGCAGAGGGGAAGAAAGAATGCAAAATGTGGAGCCAGGGATCACAGAACGGCAGGCGTTTGAAGCCACGTCGTGAAGGTGTGAATAATAACCCTGCAGATACGGTACAGCAGAAACAGCCTGGACTTTAGATCTTAAGGGGGTTAAAAAAAACCCAAATTACAGATAGCCCGGGATCAGGAGGTAGAGGCCTCGCTTGCTCCCTCTGTGACCAGACAGTTGCTTAAAATCTCCGGGCCTCAGTTTCCTTATGAAATATGAAGGATAATAATTAGCGTTATTAAAATTAAATGAAGTAATCTTTAGGAAAAGGGCTCTGGCTGTATGAAAGCACAGTGTGAATGTTAGCTTTCTGAACCCCTTTCCTGCCTTTTGATGGGCTATTTAATTATCAACTAGTCATTCACCTTCCTTGAGACTGTTTCCTCCCAAATTGAGAACAATAACTATTCTGTTTGCCCATTTCATACCAGTAAGATAATGCCCTTAAAGTGCTGTGTGTTCTGTACATATCATGTAAGAGATGGTGTCATTATCACTACACTGTAGAACAAAACTGTGAAATTGGTGCAGAGACATCAAGAAAAGGTTAAGTGTCATCAATACCCTTTATTTAAGAAGGAAGAGAACTGCTGTATAATTTCAGAAAATTTTCTCTAAATAGTGATTCTAAAACAAGTTTCCATGCTTGAAGCCTTGAGCGTTAAATGCCTGAGAAATTTGCTCTTGTAGGATATCTTATTTCCCAATTGTGCCAGAATGAGTTGTTTTGTATATAAGTCTTAAACAGGGAGAGGTTCCAGTTAAGTGCAAATTACAATGAAATTAATAAATGACACCATTTTTTAGACTTTAAAATGGGCTCTGAGAGAATGCAGTGTGGGCTTAGATTGATTATAATTCTGATCTTCTAAGTTGTGAATCAATATTATATAGCATTAAAACTCAAAAAGTAAGTGAAGAATCAAGTAGAGAGAATGCTCATCTCTCAGTTGGTTCAACCTCTCAAATGATGACTTAAAATCTGTTAAATGCTAAGACTGTAATTGTCCTCATTGTTCACTATATTCCAAAATAATTGCACATGTAATTAGTATCAGTTAATGATAGATATTAAACTACACTACTCACAAATACACTAGATTGTCATAAATTTTCCAAATATAATTGCAGACTTAAGGTTTTATTTCACTTTTTGCAGATGAACTACAGACTACAAATGAATGAATGTATTTAAGATTACCAGAAATTTTATTAAATTAAAAACTATTTGATTCAGCATTTTCTGATCCATCCCCAGTGGAAGAAAGTAGACCAGGTGGGCTTCCCTCCTCAGGTGGTACCAGCCAAGACTGAGTGAGAAGCCTACTAGCACCGATGGCCCAGAGAAGCTTTCTCAGTCCACAGGGCCAGGAGTATCCCCCACCTTGCAACCAGTGACAAGGGTAGGCTGGGGAAGCGCCTTCTGTCTCCATAGGCAACAATAGCAGAGATAGAGCAGGAGCCTGAGCAGACCCCATAGAACAGAGGAGACCTGAATAGCTCTGCAAAATAAATTGTCATTGGAGCTACAGATACAAAAGTTGGCTAGATACATGAAGCCTAGCCTTGCCCGCTAAAATAAAGTATTTAAATAGGATCAGGAGTCTCAACATAATATCCAGAATGTCCCGGACACAATTGAAAATCACTCACCATACCTAGAACCAGGAAAACCCTAACTTGAATGAGAAATCAGTCAGCTGAAGCCAACATTGCAGTGAATCCAATGTTGGAATTACCTGACAAGGATTTTAAAGCAGCCCTCATAAAAGTGTTTCAACAGCAATTTATTAATTCTTTTTAAACAAATGACAAAATAGAAAATCTCAGCAAAGAAGAAGAAATTTAAAAAAAAAGAATCAAGTAAAAATTAGTGAATTGAAACATCCAGTAATCAAAATAAGAAGCTAGGTGGATGAGCTCAGTAGTAGAGTGGAGATGACAAGGATAGAATATAGTGAATATGAGGACAGATCAATAGAATTTACTCAGTCTGAACAACAAAGAAAAAATAGACTTTCAAAAAAAAAAACAACAACAACAAAGAACAGAACCTCCAGGATCTGCAATCTAACATTCAAGTCATTGGGATGCCAAAAGGAAAGGGGCAGGAGAGTGGGGTTGGAAAAGCCTTCAAGGAAATAATGTCTAAAAACTTCCCACGTTGGAAAAAACCCCACAAACCTGCAGATTCAGGAAGCTGAGTGAATCCGAAAGAAGATAAAAATCAATGAAATCAATTCAAAGATGTTTCATACTTAAACTTACAAAAAGGTAAAGAAAAATTAAAACTCTTCAGGGTGACAAAAGGAGCTGCCAGTTTGTTAATTCTGTATCTATGTCTGGCAAAAATGTCCTTCAGGAATGAAGGGGGCAGCTCAGAGAACCTGTCTTTACAACACCTGTGCTTGAAGCATGACTAATGGACGCCCTCCCAACAGAAAGGAAATGAGCAGAGAAGGAGGTTTGAGACTGTAGAAAGGAAAGAAGAACAGAGATAGGATGAAAGTAAACAGTACAGACTCCTTCTCCTATGAGTTTCTTATATTTAGAATTTGAAGAAAAAATTATAACACCATATGAAGTGGTGCTAAGTGTATGGAGAGGGGTACTTATGACATTTATATTTAAACAGTGGGGAATGGGACAGGCTCTCCGTACTTCATCTGAAGTAGTAGGGTGTTGATACAAGTTACCTATGTCTACTGTAATGATTAGAGCAACCACTAAAAAAACTACACGAAATGAGATACTAAAAACCACTATAAATGAAGATGGAATCCTAGAAATCATTCAACAAGCCCACAGTAAGGCAATAGAAGAGAAAGGAAGAATGAGGAAAAGAGTGAGTAAACAGTCTAAATACACCAATTAAGTGACAGAGATTGGCAGAGAGGATGTCAAAACTACATAACTACAAAATCCACTTCAAACATAATGATGTATATATATAGGTTGAAAATAGGAGGTGGAGAGTTGTATCATGCAAGCACTAATTTAAGAAAAGTCAGGACTGGCTACGTTACTATCTGCTGAGGTAGACTTCAGAGCAAAAACCATTACAAAGGAAAGAACCAGCCATTACTTAAGGACGAAAGGATGATTCTACCACAAAGACATAGGCATCCTCACTGTGTGTGCTCGAACATCACAACTTCAAAGCATGGGAACCAGAAGCTAACCTGAGACAGAGGCACAGCCAGTTCTACTTGGGGACTCTCACCAATTGACAGAAACAACTGATGGCAAGGATGTGGAAGAACTGAACACCACCACCAACCAACAAGATCGAATTGACATTTTTAGAACAACTCTACACAATACACGTTCTTTTAAAGTACCCGTGGGACATTTTCCAAAATAGAACCTATCCTAGCGCATAAAACCAAACCTCAACACAAATTTAAGAGTTGGAATCATACAAAGTGTGTTCCATGAACATAATAGAACCAAACTAGAAGTGAATAACAGAAAGGTAACAGGAGAATCTCTAAGCATGTGGATATTAAACAACATACTTTTAAGTAATTCATAGATCAGAGACAAAATCTTAAAGGAAATAAAAGAAATACATAATACTGAATGAAAATGAAGTAGAGATAAGACCAAAATTGTGGGATGCAGCTAAAGACATGCTAAGAGGTAAATTTATAGCATTATGTTTATACTAGAAAAGAGAAGCACACCTGGGTGGCTCAGTCGGTTGAATGTCTGACTCTTGGTTTCGGAAGCTCAGGTCATGAGCTCAGGGTTCTGAGATTGAGTCCTGAGTTGGGCTCCATGCTCAGCGTGGAGGCTACTTGAGATTCTCTGTCTCTCTTCCTCTGCCCCTCCCCCTGCTCTCGCTCTTTCTCTTTCCCACTCTCTCTCTAAGTTAATGAGTAAATCTTAAAAAAAAAAAAAAAGGGAAGGTCTCAAATCAATGATTTAAGAACCCGCCTTAGGGACCAGAAAAAGGAAAAAAGAGAGAAGACATAAATCACTAATATTAGCAATGAATAAGAGATATCACTACACTTCCTACAGCTATTAAAAAGCTAATACTAAATGTCAAGCTCATAAATTTGATTAGATTAATTGGATCAAAGTCTCAAAAACTACCAAGTACCCAAACTCAACCTATGTGAGATAGATAATCTGAATAGTACCACAGCCATTAATGAAATTTAATTTGTAATTAACTTCCTCCTCCTCAATCTCCTAGCCCAGATCTTTTAATTGGAGACATTTACCAAACATTTAAAGGATGAAAACCAATTTTACACAATCTCATCCAGTAAATGTAAAAGTAGGTAACACTTCCCAATTCATTTTATGAGGCCAGTCAAAAAGCACAAAAGCAGAAACTATCAACAGATGTGTCTAATGAATATAGATGCAAGAATCCTTCCACAACATTGGCAAATTGAATCCAGTAAAGTATAAAAAGAGCTTTACACCACAACCAAGTGGATTTTATTCCAGGTATGTAGGGCTGGTTCGATATTTGAAAATTGTTCTATGTAATCCATCATATCAACAGGCTAAAGGAGAAATCTTACGAACATATCCATTGACACAGAAAGCATTTGAAAAATCCAGCACTCTTTCATGATAAGAATTCTCAGCAGGGGGGAGTAACCGGTTAGGGGGAGTAACTTCCAATTCAGTTCTTTGTACACTTTTTATGACCCTGTAATTATTTCAAATTCAGAGTTTTTAAAATTACAAATACTTTTTGAATGTGTAAAAATTAAAAAAAAAATAAGGCTTTCAAAGTATAAGCTTCCAAATTTTGGAGAGAATCCTGCAGTGATTTGCTAACACCTCTCTTGCTGTCCCCTTATGAAGCAAACGACCCCGTGTTTTGTGCTGGAACCAGACATCTGCTATCATGGAACCTGGAACTTCTAGAGGAAGTAGGGACAGGGTTGGAGAGTGCACGGTGTTCTCCCCGAGGAAGGGCAAGAAGCGGGAAGAGGAGATATGCCCCATAAGAAAAGAGTATCTGAGCTGGGAGCTCATGGAAACGTGCTCTGCGTGCTCTGCACCATTTTACTAGGACTTAGGAACAGGTAGCTGAGCAACTTGGTGGACTGTCTGCTGTCCTGTCAGCTCTCCCTCATACGGCAGTTATCTGCTGATTTTCTCCTCATCATTTAAGTCTTGCTAAGAGGATTTACATGAAAAGAAGGCTCTGGCTTGGTAGGCTTGATGGAGGAAGGGGAGGCCGGGAGGCCATGTCCTGTGCCGAAGCCACCATCAGAGACAGAAACTCCCAGAACAGAGAATGGCTGAGCTGAAGAAGCAATCAAAGCAGTCTGTCTCCTGGCACTGCAGCCACGAAAACGCAGCTCTCTCAGGGAGGCAGCCCGGGGCACAGCAGTGCATACAAAGCTTTTCATTGGCAGAAGGCCCCCGGCTCTCCAGCCTGCTGCGGGGGACATTGCCAGGGGGCGAGCTTGCCTGGGTGTTGCCTCTGACCTTTATTTCTGTCTGTGTGCTCTTTCAGAACTGGGAGCTCTTTACAGAGGCACCATGTACACTCCATAGCACACCACCCAATGCTGGACATGCAGAGGTGCTCCTAAATGGGCCATAACGTATTTAACAGCACCCCTACACCTCACAACGCCCGGACATGCATGCTGGGAAAGCAAGTGCCTGGTTCCGGGCCCTTGGGGACAGGGATTGTCACATATCCCCCAGCGCATTCTTTGGGTCATGCCCAAGCCTGGAGCGCATGGGCTTCTGGCTCCCACGGCCACATACTCATTCCCCTTCTGGCCTTTTCTCTCCCACTCTCAGGAAATAAGTATTTCCCCAAGGCAGAGAGGAGAAGCAGCGTGAGTACTTAGTATTTATAAACTCCTTTCACCTGGAAATTGCTTTACAAATTTTAAACTTCACATTACTCTTTGGGAGAAGAAAGAGGTAACATATAATACTCAATTTCACACTTGGGAAACGGAAACAGTAAGGTTAAGTAGCTTTTGCAAGGCCACGTAGCATATCCTTTAGGAAGGAATTTGTGACTATATAATTCTGTTCCCAGGCCTTTTTCAAGTGTGTTCTAAAATAAAATACTTCTGACCTTAAATTTAGCTTTGTCCCTATTGAGTAATAAATTAAGAGTTCAAAATGAGCAAGTAAATACTGTGCTGAGGTATCGACATAAATTTATATGAATACCGTAGAAATCAGAGGGTACTTTCCTGAAATACTAGAATACAAATCTTTATGTCTTAAATATAAGCCCTTGAAAAATGTGATAGTTGTTGCTAAAAATAAACTGGTAAGGGCAGCTCCAGTGTCTTGCTGATTTAACAAGCACAGAAGTTGAAGGAGAGTACTTCAGTTTTCTTTATTCACACATTAATAACAAAATGGGAAAAATCAGTGAGAGAATTAGATCTGTTTTGTTGACCTAATGATAATACAACTTTTCATTATAAAACCTGAATTTCTAGCTGTACTCTATTATGAAGGTTAAGTATTGTAAGACGAAAGCTCATGCTTTTAGAAAGTCAAACACGGCATATTAAGTAGTCGTTCTGTTGCACCGTCAGCTTATTATGTCTGAGCAGAATTTATCTATTGTGTGCCCAGAGGTGAAGTCAAGAGAAAACTTTTTATGCAATTGCGCTCACGTCTTCTGAGGTGAGGGTCCTCATACTGCACTCTATCAGCCCGTGGTGACAAATAGACTTGGACGCTGAGTTCAAACACAGTGAAGTAGTTCACAGCAAGCTCAGGAGAGGTGCTCCAGGTCCCCAGCTTGCTGTCTTCCTTGAGGGGATCCAGAGACGTGGGCTCACTCCACTCTGCAGCGCCCTCCACTGCTGCTCCTCATCCAGCCTCTGGAGGGGAGGACAAGCAAGGAGGAGTGCCTCCCTGGTGAGAGCCCGGCCCTCCTCACGGCATGCCTGCTAGCATTCCTCTGAAGGGAACTTGTCCTGTGGCCACACCTACTGGTGGGGAGGGGCTTGGACGTACAGTTTCTGGGTGGGGAGCCACTTCCCGAGGTGGCAATGTGTATTTTAGAAACAAACCAACAAAAAATGGATTTTGCTGGACAGCCAGCCCAGCTGCCATGGAAGTTTTTTTCAGATGCATTTGCTTATACTTTCCTCTGTAGCCACATTCTTTTCCCCCAAATATGGGCCTAAACAAGTACTTTATAAAGATAGTTCTAGAAAGTTGAATTCACTTTCAGTTGGTAGAGGAATTGGTTTTTCTGATTAGAGTTCAGTCAAGAAAGAAAACTTGCTGGGGTCTTCTGAAAATTCCACAAAAATGAACATTTTACCGGAGAGGTAGAACAATGCGGGGTGAAGGACATGAGTCCTTGAGTTCCACTCCTGGGAGTTTCACAAGCTGAGAGCCTGGCCTCAGCAACTCAGGCGTTAAGACCTCAGCATCTGATGGTGGTGTTCTGTGACCAAGGGCTGGGGCAGGTCCGCAGATGCACTGTTTTGAAAATAACTCTCCGGTCTTTCTCCTTGAAATTAGAAGATGACTTAGGTTTTGACCAATTTCACATTTTAAAAAAGTTTTCCAATTATAATGACAGAAGAATCTGCAATTAAGGATCTCCTTAAGCAAACATTAATACTATCAATAACGTTACTGTGACTTCAAAATTTCAGTCTGTGTCTTGCCTTCCACTCTCTGACATAAACAACCGACAGAGACACAGGAGCCCCACAACAGAGAGGGCAGCCACACTGAGGAGGTCATCGATGCCCTCTGCTCTCAGTGACTCAGCCCGAAGCCATCCAACTTCGCAGTTGCTCAAACCAAGACCATTGGAGGGAAGAAAATTGTGAGTGCCAGCCTGGGAGTATACGGTCGTCTTCTCCCCTGTAAGCCTGGCCATGAATGACATCTGATTTGAAACCACAATTTACTACTGTAATAAAGTTTCTAAAATTACTGCAGAAGGAATTCAATTGTATTGAACAGTCAATTGATTCTGGGCTAAAACATGCTTACATCACAAAATAATGACTGGTTTGAGAAAAATAAGGTTGTATTCAGGCGCCGATATCTCAGAGCAAGAGGGACACTATTAAAATTCTTTAGGGGAAAATAAATTGCTGATCTTCTAAGTATGCTTGAAGCCACATCACCTTCCACCATCCCAGTATCCCAGCGAGACAGAGCAGGAATTGTCACTTGAGAGAGAAGGAGTCTCCGGATCTGAGAAGTTACTGGCCAAGAACATTTTGGCCTAGTTACCAGCACCCAGTTTCTAAGGATCTTCACACTGCTTCAAGCAAAAAGTGACGGCCACTGGATTGACAGAAACTTTCTTTTTTAAGGGTTGGATTTAGAGGGATGCTGACTAAAATCCATTAACTCTGATCAGTTAATGAAGAACAAAGTTAAGGCTTTTGAATATTAAGATAGATGGTAGATGCAAACAACGGCATCAGCGATAGTAACTCAGCGATAGACATTTCTTCCGTACAGAATGGGTTGTTTTTGTTTTTGTTTTATAGCCTTATGGCAAGTTCTGAAGCCCAACTGTCACTTCTTTACGTGTTTTCATGTAAGGGAGTAAGTGAATTCTTTGTTTTGTGTTTTGTTAGTAAGTTTTCTAGAATATTTGTTTTTATTGGTTTTAACCCACTGCATTGCAGTTGTTTCTGATTTTATTCTTTGTTATTGAATCATTTCTAAGATTACAAATGAAATTTTAAAAGATTTGCACGTTTAGTGCTTCAAAAACTTAAAAATGTAGATAGTGTGGCCCATCGTGCTCTGAGTTCTCCCATGGACTCAGGAGCTAGGGGAAGTCACAGCTCACCAAAGAGCCAGCGGACCTCCTGCTCCCACGGTTCTAGTAAACGGTCCACCACCGGGCCCAGGTCTTGCCTTCACCCAGCACCTTGTCACTGAGCACCTCTTCCCCATGTAGTCCAGAGGGCTGTAAATCACAACAAAAGGTTTTGCTCACCCACTTTGCTAGATATATTGGAAAGAAACGCCATTCATTACACCCTAATCAAACTGTAATTGCCTGTCTCCGTGATAAATAGATCATGAATAAGGTAGGTCTCTGAAGTGACGCTCTTGGGAACGTGCCTTTCAGTCTCTACAGCCTTGACATACTTGTGACAAGAAAGCAGGCTTGCTGTTAGAGAGACAACAGTGTTTCCCTCTCTTGAAGGGAATTGATTCTTGAAATGTTCACCTGCATCATAAATAGGCATTGGAGAAAGTATCCCTCCCTGACTGTTTACATGGCAGATAGAGGAGCAAGTTACTTTGAGTTTAAAAAGCAACCTTGTTGCCATATTGATTTAATCAAAGTTCTGTTTGTTTGTGTCTACTGATGTAATGTGTAATCAGAATCCCTAAATAGGAAGTGGTTTCATTCCAGTGCTCTGTATTCTGGAAGGAACGTGTGATGTTGGGTTTACCATGATCATTTACCACCAGCTCATCACCGCCAGGCACCGAAGCCCTCTGCATTATTTCTGTGCTCTCAAGAGGCTGCTTCTGCCCTACGCGTCCTTGTGTTTTTCCCAGGGACAGCAGTTAAAAAAGAATCATGAAGAATAAAGCATATGAACCAAAGTCCATACTTTATTCAGAATTTCTTAGTTTTTATTTAATGTCCCTTTTCTGTCTGTCCCAGGATCCCCTCCAGGACCCCATAATTACACTTGGTCACCTTATCTCCTTAAGCTCCTCCAATCTGTGATAGTTTCTCAGACTTGCTTGTTTTTTATGACCTTGACAATTTTGGGGTAATTCTGGTCATATATTTATGTAAAATGTCCTTTAATTTGGGTTTTTCTGATATTTTTTCTCATGGTTAGACAGGAGTTAGAAGTGTGTGGGAAGAGGACCGCAGAGTGACATGCCATTCTCATCATGTTCTGTCAAGGGCACCATGGCCTGTCAGCATGACTCTTCCCTGCTGATGCTGACCTTGACCACCTGGCTGAAGCGTGTGTTTGGTTTCTCTACTACAGTGTTCCCCCTTTCCTTACTACTTCTGCCTATTTTAGTTCTGCCTATACCACAAAGACTACCTCAGGATTCACCTCCTTCTACATGTATTCCTTTGAATCTGTTCAGTTTTGTGGGTTATTAGACCATAGGCTTATTGTTGGAAATAAGACTTATTTTTTGAGAACTGAGTTAGGAAGGAAGGTGGGAAGCGCTTGCCCAGCTCTTCCCCTGAGTGACCCACACTGTGATTCCACAACATATCAAAATTATGGTCTTTCTTTTACACCTGGGGAAAACCTCAGAACTCCTCTAAGGGGTGGTCAACAGTGGGGGAGGTGGGGTGAGGGAAGAGACTACACAGTCATGACTTAGCAAACTCCAATGGCTATTCTACGAGGGCAGATATATATTTGAGAGGGAGCTTGTGTTTACAGAAAAAATACTCTGGATCTGTCATTTTGCTGACCTGCCTTTGCCAGCTGCCAGGACACATGACGTGCAGCCCTGTCTGCCACAGAGGTTGACCTCCCTGGAATCCTGCTCCTTAGAGCTCCGAGCTTTTAATTGTTCTTAGCCTTTGGTGTTCCCCCTTATTTTATCTGAGAATTTCCTCCATGTTTAATTTTCAATCAGAGACCATGTCTTAATGATTGTAACCTCCAAGTTTAGCACAGAGCTGAGCACTTGTGAATGTGTTCTGAAAGCTCTCTCTCTGGCTTCTACCATGTGTCCTACATCTGCCTGTGCCTTAAGGACTGAGCATCATGCATCCCCAGCACCAATCTTGTGCCCAGGACAAAGCAGACCTTCTAAACAGAAACAGCAACAAAAGTCCTTGTAGTATAAAGAAATGCAGTATAAAACAACCTCAAATTTCCATCAAAAGGATTACATTCAAGAATGAATTTGTTCATGTCAACAAGATACATAGAAAAACTTGTATTTAAAAATTATGAAGGACGACAACTTGAGGGAGAATATAGGATCTCCCTGGACCTCATGACCTTAGCCTTTCAGATTAGCTGCTGTCAGTGTAGGGTTCCACTTGATAACTTAGTCTAATCTTTGTGGGCAGCACTGTCCTGCCTGCCTGGATAGTGTCAGCACTTATTTTAACACAGCATCAAACTATTTTGGGGTATTGATGGTATTGATGGATGTAAGGTCCGGTGAAATTAAATGTCTTTATCTTCGTAAATCACATAATATTTCGTTTTCAATTTAGAAGCAAAGTTAACATTCATATACTCAGGTGCAAAATTGCTTATTAGCCCAAAGGAAAATAGACTTTCACAAAGGAACATACACTTTAATGGCTGTGACATTGGAAGTCTTCACTCTTGTAGTGCTATCTTCAGATATTCATGGTAGTCTAGATCAGTGGTTCAGGGGCAGGTAGGGATTTTATCCCTCAGGAGACACTTGATAACGTCTGGGGATGTTTTTGGTTGTCACAACTGGGTGGAGGGATGCTGTTGACATCTTGTGGGTGGAGGCCAGGTGAAGGTGAAGGATACTGCTGAGCATCCTCCAGTGCACAGTCAGCCACAGCAAAGAACTGTCTGACCCAAAATGTCAACAGTGTCAAGGTTGAGAAACACGATTATGTTGTCTCTAGTTTTTGTCTGGTACACCTTTCCCTAGACCCTGAGACTTGCTTATATTTGGTTTGATCTCAAAGATGTTAGAGAATCCCAGAGAATGTCTGTGACCCTAGGTCAACCTAAGAATGAAACTACTGGAATGTTCTAGAATGACTTCTAGAACAGTGGTTTCCACTCAGCCTGTTTGAATATGATGACTTTTTTTTTCTTTTTTTAAAGATTTTATTTATTCATTTATTTGAGAGAGTGAGAGAGAGAGAGAGAGAGAGAGCACATGAGAGGGGGGAAGGTCAGAGGGAGAAACAGACTCCCTGCCGAACAGGGAGCCCGATGCGGGACTCGATCCCGGGACTCCAGGATCATGACCTGAGCCGAAGGCAGTCACTTAACCAACTGAGCCACCCAGGCACCTGATGACCTTTTTTTAATAACCAAAACTTTCAAGGAGTCTCACGTAATTATTGACCTCTTACTATTCCATAATAGAGAAAATGCATAATGGTGCTAGTGCACACGCACGCACACACAGTGACTGTGGATTTAGTGCAGTGCTTACAGTAATTTCTATTCTGTTACAACATTTGAAAAACAATAATACATACATGCCTGTGTGAGACCCACTATTTATTCAGTCTGTAGTTAGTGCTTGGATGCATATGGATTTGATGGCCCCTGGAAGGAAATCTCTGTCCTCACAAGGGAACATGGCTTACAGCTTGGGAATGGAGATAATTAATGAGGATTCCTTTGAGATAGAGGTGACCTGGAGAATACTCACATCTACAGCTAAACAAATAGTCTGAGAGACAGAAGAGATATCTTAACTCCACACACAGTGACTGCTTATTAAATGTCTGAATGAAGGTGGGGGCTCTCCCCTACTTTTCATGCCTTACTGCCTGCCACTTAAGGAATCTGGCAGCTGAGGCATCAGGCTGCTTTCTCTAGCCCTAGTCAGAGTAGGAGCTCGGGAGAAAAGCCAGTGGATAGAGGAGACTATTGCCAAGACTCTGAATCTTCTGGGACCATCTGTGTCCACTTTTTCAAAGAGCAGATTGTAAAATGACAGGAGTGTAGGACATGGAGGGTAATAGAGATGTGTACGAGAAGACTCTAGGAAGGAAGAGAGGGGACTGGTGCCAGTGGGAAAAGCCCATCAGAAGATTAAGTATCCTGGCAGCAGGACTGAGAGGATGAGGTGACAAATGGCCCTTTTCTCTGGGAAGGAAGCCAATGACATGTGAGAGTTGTGGCTTGGGTTCCAGATCTTAGATCATTTTTCCTTACTCACAAAATTAAGGCCCACATTCCTTCCAGAAAACTAGCTAGAGCAAACAGATCAAGAGGCAGCCAAGTGGAAGAGCCACAGATGTGGTAAGAGGGTGGAGGGAGCAAGAGGATGTATCATCAGCTTTTTGGCAACTGCACCCACCATACTCTGGCCTTGAAGATTTTGCTTTGGCTCCCAATCTAGAGGCATTTTCATGGCTCTGCCATCTGTCTTTGAAATACAGCATCAGGCTTAAGGTCCCAGATGGACCTCAAGATAGCTTTTATTTTGATAATTTTGGTTCTCAGTTTAATATTCTCTGCTTTTCCATTGAGTAGTGTATCAGTTAGCTATTGCTGTGAAACAAACCACTTCTAAACTTAGTGGCTTCAGAGAGTAACTTTTTGTTATTTCTCAGGATCTGTGGGTTGGCTAGGTTGTTCTGCTGATCTGGGCTCACTTACGCATCCATGGTCATGGATAGCAGGATGCCTGATCAAGGATGGCCTCAGATGGACTCATTTCTCTTCCATATGTCTCCTATATTCTTCCATAAAGCTCACAGAGGCATGTTTTCACAGTAGTGGGTCCAGGAGAGAAAGCAGAAATTTACAAGTGCTTTTTCAAGCTGCTACTCGTTGTTACATTTACTACTGAACCACTGTGAAGCAAGTCACATGACCAAGTCCAGCATCAATAGAGGAGGACATTACTCCATAAAGTGGATACAGGGAGGCAAATATGTACCGGAACTGGTGAAATACTAAGTAAGCCAGTTGATACCTACTAGCAGTTAGAATGACTTTTCTCCTGCATATTCTTTTATTTTTGCTATTGTTGCTTTGGAGCAAAACACATTATGTATTTTAATCTACGTGGTGGTTGAGATCCACCTCGTTGGACATCTTGAGTAGGCATTTTAAGTAGATAATTTTTCTGTCTCTTAACCCATTGTCTGTGATCGTCCTGTCACCTACATGATGATGACAGAAACCCCAGGAATACAAATGCGGCTCTTATACAGCATGTTCAGGGAACTAAATAAAAGAAGCATATAGATTTATGAAGAAACAGAATGGAATCCCCACGGAGAAAAGTCTCCTGCTAATTTTAAGATAAAATGATGAAGGAAGGAGTGTTCGTTCCAGTTGGGTTTCCAGTTTTTAGGAGTAGTGGTACAGAATAGTGAACTAGGGAACCCCAGCTGTTGGTGTGTTTTGTCAGTAGGGTGTGGGAAAACTGCCTATTTTCAAATTGTTGTGATCAGATGGATACAGAAGAATTTATAAACATATATGAATATAAAAATACATTTTTGCACTTTGTCAGGAGAGACCTGACATATTATTTGGAGCTATTTAGATAGAATAAAGTGGAACTTTCTAAAATTCAAAGGTAAAGACAAGGAAGATTTTTCTAAAACTTTATGCAATAAGTTTCTGCTTTATAGCATTCATATTTACTCATTTCCATTAGTCCCCTCTCAATCCTAACTATGTCTAGTCACATATTTTTTGTTCAGTGCTAATAACTATACTTTTATATTCTTACTAGCAACACATTCTCTGCTTTCTCCACGTGGGGTGTTCTGAGACTGAGAGGCAAACATTAATTAATCCTTACAATATGTCTTCTTTATTTGTTTAATTGAGGCACTGAGACGCGTAGGAATTTAGTGGCAGAGAGGATGTGAATCCTTCAGTTCAGGATGCCTTAGCTGCTACGGTAAGCATTATAAGGCAGAGCCTGTGCAGCAGCTCAAGCTTTAACCCTCGTTGGACTGTTGGGGAGCCAATTAGATCTCTTTATGTGCTATTCAAAGTTTCTTCAAGTGGCCATCCTAGATGTGGCAAATGAGTTATCTTTTTTAAAGATTTTTTTTTTATTTGACAGAGAGAGAGAGAGTACAAGCAGGGGGAGCGGCAGGCAGAGGGAGAGGGAGAAGCAGGCTCCCTGGCAGGGAGCCCGACGTGGAGCTCAATCCCGGGACCCCGGGACCACGACCCGAGCCGAAGAGACACCCAACGACTGAGCCACCCGGGCGCCCTGAAAATGAGTTATCTTTTTTTTTTTTTTTAAGATTTTATTTATTTATTTATTTGACAGAGAGAGACACAGCGAGAGAGGGAATACAAGCAAGGGGAGTGGGAGAGGGAGAAGCAGGCTTCCCGCCGAGCAGGGAGCCCAATGCGGGGCTCGATCCCAGGACCTGGAATCATGACCTGAGCCGAAGGCAGACGCTTAACGACTGAGCCACCCGGGCGCCCCGAGAATGAGTTATCTTGATTAGAAGTCATCCATAGGTCTGGGGGGGGGGCAACCCAGAGTTTCTTTGACATAATCCTGTGAGCTACAGGCTTGCGTTTTGGTCATTTGTCTACACAGGCAAGTGACCCCGTCCCTGGGGCTCTGTATTTTTTTTCCCAATTAAATAGAACAGACATTAGGCAGTTCAGTGATAAGCATAAAAGACTTTGACAAGTTTCTTGAAAAGAAGGTGTTCCATCACCATGAATGGCTACCTTTGTAATGTGTTTGGTCTTTAAAGGATCTTTCAGTTTATCACCTTATGTCTTTAAATAGTCCTCTTGAGTCAAATTCAGTTTCCCAGTAGTTACTTTGTCTGAGGAACTTGAACAGGAATGCGTGAAAATAGTTACTACATTGGGAGGCCTTCTGAATGTGTTTAGTTAGATGGCTGCACACAATAAATTATTTGTAGTATTTCACTCAACAGAGACTGTCTCATGAGTTATTTTTCACCATTGATATGTAGAGACCGCAAGGAATAGAAACATCCTCTTTGCTTTAAATGGACTCACTTGGTCTTCTCTTCAGAGCTGCATGTTCTAAGTTTCCCCACTCCGGGGTCAGGGCACTGATGGGTGAGTGGGTGTGGAGGTATGGCTGGTGTCCCGGCTGCCTCCTGGAGCCCCACCCCATTTTGATTATGCAGTTAATATCTGCATCACTCCTGAGTCCCTGAGTGCCCAAGGCTAGGTCTGTCTTCTTTGGTTCTTGCTTCCTTAGCCCTTGGTACAGTGACTAGCAATAAAGTGATGAGTACATATTCATGAAATGAAGGAATGAATGGAATAGCGTGGGGCCTGGAAGAGGCTCTCCAGGTGGTGTTTCAGAAGGCTGTTGTCTCATGGCCATCTCTGCATGGAGTTTATCCCAATCCTCACACCCTACAGTGACTGTTCTCAGGATAGATGGCTCTCTAATTTGAATGCCGATCAGGATCACCAAGGACACTTGGTCTGGAGTCCCATCCCCCAGCTACTGACTCGGGATCTCTGAGGAGTGGGCCCCAAGAGTTTAATTTTCAGAAGGCTCCAAGATGTTTCAGGTCATCTACCCTGAGAATGCGTGTCAGGAACTGTGGAGGCAGACCTGCCACACACCCTGGTTGTGCTCGTACTGGAAGCACCTGTCCTCTTGCCCAAGTTCCCAGTAAGATGAAGGCTCATAGAACCTGTTTCATCTTCAAGATTCATGATTGGAATTAAGGAACAATAAATCTCTTCACTTACCTATAGGATCATGCTGATATTTAACTTTGGTTGTTTTAAAATTTATTTCTATCATTAGACTCTGCCCCTCTGGAGCAGCGGCCTAGCACACAGTTGGTGCTCATTAAGGAACTGGGGGGGGGGGGCAGGGAATGCCTGAATTCTGTGACCTGCTTGAGAATAAATCAACATTGGCATAACTAGATGAAAAAGAATGTTAAGTTTGTCTTAACACACATCTATCCAAATTAATAAAAGGTCATGAAGTCTGCATTCTGACTTCAATTCACTATAGATGATGTTAAAACTGATACTTGAATAGAGATTCATTTTAGAATTTGTAATGGAGCTGCTCTGTAAGTATTAAATCAGTAATTCAGTAAGAGGTTAAACATTTCAGTTAAAGATATTATCTGAGATTAGTTACCATTTGCAGCTTAAATAATGTTTCCTTTCCAAAACTTTATCAAATGAAATAACTATTAATTAAACACTAGCTCTTTTCCAGTTGGAGGAAGTGAATGTAAATATCAAAGACTAGAGACCAAATTATTTCTGAGATGTACGGGACAGTTGTGAGTGTGGCTTATGTGTATCTAAGCCACTTAATCTACTACATAGTTTTTGAGGTGAAGAGCCTGCCTCTTGGAAACAAATTATAATGTATTTAGGATCAGCCATCTTTTTTGGGCCAAGTGTTCCATAACCAGTAGTCTGTATTTTCCAAGTTCAGCACAAAGTAGGTTCCTGATAGAATTATGAAGTAAGCAATGCATCTTTAGCATCAAGTGTCCCTCTCCTTCCTCTGTGTGTACATGTTGGTTAAAACTCCTACAGTTGTATGAAAACCACTCAAAGTGGTTTAAGCCCAATGGAGAATTTATAATTAGACTATGAGAGGTATCTTCAGAATCCTAGGGTAGGAGTCTAGCTGGAACTCAGGAAGGGCTTAGAATCAGAAGCAAGAAAATCCTCTAGATTTTCTCTTTGTCCCTCTACTACTTTTGCTTCATTCATTTATTTAACTGTGTATCCATTTCTTTTTTTAAATATTTATTTATTTATTTATTTATTTATTTATTTATTTGACAGGGTTGGGGGGAACAAGCAGGGGGAGCAGCAGCAGAGGGAGAGGGAGAAGCAGGCTCTCTGCTGTGCAGGGAGCCCAATGTGGGGCTCAATCTCAGAACCCTGGGATCATGACCTGAGCTGAAGGCAGACACTTAACGGATTGAGCCACCAGGTGCCCCTGTATATCCATTTCTATTTCTTTTTCATTTATTTTTTTAAATTTTTAATTGTAAAATACATGTAAGTTATAATTTAACCATCTTCACCATTTTTTAGTGTACAGCTCAATAGTGTTAAGTATATTCACATTGTTGTTCAACCAATCACCAGAACTTCCTTATTTTGCAAAACTGAAACTCAGTGCCCATTAAACAACCACCTGCTCCTTTCTTCCCTTAACCCCTGGCAACCACCATTCTACTTCATGTTCTTTTGAGTTTGACTACTCAAGGAACCTCGAGTAAGTGGAATCATACAGTATTTGTTGTTTTTTGACTGGCTTATTTCACTTAGCTTAATATTCTAAAGGTTCATCCATATGATAGCATATGTCAGAATTTCTTTTTTCTTTCCTTTTTTTTTTTTTTAGAGAAAAAGAGCAAGCAAGTGGGGGGGGGGAAGGGCAGAGGGAGAGAGAGACTCTCAAGCAGGCTTCATGCCCAGCATGGAGTCTGATGTGGGGCTTGATCTCACAACCCTGAGATCATGACCTGAGTGGAAACCAAGAGTCAGATGCATAATGGGCTGAGCCACCCAGGCACCCCAAAATTTCCTTACTTTTTAAGAATGAATAATATCCTATTGTATGGATAGACCACATTTTGTTTATCCATTCATCAGTTGTTGGGCATTTGGGTTGCTTCCATTTTTTGGCCACTATGAGTACTGCTAGGAACATGAGTATACAAATATTTTCTTGAGACCTTGCTTTTGGCTCTTTTGGATATATACCCAAAAGTGGTATTGCTGGATCATGGATAATTCTAATTTTAATTTTTGAGGAACTGCCACACTGTTTTCCATAATGGCCATGCCATTTTACATTCCCACCAATTTAACATGGTTCCCATTTCTCCATATCATCACCAACACTTGTTATTTTCCCTCTTCTTGGTAGCAGCCATTCTAGTGAATGTCAGGTGATCTTGTGGTTTTGATTTGCATTTCCCTGTAGACCAACTTACCTGTTTTCACTTTTGCTGCCTGTGCTTCTGGTGTCATATCCAAGAAATCATATTAAATCCAATTTCATGAACTTTTCTTCTGTTTTCTTTCTGAGAGTTTTATAATTTTAAGTCCTACATTTAGGGTGTTAATCCATTTCAAGTTCATTTTGTATGTGGTATAAGTTCATGGTCCAACTTCATTCTTCTGCCTGTGGATGTCCAATTTTCCTACCACCATTTTTTGAAAAGACTGTTCTTTCTCTATTGAATGCCCATGCACCCTTGTTAAAAATCATTTGACTACTATGTGAAAGGATTTACTTCTGGACTTTCTATTATATTTCACCGGTCTGTATGTTTGTGTTCATGCCAGTGCCACATTGTTGTAATTATTATAGTCATGTAATAAGTTGTGAAAATCAGGAACCATGAGACCTCTGAATTTGTTCCTCTGCAAGATTGTTTTGGCTTTTTGGGGTCCCTTAAGATTCCATATGAAATTTAGGATGAATTTTTCTATTTCTGCAAAAATAGCATGGGGACTTTATAATAGTGATCGCATTAAATCTGTAGTTCACTTTGGGTAATATAGACATCTTAATAATATTAAGGGTTCCAATGTGTGGACATGGAATGTCTTTCCATTTATTTGTGTCTTCTTTAATCTCTTTTGGCAATATTTTGCAGTTTTCAATGTGCAAGTCTTTCATCTCCTTGGTTGTTAAGTTAATTCCTAAGTATTTCATTCTTTTTTTATTCTTTTTTAAATTGAATTGCTTTCTTAATTTCATTTTTGGATTGTTCATTATCAGTGTGTAGACATGGAACTGATTTTTTTGTGTTGATTTTGTTTCCTGCAACCTTACTGAATTTGTTTATTCTTATAGGGGTTTTTGTTTGTGTGTGTGTGGGATCTTACGGTTTTCTCTATGTAAGGTAATATATATAAACAGATAATTTTGCATTTTACTTTCTTATTTGGATACCTTCTATTACTTTTTCTTGCCTGATTACTCTGCTAGGGCTTACAATACTGTGTTGAATAGAAGTGGTTAAAGGGGGATATTCTTGTCTTGTTCCTACTCTTACAGGAAAAGCCCTCAGTCTGTCATCATTAAGTATGATGTTAGCTGTGGGCTTTTCATATATGACCTTTAGGTTGAGACAGTTTTCCTTTTATTCCCACTTTATTGGATGTTTTTATTGTGAAAAGATGTTGAATTTTGTCGAGGTCTTTTTCTGCATCCTTTGAGATGATCATGTAATTTTCCCCTTCATTCTGTTAATGTATTATATTAATTTTCACATATTGGTACATTCTTGCAGAGGTGAAATTTTAGGGCTTTTTCAGGTCTTTCCTGGATATGTGCAAAGTCCTGTACATCTGTGTGGCCTTCTAAATTTCCTGGAATATGTCTGAGCTTTTCAAAACTTCCTTTGGACATCTTGTTCCCCAGTTTTTTCCTTTTAAGCTTTTTGATCTGTCTCTTGATAGCCCCCACTGGTATTGCTGCCTCAGGCTACTGCAATATTGAACAGTTGTCACTGATTGTCAAATGCCCTAGGGACAGCACTTGTCATACAGAGTGAAGTCTGAGTTAGGTCAAATAAAGGCAAACACTAAGAATAGAGCTTTTCTAGGGAGCTTCTTGACTAATAAAATAGTAACAGCTCTCTGTTCTATTCTGCTTAGTGGCTTCAAGGTAACTTGGTTTTCATGGCTACTGTAGTTTCAGGGCTCTTGGTTTTCAGGATTCTGTGGAGAGGGATATAGGAATAGGCCAAGTTGAAACACCCAGAGTTTGCTGTTTTTAACAAGGGTCATCTGTTTTTCTTTAATAAACACTCCTTGGGTTATTGTAAGCCTCTGATTAATTTCCAGAGTTCTGAAAAAGGTTTTGCCAGTGTTCTCATTAATTTAATGAAGAATTTGATTTTCAGAAGTTTTTACTTTATTCTGGAGATGCTTCTCTCAGGTGACTTCCTATGGTTCAATCAGGTATGGACACAGAGAAGAGTCTCTGTGTATAGAAAAGCCATTAGGGACCTAAACTTGTGGTTAATGTGCCTACGGCTGCCCTCTGGAATCTCAGGGAGTAGAATGTCTGCAGATTATAGAATACTTGGCTTCTTTGGCCACATCTCATTGAATAGCCCACCCAGCACCTCATACACAGCAAGTGGTTGTTCTAGGTACTTTCTGTAGTGCTAAGAAAGATATGAAGGGGTTGCTGGGACAGTCCCCCCTCCACCAACCATGAGACTATCTGCACTGTTTTAAGTTTCTCTAGTCAGTCTTTGGAGCCCCCAGAATTTTAGGAAGACCCTGTCAACCCACCTACAATGCTGGAACACTGAACAGTAATCTATAGCCCCATGTCATCCCAGCTCCCCGGAACACTCTTTGTCTTTACCCTGCTCTCCTGCAGTGGTCTGTGTGGGAGTTTTGTACCCCGCTGACAGTGACATATGTGTTCAAAGCTTATTTTAGCTATTTTAATCAGGAAATGATTAAAACAATTGGTTTTTAAAATTCTCTGTATATTATCTGTGTTATTCTTGAATACTAGATTCATATTAAATAGTTGTTTGCCCTAATTAACTTTAATATTACAGATTTGTGCCTTTTGGGCTCAGCACGCAGATTTATGCAAGTTATATAAAGATTTTAAGCTAGGAGCCCTAGCATTTACAATCTCATTTATCCCATGTCACTATGTCACTAATTCACCAAAGAAAGAGGTTGAACTATTGGGATGGACATGCTTGATCATTTTAATTTTACTACTGTACAAACCAAGGAGCACACAGTGAGTGACTTCCCAAAGATATACCTCGTTACTGACTTAGAGAAAAACCACGAATATCCAAGTCTGTTGATTCTAAGCTCCATCCTCTGCCCCTTTTCTTGAGCTGCAGTTTGTGTACCTGTACCATAGCACGTATGTAAGTGTGCTGTATTTTTAGTGATTTCAGGATTAGTGCATGAAATAGAAGGGACAGACCACCAATTTCTGGCCAATATAATTTGAGACGGGAAGTAGTAATAACACTATTGGAAAAGAAAAGAGAGAAGAAAAAATATATCGTTTGCAAATGATACATTTGTCTCTCCAGAAAAATCCAAAGTAATTGATTGAAAACTATTAATTTGAGAGTTCCTATATCGTGGAGATTAAGAACATATATCCTAACTGGGTTTGTATCCCAGCTCCACCGCATACTGGCTGTCAGGTTTTTGGCACATTAACCTCTCTGTAAAAGTTCTCTTCATCTGTAAAGTGGGGATAATAATAGTACCTACCTCGGGGCGCCTGGGTGGCTCAGTTGGTTAAGCGACTGCCTTCGGCTCAGGTCATGATCCTGGAGTCCCGGGATCGAGTCCCACATCGGGCTCCCTGCTCGACAGGGAGTCTGCTTCTCCCTCTGACCCTCCCCCCTCTCATGTGCTCTCTCTCATTCTCTCTCTCTCAAATAAATAAATAAAATCTTTAAAAAAAAAAAAAAAAAGTACCTACCTCATTGAGTTGCTTTAGGGATTAATGAAAATAATATATATAAAGAATTTAGAACTATACCAACCACATAATAATTTAAATAATACGAAATAGCTGGATATTGGCAATTTCATCTAATTTGACCTAAAAGCAATGTAGAAACAAAATAAATGAACAAGGAGGGTGCGGGAGGAGAGACAGACAACCCAAGAAGCAGACTCTTTACTATATAGAACAAAGTGATGGTTACAGAAGGGAGTGGTTGGAAGATGGATGAAATAGGTAATGGGGATTAAAGAGTACACTAATCATGATGAGCATTGAATATTGTATAGAATTGCTGAGTCACTGTATTATACACCTGAAACTAATATAACACTATATGTTAACTATACTGGAATTAAAATAAAAAATCTAATGAGCTTTCAAAATAAAATTTTTTAAAATTTAAAAATAAAAGTAATGTATAAATGTTTTCTCTTATTAGTATTATTACCACCAGTAAGAGAAATCAGTAAAAGTGATTAGTCAAAAAAATAGATAATAAAAAAATCAGAAGATATCAACTTCTAGCTTCACAGTATGAAGAGCTCCACTGATCTACTCCACAGTGAAACTAATGAAATTTTTTTTTTTTTAAAAACCCAGCATTTAAAGACTCTAGAAATGGTCCTAAGGGTAAGCAACAAAAATCTATTCAAGAAAATCTACAAAAATTCTACTAGAAAAGTGAGAGTCCTTGGAATTTGAATGAAGACTCCTCCCTTCCAGCTTAATCGAGGTAGAGACTCCACTCCAGAGTCCTACAGCCAAGCACACAGGGCTCCTTATGCCTCCAGCTCTCCATTAGAGGGCTTTCTTTCCAGGAGGAGCAGAACATCAGTGTTTCTTATCCTGCTGAGTCTCAGCACCCGTGAGTACAGTAGACAAGTAGAGGCTCCCTTCTTCCACCCAGCCTCCACTTATGAATGGGACCCTGCAATTTTAGGGCTCAGCACATGAAGAATACTGGGGTCCACATCACCTTTGTCTTGACTTGTGAGGCAGTGGTTCCATACCAAGAGAGGCAAACTAAGAGGATCTCAGGCCTCTACCCTGCCCCTCCACTTGGAGCTCAGCTCCTAGCATGACACTCAGAGAAATTTGCCATTGTCCCCACTCCTAGCTCCAGAACCCTGGCTAAGAGATTTTTCCTGACCAGTCATGGGAGGGACGTCCTCCTGAAGTAAGAACAAATCTGAAACACTGGCTTCAAAAACCATTCTTTCAAAGAAGCCAGAATTTGTTTAAATTCATTTGTTGACCAATTTATGCCTCAGGGTATTATTGGAAACAATAGAGCAATCAACTGGCAGTTAGTAGAGTTTAACAGCTGGGCATGTTCAGGGTAAGAAAGGAAGAGACCCCTACAAAAACCACAGTCATCCTAGGGTGACATTCAGTATACCCAAAGAGCAACATCAGAGGCTTAGCATTCTCAGGTAGAAATACACTTTACTAAAATAATTCAGCCAGTCAATAAATAAATAAGCAAATAACAGTAACAAGCCCCATAGTGGGGGAAACCAATACCCAGAGTTGCAACAATGTATTTTCTAAAATGTCCAGTTTCTGAAAGCAAATCTTGAAAGCAGCAAGAGAGAAGAATGGCTATTACTCACCAGGGAACCCCAATAAGATTTAACAGTTGACTTCTCACCAGAAACAATAGTGGCCAGAAAGCAGTGGGATAAAAATACAACCTGCTCAGAGGAAAAAGCTATCAACCAAGAATCCTCTATCTTGCAAAGATATCTTTCAAAAATGAAGGTAAAGACATTCCCAGATAAATAAAAATTGAAGTTGTTACTATCAGATCCTCCTTATACAAAAAACTGAAGAAACTTCTTCAGGCTGAAAGCATGGTTCTAGATGGTAGTATGAAACTACATGTTCTCACTGTTAAAGATCCACCAGAGAATTAAGGTCACAGGGCAGACCTCCACCCTAGAGGCTGGGGAGGCAGGTAAATACAGAGAATCACAGATGAGGTCAGCTACCTAAACAGAAGCCGCGGAGCCACTAGATGATAGGAACACTTAAGTGGTAGTTTTGATGAATCGCTGGAGGCTGAGTGTGGACTATCTTGAGATTTAAAATTCTTGGAGGCCCAGTCTTAAGGGACTCCCACACTTTTGTGGTGTTTATCTCCTGGAATCTTCCTTGATTCTTACTGTAAAAATGGAAGAAAAGCTCCCTCTTTTTCCAGGCAGGGAAGAGAAAAAGTAACCATTTTGAAATATACCCAGAGCATTCTCCCTACAAAATCCAGTTCTATAAAGAAAAGTAACTCACCAGAGCCTTATCTAATGTTGGAGCAGAGCAATTAGCCAGCTCCAGCCTCCTCTGGCCTTCTTGTCTCATGTAAGGGAAGAGAGAAATGGTGTAGATGTACTTCTTAAGGACTCAGGTCCACTAAAAAACTGAGACTTAATCATAAGATTATAGATACTTTCCCTTCCAAACACCTACCACCATATCAGCAGGGCTCCCATGTAATTACAGTGGATGGCAACTGAGAGAGCTGCAAGACACAGGCTCTACTTAAGGAGTTTTTAGGACCCTGAAGACAATAGGGAGGGATGGACAACAAGGCAACTTGTTTCTGGAACTACAGCGACAGCAGGTATTAAACACAGTCCATCTGCTAGCCAGCCTGACATAAAACCTCACACTAAATGCCTCCTCACATCAGTTTCTGTTACCCATCCATCATACCTGGCTTTCAAAAAAACATTACAAGGCATGCTAAATAAAAAGCAAGAAAAATCAGTCTGAAGAGTCAAATCAGGCATCAGAACCAGACTCAGGTATGACACAGATTTTGGACTTATCAGAGAATTTAAAATAACCATGATTGATATTTTAAGGGCCCTAATGAAAAAAAAAAAAACAAAACGCAGCAACAGATAGTATAGCAGAGAGATGGAAACTCCAAGAAAGAATCAAAGGGAATACCAGAAATAAAAAAAAACTGTTACAGAACAGTCTTTGGTGGGCTTATTAGTAGCCTGGACATGGATGAAGAAAGAATCTGTGAGCTTGAATATGTGGCAATGGGAACTTCTCAAACTGAAATGTAAGGAGAAAAAACTGAAAAAGTCGAACAGAATATCCAAGAACTATTGGACAATTAACAAAAAGTGTAACATATGATAGTAAGAATAATAAGAACATCAAAAGGAGAAGAGAAAAAATATTTGAAGTAATAATACCTGAGAATTCTCTGAAATTAATTACAAACACGAAACCACTATTCTAGGAAACTCATGGAACACCAATTAGGATAAAATCCAAGAAGTCTACTACTAGACAAATCATATTCAAACTGTAGAAATCCAGACAGGGAAAAAATATTGAAAAAAACAGAGTGGGGAGAATGCAAGAATAAGAAATACATTAGAAGTCTTTTGGAAATCATTCAAGCAAGGAGAGAGTGGAGTATAACATTTAAAGCATTAAAAAAAAATAAAACAGCAACTAGAATTCTGTATCCAGTAAAAATTATCCTTCAAAAGTGACTCTCTCGAACAAAAGACAAACAATAGATTTTCTCAAGCAAAAACTGAAGAATTTATTGCCAGTAGACCTGCCTTGCAAGAAATGTGAAAAGAAGCTCTTCAGAGGGAAGGAAAGTAATATAGGTCAGAAACCCTGATCTACATAAAGAATGGAAGAGCATTATAGAGGGAATAAATTAATGTAAAATAAAATATTTTTTGTATTCTTAATTTAAAAGGTCAGTATCTTAGAATAGCTCTTTTATAATTCCATTTTTATAAAGTTCAAAATATAGGCAAAATGAATTATGATGTATAGAGATGAACATATAGGTGGTAAATGTATCAAGAAATGCATCAGGGTGTTTGTGAGTTGTTCATTTTGGTGGGAAGAGGGGTAATTCTTGCAGGGGCACCAGGCCGGAATGTTGCCGAAGTTCTAAATTTTGATATGGGTCATAGATATGTGAATGCTTATTTTCGTTTTATATATTCTTTTATATGTGTGTTATTTCACAATTTACATTTTTTAAGATTTTCTTTATGTATCTTTTTTATTTGAGAGGAAGAGTGTGAGCAGGGGTAGGGGCCAAGGGAGAGGAGAGGGAAAGAATCTCAAGCTGCCTCCATGGCCAGAGCAGACAATGCGGGACTCAGTCTCAAGACCCTGAGATCATGACCTGAGCCAAAACCAAGAGTCAGATAGTTAACAGACTGAGCCACCCACACACCCATGTTATTTCACAATTAAAATTTTTTTTCATATAGTTAGCTTTCCTGTTTAATTAGCAGTAACCATATAGAAAACATCACAGAAGGAAATTCTCAAAACAACGTAATATTGGAACAAGTATACCAAGAAATGTATAAGACCTCTGTGAGGTAAATCTGAATTTTACAAAGGTATACAAACAAAATCTTGGCTGTATAACCCCATTTCCTGAATGGGAAAACTCAACATTGTGAGGATCCTGTTTCTCTACAAACTGATCGATAGATTAATTTAATGCAATTTCAGTCAAACTCCTGGAAGATACATGTGGTACTTTGATACAATAATACTCAAGTTCTGAAGATGCTGAATAAGTTAGAAATAATAAGACAAAAATTTGAAACAAAATAAAGTTTCTTTAAGAGCAACAAAAGTGGAATATCAAAGCAATGATTATAGAAATGACTTTTCAAAAAAATATTGAGACAGATGGCTAACTACTTAGAAAGTGATGTTAAATAAATTTGGGGAGATGCAGGTATGCTGACAAACAGGATATCCTAGAAGAACTGCCACTAGCAGGTAAATATATGGGAAAAGGTATCTCACTGGTAGTATATCGTTTTTACTTTCAATTAAAACAACATTTAGAAGGTACTGATCTAGTAATTAGTATTTGTGTGTACTTCTAAGGGTGGAGTATCATGCTTACTATGCTGTTTTCTGGAGGGATATGTAGCAATATTTACTGAAGGCATTTAAAATTAGGTAATATTTGAGAATTCTATTTTTAGGAATTTATTCTGAAAAGTGCTCACACTATGGATTTTGTTTGCTAAGACATTATGCTAGGTACTGGGAATGAAGTAGGTAGGGAATGAAGCTAGGTACATGCTGATGAAGACAGGAAGACAAACATTAAAGAGGCACATGAGACAATCATAAGAGAGAAAAAGGAAATGATCACCGCTGTTCAAAGAGGAAGTGCCAGAGATAAGAGCACCTCTCACTGGAGCATTGAGCCTGGCTTGACTGTGAGGACTGGCGCGTGCTGGGGATGGCCATCGGAAGCTTTCCCTGGAGAAGCAGTAAACGCTGAAACACGGAAAAGTAGTAGGAGTCAGGGAGAAGAGGCTGGAGGAGTGGCCTGTGTGAGGCCCGCAGAACAGGCACAAAGCAGCAAGAGGATGGAACAGGGAGGACACAGAGGAGGGGCTCGTGATTGCCCTGGGAAGGCAGAAAGGGCCGAACCGCCCCAGGCTGTTCATGCACATTTCAGGTTCCAACCAAGAAACTGATAGGAAAAAGAATGCTTCAAAGAAGGCAATCATTCAATATTACATTATATAATTTTAATGATGTTAGTATATGGTCATTATTATGTTGTATATCATAATGACTATGATTATATTGTATATTATTTGGTAACTGTATAATCAATATTACATGATGTTATTTAATAACACAATGATACAGTATTTAATGATATGATATGAAATGATAAAAGCAGGTGCAGTTTAATCTCAGTTTTGAAAAAGAAAATTGTGTATGTATACATGCAAATGCTGAGAGAAACTTCTAGTGGCTGTGCCAGAGTTTTCTGTGTGTTGGGGTGAAGGGTGCTCTTTATAGTCTCCTTTTTTTTCTAAATCCCCTAAAATGGATAGGTATTACTGTTCACTTAGAAAAATATGTATTATGTCAGAAAAATATGTTCAGTTTTATCTTGGAACAGTTAAATGAATAGTCTGTATATATTATAATGGGCTTATGACATGATGCTGACAAATACCCGTTAGATGGCATAGTGTCTGAGCTAAAGCTGGCTCTGTCCCTTTGAGGTCTCCTTCAATGTCCACTTTTCCATTAAGGACCCTTAAGCTTCAACGTTTTTATTGCAATATATTATTCAATCATATGGATCTGAGAGAGAAACTGAAACCAGCTAGCCTCAGGCAGTTGCTTTAGAAATTCTAATACCTGTTCAGTTTCTTCATGCTTCATGTATTGAACTGTAAAAATTCTGGTTTTGTTACCATAGGAAAATCATAGGGTGAATTAAATCTCATTCCTGTTTTATTTGACTGGGAGCAAAAACAAATCTTAAAATTCAAAAGCACTTGGTGCAACCATATAATTACTACACATAAACTCAGAATCTCAGCTACTGCATGCTTTTATTTTCAGTACTATTCACAGCATCACTATGGTTCAGGGATATCTGATTCATCATATCTAGACATATTTTTTTCTGTTCTACAGAAATTTGGTAACAATAATGATATTCCAGTTTAGGATAAATCTGAGAATAGCGGGGAATAAAAACACAAACCATATGTAGATGGAAACATGTCAGTAATGGGAATGGTTTGATAGATCATATTCTCACTGTTCCATGCCTCCAGAATGTAATCAGAGGGTCTAATGGATGAATGCACTAAGGAAGGAGAACACCACCTCTTAATCTGAAATAAGAAAAGAAAGCAAGATTCTGATTAATGATGAAAGTGGCCCTAGTGCTTAGTCTAACTCCTTCCCCTGCGCCAGCTTGCTCACAGTCAAACCCTGGTGTGGCAAGAAGAAAAACACCTTGGGGCACCTGGGTGGCTCAGTTGGTTAAGCATCTGCCTTCAGCTCAGGTCATGATCTCACGGTCCTGGGATCGAGCCCCGCATCGGGCTCCCAGCTCAGCGGGGAGTCTTCTCCCTCTCGCTCTGCCTCTCCCCCTGCTTGTGCTCTGTCTGTCTGTCTCTCAAATGAATCAATAAAATCTTAAAAACAAAAAGAAGAAGAAGAAGAAGGAAAGCACCTTGTACCCTTTCTTCCTCTTGTAAGGTACCAGGAGCAGTGGCCTAGGCTCCTCTTTGGCTGATGTGCTGGGCTGGAGTTCCAGTCTCCCATATGCCAGCAGTAGTAACATGCCCTACAACTCCCAAGGCTGGAGCCATCTTGGTGTAAAAAAGCAGCAATAAACATTAATTTGGACCAAGTCAGAGCTAAAAAGAAGAAACAAAAATGAAAACAAAAAGCTCACCTCTCCCAGTGGGCTGTGTACCACCGTACCTTGGTTTAACAGCAGTTGCCGCTAGCATCCAGGCATTTTTCACACTTTTTAATACAAAGCTCACACAGGCTTTTATAGACTATGGTAAGATGTCTGTTTAGGGACCAAGCCATGATTTATTTGCCCAGTACAAAATTGACCTAATTTATGGAACAAAATTGGCAAAAATGTTTTACTCTCAGAAGATATAGTTATTTTGATTTGCTTCAGTTAAAAATCACTTAATAGTATCAGTTTATCAATCATTGTTAAGAAGGACTAGAGGTTTCGTATGATCTTACAGGCCTCCCTAAAGGAAGGCACTTGATTCATGCAAAAAAAAAAAAAAAAAAAAGAGTTGCTGGACAGCAAGAAATATGAAAGAGGTGTTAATTGCGTTGCAGACAAGTGAGAAGTAAGGCAAACCATTTAATTTTGACATCCACTTTCATGTGCCACATCAACAAGTGTAAAAGTATTTAAATGTGTAGCTTATGGGTAATGCTCTCTATAGGTAAATACTAGTGAAATAGAAGATATTTGGTAGAGTCGAATGGGATAAAAGATTCCTGTTTCTACCCTCCGTTCACACCTTTCTCTTCTAAACCTTTTTCTGCTTAAGTGATGTGAAGATGCCTGAGGGTGGTGACCGCAGAGCAGAGGGGAGATATGTCAAGACCAGGCTTCTTTGTGTAGTAATCTCATATACCTACATGTGCAGAACCTTTCCTTTCTGAGAATTTATTTTTTCCTTCTAGAAGGGGCCTGCATCCACAGCAGTACCTTGAGCCTCCACCTTGTGGCTGTTGTCCCCAGGAAAGGCTTGGGAACCCCTTCCTGCGCAGGTCCGTAGCGCTCCTGCCGGTCCCTGCCTGGCTGCCAGCACTTCTGACATTATGGGACATTTAGGCCCTCACTGACATGAAACTTAAATTTCAGCCAACGGTTTTCATGTGCATTTCAGCCTTCTGAAGGTCTGAAATTTCTCAAGGTATCAAATAAGAGGCTATAAAACTAGGATGATGCCCTCTTTACTTCCTGTCCCATAAACCTTGAAGTCAGTCCTGCTTTTATAATTCATTGCTGCACCACAATTGCTCACCCCAGGATGCTGTGTGTAGCAAGGAGAACACGAGGGCAGGACCAGATACGTCAGATACAAGAGAGGAGAGCCTGGGGGGCAGGGAAGTGGGCGGACAGTGAGTGTGGTTAAATTCTCCAAAGCCTAAAGGCAACTCAGTCACTGTTATCTGTCCAGCCTGGACTGTTGTGGCAGGACTGAGCCTCGTCCAGTGAGGATTCTCTCACAGCCATACAGACTTCCTCTTGAAAGGTCCTTTTCCTCAAAAGAAATTATTCGACACTTCATTGACGACAGTGTGGAGCTCTGATCAGACACAGCGGACACAGCTTCTGGGAAGGGGTCTGAGGCAGGACATTTTTGGGGGCTCTTGGAGCCGCCTTACTCAGTGATGGGTTCACATGGGCTGCATCAGCCCTCCTGGTCTTTCCTCTGATGACCACTCCCTCCTGAAAGCCCCGGGAAAATTGTTCCCTACCTCCATTTCTTTCCCAGGTTCAGTTGTAAAATTTGTGTGGCTACATCTAATTTTAAAAAACATCATGAATCATGGGCGAGAGACTAAGACAATATTTCATGTGAGGTATATTTCCATTGAACAGAGGATAAAATGAACTCTCTACCAGTGGAAAAAGCATTTCTTTTGCCTTCTATAATTTACATTTCCTAACCTTTTGGTAGAGGTGAACTCTAGTAGACATTTTCCACGTTGCTGCCTATATGAATGCACGTAGACTGCAATTTTTGTTTTCATCTTGTCCATCCTGATGGTTGAGCCTGAAACTGACTTTGTTAACTTGTCTTCCATAAGCTTTTATTCACTGTTACTAGGAACTGCAATCTGTGTAATGAATTTATTAGATCAGTTATTTTTATCTTAATGCATGTTTAAAACTTCAAAGACCCTTTTCTTTTGGTTTTCTTTCATTGAAATGGTTTCCTGAACATCACAGCTTCCATGCCTTCACTTTGATACATAATTACTATTCTGCAAGAGCTCTCGGTATTTTTAATGTCACCTGACCTTAGGATTTTAATAGAATTAAATGCAAACAAGATGAGAAAACAAGGGTCATGGGGAAACTTTATTTATTACTGAGTATTGGGAGAAGTTTGAAACTCTTGGTCAAAGTGCAGTTCTGTGTTTAAGAAATCAAAAATATGCCAGGAGATGCCTTCAGAAACAGCATTTATAGAAATTGCTTTTTTGGGAGTTTGATTTTAGAATTCATCTGGGTCTGTATAGGGTTCATTTCTTTCTTTGCATTTTTATTGTTATAAATCAAGAGACTCATCTTCCAAGGCAAAAGCCTTGTTATTGGAAACGATGTGTGAAAAACTCTTGATTTGTTACTTGTAAATAAGTAGTGCATCTTGTCAACCTTGACAAGAAAAAGGTAAGCAGTTTAGCCAGCAAAATCAGGTTTACTCAGGAATAGCAGAGGAACTGCAGTGCACGACATGTAGACCGTGCTGAGCCCCAAGCCTGTCCAGAGAACAAAGCATGGGAGGGTTCTGGAAGAGAGGACAGTGGGCATGGGGAACAGTTGTTCTGAACAAAAGTTCTTTGGAGGCAAGTGAAAGTTCGAGGTTGGGGCGGCATTTTGGTGGGGATGTGGCATCTCGTTGGCCAGGTTGTGGTGTCTCGTTGGCCGGGTTGTTCTGGGCCAGGAGAACGTCTTCCTGCTGGTGTATGTGAGGTAGGCTGCCATGGAGTGAGTGGTCTGTGTGTGACATCCTTCCCTTCAGGGCTTCCCCATTCCGTTTTGCATGTATTAGTTTTCACAGTCTGTTATCTTAACTCTCCCTCTGAAATTCCAACAAGATTTGTAATAAATATATAGTAAGTATTTGCATATTTTTTCTATCTAGTTATGTTATTATCTCAGCTTTAAATTCCAACTTTTCCTAATTACTATCCCCCTACCCTAAAAGATAAAGGTCAACACTGATGCTACTAGTTCTCTAACTAAATAAAAGGACAGTCACTGAACTCCCAAGTGGTCTTTGAATTCTGTTGCTGTCAGATCAATAAGATGTCTGCAGTGATGATCAAAAACTGAGAGAAGCGAGGGTTGGGGCACTATTTCCAGATACAGTCATTCATTAGCTAGATTGCATAACTGGTTTATAAAAACACCATATCTGGAAAAGTATAATTTTTTTTAAATTTTTTTTATTTTGTTAATCACCATACATTACGTCATTAGTTTTTGATGCACTGTTCCATGATTCATTGTTTGCATATAACACCCAGTGCTCCATGCAGAACGTGCCCTCTTTAATACCCATCACCAGGCTAACCCATCCCCCCACCCCGCTCCCCTCTAGAACCCTCAGTTTGTTTCTCAGAGTCCATAGTCTCTCATGGTTCGTCTCCCCCTCTGATTACCCCCCTTCATTTTTCCCTTCATACTATCTTCTTTTTTTTTTTTTAACATATAATGTATTATTTGTTTCAGATGTACAGGTCTGTGATTCAACAGTCTTACACAATTCACAGCACTCACCATAGCACATACCCTCCCCAATGTCTGTCACCCAGCCACCCCATCCCTCCCACCCCCCACCACTCTAGCAACCCTCAGTTTGTTTCCTGAGATTAGGAATTCCTTGTATCAGTGGGCACCTGGGTGGTTCAGTCGTTAAGCGTCTGCCTTCCGCTCAGGTCATGATCCTAGGGTCCTGGGATCCAGCCCTGCATCGGGCTCCCTGCTTAGCGGGAAGCCTGTTTCTCCCTCCCCCACTTCCCCTGATTGTGTTCCCTCTCTTGCTGTGTCTCACTCTGTCAAATAAATAAATAAAGTATTAAAAAAAAGAATTCCTCATATCGGTGAGATCATATGATACATGTCTTTCTCTGATTGACTTATTTCGCTCAGCATAATACCCTCCAGTTCCATCCACGTCGTTGCAAATGGCAAGATTTCATTCCTTTTGATGGCTGCATAATATTCCATTGTGTATATATGTGTGTGTGTGTGTGTGTGTGTGTGTATATATATACACACACACCACATCTTCTTTATCCATTCATATGTTGATGGACATCTTGGCTCTTTCCACAGTTTGGCTATTGTGGACATTGCTGCTATAAACATTGGGGTGCACGTACCCCTTCAGATCCCTACATGTGTATCTTTGGGGTAAATACCCAGTAGTGCAATTGCTGGGTCATATGGTAGCTCTATTTTCAACTTTTTGAGGAACCTCCATACTGTCTTCCAGAGTGGCTGTACCAGCTTGCATTCCCACCAACAGTGTAGGAGGGTTCCCCTTTCTCCGCATCCCCGCCAACATCTGTCGTTTCCTGACTTGTTCATTTTAGCCATTCTGACTGGTGTGAGGTGGTATCTCATTGAGGTTTTGATTTGGACTTCCCTGATGCTGAGTGATGTTGAGCACTTTTTCATGTGTCTGTTGGCCATTTGGATGTCTTCTTTGGAGAAATGTCTGTTCATGTCTTCTGCCCATTTCTTGATTGGATCATTTGTTCTTTGGGTGTTGAGTTTGATAAGTTCTTTATAGATTTTGGATACTAAGCCCTTTATCTGATATGTCATTTGCAGATATCTTCTCCCATTCTGTCAGTTGTCTTTTGGTTTTGTTGAGTGTTTCTTTTGCTGTGCAAAAGCTTTTTATCTTGATAAAGTCCCAATAGTTGATTTTTGCCCTTGCTTCCCTTTCCTTTGGCGATGTTTCTAGGAAGAAGTTGCTGCGGCTGAGGTCGAAGAGGTTGCTGCCTGTGTTCTCCTCAAGGATTTTGATGGACTCCTGTCTCACACTTAGGTCTTTTATCCTTTCTTGATCAAAACTCTTCAGAGTATAGGGATAGAGGGTACATACCTCAATATCATAAAAGCCATCTATGAAAAACCCACAGCGAATATCATTCTCAATGGGGAAAAACTGAGAGCTTTCCCCCTCAGGTCAGAAACATGGCAGGGATGTCCACTATCACCACTGCTATTCAACGTACTACTAGAAGTCCTAGCCACAGCAATCAGACAAGAAGAAGAAATAAAAGGCATCCGAATCGGAAAAGAAGAAGTCAAACTCTCACTCTTTGCAGATGATATGACACTTTATGTGGAAAACCCAAAAGACTCCACCCCAAAACTGCTAGAACTCATACAGGAATTCAGTAAAGTGGCAGATATAAAATCAATGCACAGAAATCAGTGGCATTCCTATACACCAACAACAAGACAGAAGAAAGAGAAATGAAGGAGTCGATCCCATTTACAATGGCACCCAAAACCATAAGATACCTAGGAATAAATCTAACCAAAGAGGCAAAGAATCTGTACTCAGAAAACTATAAAATACTCATGAAAGAAATTGAGGAAGACACAAAGAAATGGAAAAACGGTCCATGCTCGTGGATTAAAAGAACAAATATTGTGAAGATGTCAGTGTTACCTAGAGCAATCTACACATTTAATGCAATCCCTATCAAAATACCATCCACTTTTTTCAAAGAAATGGAACAAATAATCCTAAAATTTGCATGGAAGCAGAATAGACCCCGAATAGCAAGAGGAATGTTGAAAAAGAAAAAGCTGGTGGCATCACAATTCAAGCTCTATTACAAAGCTGTCATCATCAAGACAGTATGGTACTGGCACAAAAACAGACACATAGAGCAATGGAAAAGAATAGAGAGCCCAGAAATGGACTCACAACTCTATGGGCAATTAATCTTTGACAAAGTAGGAAAGAATATCCAATGGGAAAAAGACAGTCTCTTTGACAAATGGTGTTGGGAAAACTGGACAGCCACATGCAGAAGAATGAAACTGGACCATTTCCTTACACCACACACAAAAATAGACTCAAAATGGAAAAGTATAATTTCAATAGTAATTTCTTTACTATTTTTATAACCTGAATTTATGAAAAAAAATATAAACTGTCATTTTATGAACTTGATTTCTGAATTCTCCTAGAAACTTTAGATGATCAAGCCATATTTCATTATGGTAATACATCATCGATGTTAAAAAAAAAAGAAAAGCAAAAACATCACCATCAATATTGGAGAAACAAGAAATGAAAATTTTCTAAACTAGAGTTAATGCCACTTAACCTTAATAACAAAAGAAGAGAAATGCAGGGCAGAAGCCTTTTGTAGGAGGGAAAAGGGGAGTAACCTGGTGGGGTTGCAGTCACCCAAGACAGGAAAGGTCTTGCAGATTATCGCACTTGGCTCTTGACCCTCCCCCTAGAAAGCTGGACCGTTAGAGCGAATGGCCGTTCCGTAGGCTGTTTATCACAGGAAAGTGCCGTGGGGCCTGACTATGGTGGAGTTTTTCTCACCAATGAGATGCTTGAGGTGATACTCCTAGGTTCACGAAGTGGCTTTCGTAGGCTGAATGTGGCTGTGCTTTGCAAATAACGCATCCTAAAAGGCATGCCTTGAAGTAGCCAGAACTGGACCTTTTGGTAATGACTGCCCTTTTTTCATCTTTGCACTATATTTAATAAAATATGTTGGAAAGAATTCAACATTACTTAATAAAACAAAATTCTGAAGAAAAGTAAAATGCAAAAAAAAAAAAAAAAAAGATTTGATGAGGAAAATCTTTCTAAAAGAAAACTTGCTATTTCTAGTATTCCTTTTGGCTTTCCATTCAAGACTTCTGCCCAAAGTATAAGCATAAATAACTAGACCATATGGAAATTGGTTGTAAAAGATGTTTTAAATCAGCCAGTCCCTCCAAGAGTCTTGGAGCATCACATACATTGATGTTACGCTGGCTAATGAAATTGCCTCTTGGAGAGTTTTTATTCAACCAAACTGAAATTCTTTCTCTGAGAAATTCATATTACTTTTTAATACAATTGTCTTGGTTCATACCCCAGGGATATATTTAAGTTATAATTGAATATTGCATTTTTAAGAAGGTTCCTTAATTTATTGCTTCCTTCAGCAAATTTTGCTTGGTGTTGTTCTGTCAGAATAATTTAATTTTACATCAGCTAATTTAGCTCATATTAATATTTCCCCTGAAATTCAGATAGCTTGGCAAGCTGTTTAGGTGGTGAGAAAGAAAACTCTTTTATAGGAAGCATTAAAATGTTAAATTATTTTGAAGTGAAATCATTTTATCAGTCCTGGGAGGCAGTCCATTACTAATTCTATTGTATCCTTTCAAGAAAAGTCAACTTTTACTGAAAAAGCCAGTACTCTTTTCGCACTTCATCCTCTTTCTCTGTTTTCCATAATGCCATCCTTCCTTCCAGTCTCCTCCTGCCCCTCCAAGTCCTCCCAGGATTGCTGACTGCAATAACAGCTCGACCTGCTTTCTGAGTCACAACAGCAACAGAGTCCCTTGTCAGTGGTTACAATGTTCAGTGAATAATTCAGACATGATGAAAGAAAGCCTCATTTGACAAGATAGTACCTGTTTCAGTGAACGGCTGGTGTGCAAACAATGCCGGCGTTAGTTGGGGGGATACGGGAGTTCAAAGGATTTGGTGATTTGGGGAAAGTGAATTGCAGCTCAGGGAGCTTCACCAGCATCCTTTCTACTGTTCCCACTGTGGGCCTGGAGCTTCTTGCGTTGCTGATTACATAGCATTTGGATGATGTTTTATCTAATTTCTGATAAGGCTTTGTTTTATAAAGTGGGCTTGCTTCTGTGGAAATAAATGAAGAGCAAAGGAGAACAAACAGAGGCTATTGATTCATAGTTTGCTCCAGCAATAGTTGGCTCTAGCAAGGGAGCCTTGCTTCCTGCTGATATGCAGAGGCAGGCGGGGAGTGACAAAGCTCTGCCGGGAGAGCAGGGGAGGCTCGGTGTCTGATTGTAGGGTGTTGGCCTGGGGAAGCTGGAGGCAGCTCGCTAGAAGGGGGCATCTCAGGGGATTGCTTTGGGGAACATATTTGGCTTTTTCTGGTTGGTCCTGAGCTGGGAAGGATCTGAAGGGACAAAAGTAGAGAAGTTGGTGGTCATTGCCCAAGTCCCAACCGTTCTAGGCCATTGGTGCAGAGGATGTGTTTGTCTTCTGACTGGCCTGCCGCGTGGGTTGGGGTTCTGCTGGCATACACGGCCTGGCCAGGGTCTTCAGCACATTCAGTCTCTTACTTTGTGCTGAGAAGTACATCTAGCCAAGTGTGAACTGAATATACTTCAGTGGGAAATTTTAAATTAAGAAGGATAATGGGATATTTTTAAAATTTACTTTTTAATTTGTTTACAGTAAAATTCACTCTTTTTGAAGGACATAGAATCTGGTAACCACTGCCACAATCAAGATACAGAACATCACCTCCAGAAGGTCAGCCCCTCCTCTCCCCCCTGATCCCAAGCCACCAAGGACCTGTTTTCTGACCCTATAGTTTTACCTTTTCCAGATGTCATGTAAATGGATACGTACAGAATGGAGCTTTTTGACTGGACTTCTTTCACGTAGCGCAAAGCACAGGGCACATCCCCATTGTTGCATGTATGTCAGTAGTTCATACCGTTTTTTTAAACACCAAACTTCAGTCTTTATTTGTATTTTGCCAGTTTTCCTCCTCATGTCCTTTTCCTGGTCTAGGTTCTACCCAGGACATCATGTTGCATTTCATCCTCATGTCCCCTTAGACCCCTCCAACCTGTGACAGTTTCTAGGCCTTCTCCTATATTTTATGCCCTTGGCACTTCTGAAGAATCTGGTCAGCTGTTTTGTAGAATGTTCCTCCCTTTGGGTTTGTCTGATGTTTCCTCATGATTAGACCGGGATTATGGGTTTTGGAGAAAACTACCAAAGATGTGCCCTTTTCATGCCATCATATCTGGGGATAACATATCAACGTGACTTATTCCTGGTGATGGGAACTTTGAGCACTTGGTGAAGGTAGGGTTTGACAAGTTTCTCCATGTGCACTTGCTTTTTTTCCCCACATTCTATTCCTGAAAGATTTTTTCTCATACCAACCAAGTATGTGATGTTTTTCCACATGAATGCCCCAATTCTCTGACACCAACTCCCAAAGTCAGCACAGGCCCCACAAGACTGCATCTACTGCAGATGGCAGCCACAAATGGGGTGCTCAGGCTACCTACATTTCTGCCCAACCTATTACAAATTCAGAGGTTCTCATGACCTCCCCAGGTTTGATAATTCCCTAGAATGACCCAGTAAAGTGCTGTATTTATCGTAACTGGTTTGTTATGAAGCATGCAACTCTGGAAAGAGAGTCATAGGGCAAGGTATGGGGAGGGGGTGAGGTACAAAGCTGCCATGCCTTCTTTGGGTGTGTCACCCTCTGAGCACCTACATGTGTTCACCAGCCTGGAAGCTCCACGCACCCCTCAGTTTAGGAGTGTTTATGGAAATTCTGTTACATGGGCATGATTGTTGAATTCATTGGTCATTGGTGATTGACTCAGTCTCCAGTCCCTTTCCCCTCCCCAGAGGTTGGGGGAGTTGAGGGGCAAGTTCTAAGTTTCTGATCAGTGCTCTACCCTCTGAAGCAAGGTAGGAGCCCTCCAAGAATTGCATCCTTACAGCCAGAGACACTCCTGTCACCCTTATCACTCAGAAAATCCCAAGGGTTTTAAGAAATCTCTACAGGGACCCCAGACAAAGACCGGATGTAGATTTCCCATTATGCTGCAGTTCCTTAGAAGCAAGTCCCTGGTCCAGCCCACACTCAGGCGGAGGGGCATTGTGCTCCACAGTGGAGGGGAGAGTGTCCAATACCGTGGGCATATGTTAGTCAACATATTATATTCTGGGGGAGGTGCTTCGAGGCCAGGCGAGTATCTGTTTCTCCTTCAGCTTGCATCCGCCAGTTTTAGCGTTCGTCTGTGGATCGTGCCTGTAGCGGTTATTACGATTATATTCTGTTTCCTTTATTTCTTCTGCATCTACTATTTGGAATTCTTCTGTAGTGCAGATTTGTCACTTTCCTCATCTGATTCTCTACTCAGTTATTTCTTATATGGACACATGGACATTTATGTTATTCCTTGGGTTTTAATCTGTTTTTAGTTTGTACCCCAAATTCTTCCAGCTTTGACCTTGGAACTTTTTTAGGTTGGTTCCTGTATCCATTTGATTTTTTTTCGTAGCACTTCCTTACTCTCTGGCACCATGAGATGCTCCAGGCTTCTTTTATACATGACCTGCACTGGCCGCAGAACTAGCCCTTTCTATAAAGACCCCTGGTTTCTTTTATTGGAAAATGGGGTTAGAAACGAGGATCTGGGTGCCAGGTGCTTGTTGCTGCTGGACTGCCACACTTCGAGGCCTCTCCGTGGACAGAGCTTGCAGATAGATGCGTGTATTCTAACCCATGTAAACCTGCAAGTCTATTTCCCTAGCTGTGTGTGTATATTTTAAAATAACCATGAGTTCATGCCGGCATCTCTGACCGTAATGGGGGACCATGGGTCCATTCCATTTTCCTGTGCTTCATATTTGTCATTTCTTTCTTTGCCAGTGAGAAACCTAACTCCCATTATCTACAATTTACTCACTTCTTTAGCCCTATCGTACATGTACACCAGTTTCAGAATTGCAAACTCATACCGCTGTGAGAAGCAGATTTACCACCTGAGCAGTGTGTCTGTGGAGCTCCTTTCTTGATTAGCCTTACAGTGACCAAAGGCTGTTTTACGGAGCTGCTCAGGCAGCTCGGCCCTGCCCCCGCCCGCGAGGATCTGTGGCACATTTGTCCTTGGTTCGTTAGTCATTCATTTATCACCTTCTGCATCCAACCTACCTTCTCCCAGTATCCCAGCTGGCTTTTGTTTGTCTTTAGTTTGTAAACAATGAAGTTCACTCTATGGTGACCCTTTCTTTTTCTTTTTTTTTTTAAGTTTTTATTTTAATTCCAGTTAGTTAACATACAGTATTATATTAGTTTCAGGTGTACAACATAGTGATTCAACACTTCCATACGTCACCCGGTGCTCATCATTACAAGTGTGCGCCTTACTCCCATCCCCTATTTTTCCCACCGGCTCCCCTCTCCCCTCCACGGTGAGCCTTTCAGTGAGACCCACAGAAGCATAGAGTTGTGTGTCCATCACTACCACCTGGAATGGTTTCATCACCCTCAAAACCCCTGCAGTCCTTCCCTCCAAACCCCAGCAACCACCGCTCTGCTTCTGATCATACAGTCTTGCCTTTTTCAGGGTGTCATGCCAATAGGCTCTTCGGGTCTTTTGCCTAGCAAAGTGCATTTAAAATGTATTCATTCTCTTATGTGAATCAACAGCTCATTCCTTTTAATGCTGAGTAGTATTCCATTGTCTGAATGTATCATGATTTGTTTATACATCTGTTGAAGGATGTTTTGTTTGTTGGGGTGGTGATGAATAAAGCTGCTACAAAAAAAAAGCGCTACAAACATTTGCCTGCATAATCTTTCTTAAACTTACATTTTTAGTTCACTTGGGTAGATACATAGGAGTGGATCAGATGTTATATGTTTAATTTTAATGTGTTTGCAAAATTTCTGTTTATCTGGAACATAGAATGAATAGCACCTTTCCTTATTGAGCATTTTGATTGTCAAATTACATATGGCTTTTTAAAGTTGACTGATTTTTCCCCCCTTAATTTCTTTGGAAAATCCAGAAGTTACTGTATTTATGAAGCACATTTTTCTTTTGATCCATACTTAGTGATATATTTAGTTATTTGGTGGCAATTCATCTAAATGAATGAATTCATGTGCCATTTCATCTTTTCTTGCCTTAAAAAACTAGGCCTAATCGTTGTGTAGGGTTGATGGGGGTGGAGGAGAGGAGCGAGGGAGCAAGAGGGGGAGAGAGAGGAGACAAAACAGACACCATACAGGATGTTGGGGAAGAGTGGGGAGAACATAGGCGTGACTCAGGTGTTTTGATGATACAAGCTGATTGGGGTAGAAATATGCACGGTTTCAGTGGCTAAGTGAGTCGTGGAGACAGGAACATTCAGGCTATGAGATCATGCAGTACTGGAACACTGAGGTTGAATAATCTGAAAATTAATAACAAAATCATAAGAATAATATTTAAGAACAAGCGTGAAGTGTTTGTATTTGCTTTGATTTTTGAATAGCAGACTGTGGAGCTTTTTACTTCTTGCTCAGTGGTTTAAACCTAGCCCTAGGCAGGAATCAGCAGATACTGTTTTCATATGACAAGTCTTTAGCTGTTATTTGAAATGCTTTTTTGGGGCAAACGATGGTCACAAAATATCAGTAGATGACTGTGAACCAGAGCATATCTTTGTGGGGTTGTGTTATTTTCAACCACCATTTAGCCACAGATTGTTTAAAGAGATTGAAAATATTTTTAGATGGAATAAGTTGGGAATGAATACATGCTAGCCTCTTAATTCTGTTTTGGGGAATATATCTCTGCAATTAAAATCTAAATGTTTCTAAAACAATCCGTTATTTACCTTAGATCAGTGTTTTGCCTCGTACAGGATGCTTATGGGGCCATTTCTGGTGGTCCCAGTGAGGACAGTCATCGAGAGGACAGGAGCCAGGCTAGACCACGTGCAAGGCCTGGACGGTCCTGCCTGATGAAGACGGCTCCGTGCCCTCCCTTGTCTTCCACATGTCCCCTTAGATGTTTACGTAGGTTACAAGAAAAAACTCTATTCATCATAGGACGTAGTATTCCATTTTTTAAATAAACATATAGCACCTTTGCAGTGTTTTAACATGTACTGAAATTCTCCAAATGCAATTACTGAGTAAATTAAGGGAAAACTGTACTTTGTTTTCTTGGGAATGTTACCAGGAGCCACTCACTGTTTTAGTGATGCCCCGTGGAGTAGAAGCTGCTGGTAAAACACACCTGTATGCATCTTCATTTCGGGCTGTGGCATGGAAATATGTAACAGAGGGCTTTGAGTTTAAGGTTTGAAAGAACCTGTATCAATAAAAGTTTTTAAGATGTCATTTATTGTCATCCTCTCCAGTTTTTAAATTTTTGTAATATGCTCCCATGAAATAGGTTATAAAATCACATAATTCAATGGTTGATTTGTGGGGGAGGTTGCCTGCTGTTTTTAAGTCTTCTTCTGGGACTGCCCCCCCATAGCCTCTCACTTCTTCCCTGTTAAGTCTCCAGAGACCCCATCTGATATGATGGCTGGCATGTGATGGGGGTATTCAAAGATTTTATTTATTTGAGAGAGAGCTAGCACGAGCGGGGGAAGGACAGAAGGAGAGGGGGAGGGAGAGAGGCAAGTGGACTCCACACTGAGCGTGCAGCCCAACATGGGGCTCACAGTGGGGCTCCAGGCCTGGAGAGGGGGGTTCTTGACGTGGAGCTTGATCCCAGGACCCCGAGACCATTACCTGAGCTTAAGGCAGACATTTAACCGATGAGCCACCTAGATGTGAGCTATATTTTCTGGGATCCTTTGCTGGTAGCCTGTCCCATGTCAACATGGCAAATTGTTTTAATACTGCATTTAAAAATAACCCTCATTATTCCTGAGAATGCCATATATGTCTTCACTTAAGTAATGTGTCATTTGTCTAGGAGTTTTATTTCAATAAATACCATTAATATTTGAAATTATTAGTTCAATAAATATCATTAATATATAAATAAATACCATTCCCTCTTTCTCATATCATTTGCAAATAAGCTTAATCTGTTAATACTTAGCCTAACCTTGGTATTTTTAATAGTTTGAGTTTAAATTTTTTCTTGGCATGTAACGTAGGTATAATAAGGTACACGGGGTGCCTGGGTGGCACAGTTGTTTAAGTGTCCGACTCTGGATTTTGGCTCAGGTCATGATCTCAAGATCATGAGATTGGGCCCTGCACTGGGCTCTGTGCTGGGCATAGGGCTGCTTGAGATTCTCTCTCTCCCTTTTCCCTCTGCCGCTCCAACCAACCTCCCCGTTCATGCTTTCTCTCCCTAAAAAAAATTTTTAAAAAGATTACTAAAGTACACAAATCTTAAGTATACAGATCACTGAATTTTTTCAACATTTTATTATGAACATTTTCATTTGTAGAAAGAATTATAAAGTGAATACCCTTATACCCACTGCCTAGATTGTACAATTAACATTTTGCTATATTTGCTTCATCATGTGTCTATCCACCGACCCATTCCTCTGTTTTTCCACCAGTCCATCTTATTCTTTGATGCATTTCAAAGTAAGTTGCAGACATTAGTACACTTTACCCCTAAACACTTCACCCCACATTCTGTTAACCAGAGTTCAGTATTTGTTTACTTTTTTTAAAGGTAAAATTTGCACATAGTGAAATGCATAAATAGTAAGTGTACCACTTGAGTCACTTTTACAAAGGCATACGTGTGTGCACAGCAAGCTCCAACACTATGGAAGATCCCCATCGCCCTGAACGGTTCCCGGGTGCCCCTTTCCCATCAAACCTGTCCCGACCGCCAGAAAAGACTGATCTTCTGGACTTGGGGTCATCGGTTAGCTCTAGTCTGGGACTCATGGGTGACCATGAAACCCTTGAAGGGGGACCATGAGTCAAAACCATCACATGCCCTGGTGAGTGTCCAGTGGGGTTTCCCATTTCAGCAGTCATGTTTTGTGTGGTAGTGTTCTTGCTGGTAGGGTCAGTGAGGATAATGAGCTAAGGGAAGAAGAAATACTTAAAACATGATCTAAGACACTATTCTCAATCCTCCTGTACAAAATAAACCCCCCCTTTTATAGCAAATATTTAATCAAGCTTCCTTACTGTCCTGCAATGAAATTCATAGATTAAAAAAAAAAAGCCTACACATATAATTTCAGAAAATCAATATAATGTCCTTGCCTTGATAGTAAGGAGAAATAAAAGAAAGCAATTCATAATGAATATGTATTTTAATATGTAAATTGAATGCAGAAGCAGATATGAGAATCCAGCTGTCATCTATTAGGCCAAACATTAAAGAGATTTTAAAAAATGTAAAACAGTACCAGTCTTTTAACTATTTTTTTGTTTAAAAAAATATAATTATAACATCCATAAAATATCTGTGTTAATATGTAAGGTTTGATATTACCATTTTTGATGAATCAACAAATATTTTTAAGTGTCTCAGTTTAAAATTTAATATGATAAATAGAAATAGATATCAACATAAATCAAAGCTTCTGGGAGTTCTCAGAATTATAATTTTAGGGCTGCATGACAACACTCAGACCAAAAAAAATCTGAGAACCATTGGTTTAGCCTGTACTGAAACTTCTTATAAAAGGAATCCTACAGAATGTTCATGCTTTGTATGTGTACAATGTTTATTTTACCCAACATAATGATTTTGAGATTCATCCATGCTGTTTGGTATACCAGCAGTTTGTTTCTTTTTATTGGTAAATAATATTCTGTTGTACAAATACATCACAGCCAATGAATTCTTAAATACACACACACACACACACACACACACATACACACACACACACACACACACACACACACACACATCCATGAAAACCCTATCCAGTTGGGGATATGAAATATTTCCATGATGACTGCCCCCCTAAACGTAGCTCCTATTCTGGCATCTAGGAATCTCGTATGAGTGGAAAATAAGGAACACACTGTTTTATGTCTGCCTCCTTAGCCCAACCACGCCTGTGAGGTGTTGCTGTGTTGATGGGTATGACGGTCGCCTGCTCTGGTTCTCAGTCTGCTGTCCCCCTTCTGTACCTCTACCCTTTGTTTCCCTCTACTTCCGTACAGAACAGTTTTTAAATTTATATTTTATATGTGCAGACATATTCATTATAAAAAGCTACAAGCATCCACCAACCTTATTATGCCTCTAGTGTAGTCGAGCTTATGCATTTATAGATTGAAATGCATAGTCATTATACATAGTTTCCCTCCCCCCCCCTTTCTATTGCTGTTTGAGTATTATATTGATTTTTTGAAATTATATGTGAAGGCTGGTTATTTTTTCTATGAATTTCATCTCAGAAGAGTGAAGTGGGTGTGCATTATCAAATATTTGTTGTTAAAAAGGGGTGGGCTTTGGGTCCAACAGGATTGAGAATACTTCTTGGACCATGATTCAATCATCCTCACTGAAACACACAACCTGGCAGCAGTAACATCACAATGCAAAGAATTAATCGTTTGCTTCATAAGAACTTGTTTTTAATAAGTGCATCATTTATTTAAAAATGGCATTTTTCCAAGAGATGACATTTCTGGCCAGTTGGCCAAGATTTGCTGTGATGGATAGAAACGTCATGTTTGAGGATTGGCATCTTGAATTATGTGTAAAATTCTAATATTGATTTATAGAGGGCATTATTCTTGTGTATTATTCTCTTTATCTCCTTGGTATCTGATTTGCATTGGTTAATGTAAAATAAGAAAACTAGTTATCCATTTTTTCTCAGTCTGAACATTTCCTGAATTCATGCCTTAGGAAGTTCTTTTATTCCAAGAAAATGATCCAGCCACCATGAATTGCAAAGTATGTTATCTTATTTTTCACATTGGGAAGTAAGAATGGTAGCTACAAGTGAGGTCTCTGAAGTCAGAGCAGGTTGATTTTTATTCTGGCTCTCCCAGATAAGTCACATCTCTGCTTCAGTTTTCTTATCCATTAGATGGTGGTAATTGTGCCTACTGAATAGGGCTGTAATTATCTTGATAATAGGTAATTATCAAGTGGAATAATATAATGTGAACACTTAGAATAGTGCCTGAGTTTTAGTAAATGATCAATAAACAATAGCTTTTGGTTATTATTAGTTTTTATCACAAATGGTAATTAATGGTGAAATTAGGGATTGTGTTGCCCTGATGAATTTTTTGGAATTAGATTTCTCAGTAGACAACAAGTATATATGGAGCCTATTATGTGTAGACACTTGGGAATTAAAGATATGAAGGGATAATGATTATTCCCTGGCGCAAGCTCAGGTAATTGCCTCTACAATAACACACCCAAAGGTGGTTGTATTTAAATGTCACCAGGGAGAAGTAGCAATATCAGGTGGAGTGTCGGGTTCCCCTGGTCGCTGCTTGGATTTGGAAATTAGGAGCCTGTGAGCAATCTTAGTAGGAAAAGCCAGAGGAATTCAGGATAGGAAGGAAGTAGAAACAGTATGTCCATTTTGGGAAGTTTGGAGGAGAGTGGAATGGATGGGCATCAAGGAGGTCCCTTGGTAAGGATGGGAGAGGGGATGGCAGGGGCCATACAGGCTGGAGGGACAGCCGTGGAGGTGCTGTGGAGAGAGGATTGGAAAGGTCCATTGGGGGTCAGGAGGCCCGCTGAGGCTGAAAATCCCACTGATGCTCTGGGCTGGCTTCAGGGAGGTGACCTGGGGCTGAGCAGAGGAGGTTTGAGGAGAATGAGAACAAGAGCAGCCCAGAAAGATGTTTTTTAAAAAGCGCAAGGTGGTGCTGGGAGCCCATTGGCACGAGACCCAGGAGGGTGAGGGTATGGTAAGGTTTCCTCCTGTTTATTTCCCATTGTTTGCATTGTAGTTACTCATTTTAACCTGAAATGGAATCCATGATAGGTAATGCTTCCTGGGTGCAGGCACCTTTCTTGTCTAAAGACTTGAGCCCCTTCCGCCTGCCGGCAGCCCTAAGAGGCAGACGGTCTCGTGCTTGTCACTTTAAGGACGAGGAGACAGAGTGACCAAGGTGCCGGGTCGCAGGCGCAGGAACCAGGGTTAGGTGGAGGGGCTGGGGCCTCAACCAGGCAACCGCACTCTTGGTCTAAACTATGATGTGCTGCCTCATGAAACAAAGCAAGACGAGAAAAATGAAGGGGGAACATCGGAGGGGGAGACGAACCATGACAGACTGTGGACTCTGAGGAACAAGCTGAGGGTTCTAGAGGGGAGGGGGGTGGGGGATGGGTTGGCCTGGTGATGGGTATTAAGCAGGGCACGTACTGAATGGAGCACTGGGTGTTATACGCAAACAATGAATCATGGATCGCTACATCAAAAACTAACGATGTGATGTGTGGTGATTAACATAACAAAATAAAATAAAAAAAGAAAACAACGTTGGACTTCTCTAGGAGGAAACAAAAATGCAGTGAGACAAAGTTACAGTTTTCCTCCTTGGAGGTCATCACTGTCATGGGGTGGCTTCTTACCGAAGCAAGGGGAGATGATTTCTGAACGCTTACTTGGGGCCAGTTGCTATTAGTGTCATTTGTAGGACTCTCCCTTCCGGTCCCCACGGGGGCCAAGGGTCAGCCTGGCCGCTTCCACTCTTGTTCATGCCTGAGGAGACCAGAGAGCAGTCATCTGCCTGGGGCCGCACCAGCCCGGTGCGGTCCTGGCTCCTGCCCACGTGCTGGCGCCACTAACGTCCCCTTCATCCTTGGGGAGCCCGTTCTGTTCCTACGGTGGCGTGGCCGCCGTAGTAGTGGGGATCGCTCTCCTCTATGAAGTTTCACCGGAGACACTGTCACTTTGAAGCACAGTGACAGCACAGACATATAGAAGTAGAGGGTAGGGGCACCTGGGGGCTCAGTCAAGTGTCCGGCTCCTGATTTTGGCTCAGGTCCTAATCTCAGGGTCGTGAGATCAAGCCCCTTGTCAGCTCCGCACTCAAGAGGAGAGACTGCTTAAGGATTCTCTCTCCCTCTCCCTCTGGCCCTCCCCGCACTCGCATGCTCTCTCTCTCTTTAAAAATAAAGGGGCGCCTGGGTGGCTCAGTCGTTAAGCGTCTGCCTTCGGCTCAGGTCATGATCCCAGGGTCCTGGGATCGAGCCCCACATGGGGCTCCCTGCTCCGTGGGAAGCCTGCTTCTCCCTCTCCCACTCCCCCTGCTTGTGTTCCCTCTCTCGCTGTCTCTCTGTCAAATAAATAATAAAAGAAAAGAAAAAAAAAAAACAGAGGGTAAAGGCTCCCAGATTCGAGGAGAATATCGTAATGGGCACATACAGCAGATTTAGCATGCCAATGAAATACTTCATTATCATCCTGATCCTTAAAGTTTAAGGAAATGAAATAAAAAATCAGTAACCTCGAAGACAGTATTGCATTAAGCAGGCAAGTCTGTCATTAGACTTCTCGGTACTCCTTGGCCCAGCAGCTGTCTCAGAGGCTGTCTGATAATTTGATTAGAGCACACAGGTGTGGGTCATGCATTTGGAATGGCTAGAGCTGCTTCTTGAAAACCCCAGTGGCACGGGATGTCTGCAGCCAAGTATATGCATGTTCTCACATCCTGACAGAGATTTTCACACCCTGCTTTGTGTAGAGCCTCAAACTCTGGTACACAGCAGCAGGAGTCCGAAGACATGACTAGAAATAGTCACCAGCACTCACAGTTTCTGAAACCCCCGTACCCGTCCCTCTGAAGCCTGTTCTCCCGCTTTCCCTCCACCCTCTCCCGTGACCCAACTTGTCGTTTGTCCTCTCTTTCCTTCCCCCTCCCTTAGATCCTGTTTGGTGCACCTGCTGTGGGAACACCGCAAAATGAAGCACTTCCTTGGGGGGCAGTCAGTCTCCCAGCGGCTCTGTTCTGTCATGTCCACGATTTGTCTGTGTGCTGAGTGACCTCTGTGAAGTGGCTGTGGTGATGCTGCTCACTGTTGGTGCCCCCTCTGTGGCCTCTGCCGAGTCTGGATAGTAGGGGCGCCTTGGGGGGCGCCTGGGTGGCTCAGTCGTTGAGCGTCTGCCTTCGGCTCGGGTCATGATCCCACGGTCCTGGGATCGAGCCCCGCATCGGGCTCCCTGCTCAGCGGGAAGCCTGCTTCTCCCTCCCCCACTCCCCCTGCTTGTGTTCCCTCTCTCGCTGTGTTTCTGTCAAATAAATAAATAAAATCTTTAAAAATAAATAAATAAATGAAATAACTGTAGAATCTCATGCACCTGTAAGAAATAATACAGTAATACCTGTAAGAGATCCTGTGTCCCCTCTACCCAGTTTCCCACAATGGTGACATCGTGCAGAAGTGTCCCACAGTATCACCACCAGGATATTGCCGTTGATAGAACTTACCAGCCTTATTCAGATTTCCCCGGTTTTACCAGTACTCATTTTGTGCATGGCTTTGGATCTGTGTGATTCATCACGTGCAGGTTTGTGCATCTCCACCACGGTCAGGATTCAGAGGGTGCCGCACCACAAGGGGCCCTCCTGGTGCCCTCTCAGAGCCACCTCACCCACACTGACTCCACTGCACCTCCTCAGTCCTCCAGCAACCACAGTCTGCTCTCCATTTCCGCAATTACGTCATTTCAAGGTCCTATAAACACCATCATGTGGCGTATATGTCACCTTTTGATACTGGTTTTGAGATTGGACCTCAGCTTAAGTCCCTTGAAGTCCGTCCATGCTGTTTCGTGTATCAAGAGTTCGTTCATTTTTATTGCTAAGTAATATTCCAGGGTGTGAATGCAGCACAGTGTGGTTAATCATTCAGCCACTGAACGACACCTGGGTTATTTATAGTTCTGGGCTATTATGAGTAAAGCTGCTGGGAACATTTGTGTATAAGTTTTGTATGAACATAAGCTTTCATTTATCAGAGATAAATACCCAAGAGTGCAGTTGCTGCATTATATTGTAACTGTATGTCGAGGTTTATAAGAAGTTGCCAAACTGCTTTCCAGAGTGCCTGTACCATTTTACATTCCCACCAGCAATGTCTGAGTGATCCAGTCTCCCCGCATCCTCGCCAGCATTTGGTGGTGTCACTGAATTTTAGCCATCCTGAAGGTGAGCAGTGCTATCTCATCGTGGTTTTAATTGGCATTTCCCTAATGGCTAATGATGTGAATATCTTCACATGCTTATTTGCCATCTACCTTTCCCTTCATATGTATCATCATATCATTTCCCCTTTTCCTTTTCAAAGATTTATTTATTTATTTTAGAGAGAGAGAGCACGAGCAGGAGGGGCAGAGGGAGGCGGAGAGAGAATCCCAAGCAGACTGCCCTCTGAGCTCAGAGCCCAGTGCGGGGCTCAGTCCCACAACCCTGAGATCACGACCTGAGCTGAAACCAAGAGTCAGACACTTAACCGACTGAGCCACTCAGCCGCCCCTCATTTGCCCATTTTCTAATTGATTTTTTTGTTGTTTTAGAGTTTTAAGGGTGCTTTACATATTCTAGATAGTAGTCTTTTTTTGGATAGGTGAGTTACAGATATTTCCTCACGGTGTGTATCTTGTCTTTTCATCCTCCCAACAGACTCTTTCACAGAGCAAAGGTTTTAAATTTTGATGAGGTTTCATTTGTCAGGTTTTTTTTTCTTTTTTGCATCATGCTATTAAAATCTAAGAACTCTTCACTAGATCTTAGGTCCCAAAGAATTTTTCCTACGTCTTTTTCTACAAGTTTATAGTTTTGCATTTTACATTTAAGTCCATGATCCATTTGAGTTAATTTTGTATAGATGTGAGGCTAATTTTCTTTTTCCTTATGACCATCCAAATGTTAAAAACACTATCCTTCCTCTATTTAGTTACCTTTGTGCCTTTGTCAAAAGTTAATTGTTCATATTTCTATATTTATGGGTTGTCTTTTCTGTTGCATTGATCTGTGTGTCTGTCCATCGGCCAATACCATACTGTCTTGATTGTAGTAGCTTTATATTGTCTTAATAGGGTAGAGTGATTCCTCTTACTTTAATATTCTTGTTCAAAATTGTTTTTAGCTATTCTAGTGCCTTTAGCTTTCCATGTAAGTTTTAGAATAGTCTGTGTATATCTACAAAATTTTTCTGGAACTTTGATCAGAGTTGCACTAACCCTACAGACCGCTTTAGAGCTAACCGACATCTTTCCCACGTGGCGTCTTCTATTCCAAGAACACGGTGTGTCTCTCCACCTATTTAGCTCTTCTCTGATTTCTGTCATCAACATTTTGTAATTTTTAGCATACAGAGTCTGTAGATGTTAAGTTTATAGTTGAGTTTTTCATTTAATTTCAAGTGAGTGTAAATCATATTGTGTTTTTAATTGTAATTTCCACACGTTTATTGTTGGTATATGGAAATGGAAATGTAATTGATTTGTGTGTGTGTTTATCTGGTATCCTGTGACTTTGTTCAACCTATTTATTGGTTCCAGGAGGTTTTTCTTTTTGGATTCCTTGAGATTTTCTACATAGACAATCTTGTCATCTGCAGATGGAGATGATTTCACTTTTCCCTTTCCAGTCTGTATGTCTTTTATCCCTTCTTCTTTCCTTACTGTGGGGGTTAGAACTTCCAGTGCTGTACTCGATAACAGTGGTGAGAGCAGACATCCTTGCCTTACTCTCAACCTTAAGGGTAAACACTGTCTGTCCCCCTTGAGTATCAAGTTCGAGTAGGTTTGTGGTAGGTATTCTTTATTAGGTTGAGATAATTCCACTCCATGCCAACTCACTGTGAGTTTTTATCAGGAATGTTGGATTTTGTCAAATGGTTTTTCTGTATCAGTTGATACTGTGTGATTTTCCTTTTTTAGCCTGTCTGTAGGATGCATTACATTAACTGATTTTCAGATGTTGAACCAGCCTTGCACACCCAGTATAAGTGCTAATGGTCATATGGATGCAATTCTTTTTAGACGTCCTTGGATGCAACTCACTAATATTTTATTGAGGATTTTTACATCAGAGATTATGAGAGATACTTACCATAATTTTCCCTTTTTGTGCCATCTTTGGTTTTGGTATCAGGGTAATACTGGCATCATAAAATTAGTTTGGTGTGTTCTTTTTTATCTTCTTGATGAGATTATATAAAATTGGTGTTAATTCATCTTTCAGTGTTTGGTAAAATTCTCCAGTGAAACCATGTGTTTTGTGTGTTTTTTTACAAATTTAATTTCTTTAACAGCATAGTACTACTCAGATTGTCTATTTCATCTTGGTTGAATTTTGTGTTTTTTTTGTGATTCAAAGAATTGGTCCATTTCATCTGCATTGGCAAATTTATGACAATGACATTTTCATTTTCAGAGCCCTTGTGATGCTATTTCAGTCTGCTGGGTGTGTCTGATGCCTCTGGGTCTCTCACTAGTTTTCTGATGCTTTCTAATGGGACAGGAAGAGTTCCCCTAGGCCGGACTGCCTGGTACCTCTGGCTTGGGGAGAGCATCGTCAGGCTCGAGGGAAAGGATAGAGCTTCTGATACTGGACTCTGGTTTTGGTTGGATTCCTCTGCCTGTTGGAGATGGAAAGCACTTCCCAGGTTCGTGCCACCTGACTACAGGGGGGCGGTCTCAGATCTGTAAGAACAAAGGGGCTTTCCAGCCTGGATACTTGTGGAGAGATATCCCTTGTCACGGCTGCCAGCCACCTGCAATCTCTTGGTGAGGAAAGGAATCTTAGGCCTGGTATGGAAGGAAGGCCCTTCTTTTGACTGCTTTTCCTTAGTGGGTTCCTGACTGATGGACCCCTGGCCTGTTCATAGGAGCTGCTGGACTCACCTTTTGTTGTTGATGGGACTTCTTTCCAGTTCAGGTGAGGGAGGAGCCTGCCTTGACTGCCTTTTGTTGCCACGTTGGAGGCTGGGCGACACCAGGCTGGGGTCACTTTCTTTTGTTGGTTGGGGTGGCAGTAAGTGTCCCAGGCTTTCTTCCTCCCTCCGGGGGTCTCTGACCAGTTGGCCTTCTGGTGCAGTCAGCATTCATTGTTGCTTGTGCATCTCTGGGTCACCTGCGTGCATTTTCTGGTCTGAGCTGGGCTCATCCATGCGTGGTGGTCCGCTGAATGTCGGCCGCGTGGCTCTGTTGAACCAGACTGGCTCCCCCACACTTGTGGGGATTGACTGGCTGTGGGCCGACTGAGGGCGGCCTCGGATGAGGTGGCAGCGCTCTTCCTGGTGTGGCCTCTGACCCTTCAGTAGGCCGGCCTGCGCTTGTCTACGTGGCAGGTGCAGCATTGCAGGAGGGCGGACCTTGGCTCGGCGCTGGCACCCCCCCCCCGTCAGCTGCACCGTGTCGGCAGAAACAGGGCGTGGGCCCAGCCCAGAGCCCAGGGAAGGGGCGATAGGTCCCATCTCCTCATGGGAGGCACTTCAAAATCATTGCAAACAGCGTAGATCTGGGGCGGGGGGGGGGGGGATGAAGAATCGAGGCCATTCTTGTAATAAATTTACCTCGTCCTCCCTGTCACCCATATGAATGATTGAGTTAGTCTCTTGGGTTCTGAATCCCTTTAACCTGCATGGGGGCTGCTTACAGAAACTGACATCTGTGGCATTTCTCTTTGCTTCGTAGGATGGATTTGGTTTTTAAACAAATCCAGTTTAAGCCATCCACCATGGAAAACAATATGCTTTACCTTCTCAGAAATTGGTATCGTTGCCAGATTATTTCTTGACAGTTTTCTGCATTTTCCAAGTTTTCTAAGGAAAGTGTGCATTGATTTTATAATCTAAAAAATAGTTATAAAACTTGGAGGTGTTTTTCCAGGATTTATGATCTTCTGAATTCTGTTCTTTGCTTGAGCTTTTAAAATTATTTTGTGATATTCATATCTGGGTAGCTCTGATCCTCAGAGTCTGACAAACTGTGATGGGCCACTAAATGAGATTATTAAATTGTCAAACTCATGCTTTCTTCTCTGAGGGAGGCCTTTTGCCTCTGTGGCAGTTCCTCCCTGGAGGGCCCCCCAGTTGAGGACTTGTGAGGGCTAGACAGTGCCCAGACGCTGGTTGGCAGGGTCAGCTCTGCAGGCAGCCCTGTTCCTGCTCTCCCAGTCCTGTTCCTGGAGCAAATCTCCTTCACAAACGTTCAGTCCTGGTTGTTTGGGAATTACCTGGGTCGCTGCTCTGCATGTGCTGGTTTTCAGTAAATACAGGTCAAATTTGAGGTTTACAAGTAGTTCTGGGTGTTTGTTCTTATGAGCTCCTAATAGTATCTCTTCACTGTTTTTGCCTTTTTTACGCCTTCTTGAATTCTATTAAGTTGAACCCTGTGTGGTGGCCAGTTTATAGGTCAAAAGCAACTGAATGTTGGCAGTTGCATATGGTTCAACCTAATGTTCTGCATTTTACCTGAAGCGGTTTGTGGCTTTGCTTGGGTGGCTTTCCCAGCCTTCCAAGGAAGCCTTTTCTTACTGCCTACAGGCAGGCTCTTCCCAGGTGACATCTTTCCGCCTTGACATGTGTACTTCTGTCCCGGCCGTGCAGACTGATGTTTTTAAAGTAGTTTTCAGCCTTCCATAACATTTTTGTTCTGTTCATTTTTTCCTGTTTAATTCCTATGCTCAGTCATTATTACCTCTTAAAAAGAAATAATTATTTGATTAATGTCTTTGATTCTTCCTCTCCTACAACTTAATTGCTTGTGACCAGTCTTTGTGCTGATTCACGAAGCATGTTCCTATTGGCTGTCCTAGTCAGCTGTCATCCATTCTCCACCCTGTGTCCTCCCTAGTATCCTGTATCCTCCCTAGTATCCTTCATTCGGCACCTACTGTGCATCAGGCCGCGTCCCAGGCCCTCAGGTCATGAACATGATAGGAAACAGACCGTGTGTGCTCAATAAATGTTTGTTGAATGAATACATGAGAGTGAGTAGGTGAATGAAAGCTATTTGCTTTGAAGGAGCATATCTCCTCGGGGGAGATAAACTTATAAGCAGACGGTTCTAATCCAGTGTGCAGAGGACAATAATAGCCATCCACACAAGGTGCTTTGGGAACACAGAGGAGACTTGTTTTTCCTACATACCATACCCATATTCTGCTTCTTGATTACACCCTTAAAAGATATTCTGTCAGACTTGTGCTTGGATAAGTTAAGGCCTCTGTTTCTATCACCTGAACAAATCTATCTCATTTGACATTTCTCTCCCCGTGCGAAGAACCGGGTCAGGTGGATTGTTGTGTAACCCTTCTCCACCTGTTGCAGAGTTTCTGCTGCAAGACTTGGATGGAAATGATAAAGGACTGGGTGTAAACCACCCAGCACATGGCATGGGTTTTCAGCACACAGTCACTATGTAGGATAGCGGTTGATCAAAAAGCAAGTATACTAATGGCCCACAGTAAAGAACTTGAGCAACAACCACTAGAAAAAAAGAAAAGGAAGTACCTTGCTAACATATTTTTTTTTCCTAGAAGAATTAAAGCAGAGACCTAAGTCATGGTTTCCTGGACAAGGATGAATCTGAAAAGGACATAAAACAGAAATTGACCTTGGTTGTGTTACAGAGACCTAAGACTGTCGTGCGGTAGTCTTGCATAACCATATAGTGAAACTTCTCAGAATCTCCATGGTAACACGCAGAGAGCTGTACCACAGAGAGCCGCGTGTACCTGCATGAATGCCAGTCCAGCAGGAGAACCGTATCCATTCCCCACTCACCACTTGCTCATTTTCATCTCTGCGCTTTCCTAGCACCCCACACACCTGCCTCCTCATCGCTAATAATGATGATATTTTTGTCTCAGATCTGTTTCCTAGCTCACCCTTTCTGGTGTTACTCTACATCCTCGGCACTTACGTAGGACGAGATAAGGATGTCACCGTAGGGCTGCAAACTTTGCGTCATGATAAAAACACTTGACACATTAAAATGAATGTTTTAACTGCAGACTGAAGTGAAACACAAGTTTGATCTTCAAGTGACTTTTGTCCCATCCTTTATATTCAGATGGCTATGCACTAATTTGCCTTTATTAGTATGCTGCTTAATAGATATCCCTAAGTCTTTTTACAAATAGTCTAATGTTTGAATAAACCTTTACAGCTGTCAGAGTGTTTACTCCTGTAATCCAACTTGCTCCTCACCTGGTGTGGCAGTCAGGGCAGGGAGTGGGCTTGTCACTTTCCAGGCAGGGGAACATCGTCTGGTATGGATTTGCAGGTCCACGAGGGTGGAGCTGGAACCAGAACCAAGGCTCGTGTCCTTGTGCTGATGCCACCCCTGCAGACTTGTCGAGAGCCTGAGCCCTCTCTCTGCCACCTGTCTCCTCTCATCGCTCCTGGAGTCACGTGCTGCCCCGAGCCCAGAGTGAGCATGCCAAGGTTTTTGATGGACCGTCACTTTACAGATTTTCCTGCTGTCCTACGATGTGTGTTTACATATTATCTTGCACTGATTTTCTGAAGCTTAGGGACTTTGCAGAAGTCCTTGAAGGATTGCTCCTTTAAGGAGATTATGAAAGGAGAAGCAGTCCCCATCCCAGCCCAGCTCTAGACTGGAGCAGCACTGGCTTCCTGCTGAGAAATGATCTGTGGGGATGATGGACATTGTTGTTTGGTAGCTAGCATTTGCTGACACGGTGTTATTTTACATGAGTAGCTGCAAGGCTTTCTTGAGATCATTCTCTCCTTTTCCTTTCAGGCAAAGGAAACGTTTTGGTCTGTGTTCAGAGAAATCAAATGGCACCAAGCGTTTTCCGTGACATTATGACCGCCATCTTGGGGACAACCACCCGTGTCCGAGATGAAAGACATTTCTACCCTTAAGCAAATTTTTGTTTTCCCTATTAAGAAAGAAGGTTGGGGCGCCTGGGTGGCTCAGTCAGTTAAGCATCTGCCTTCTGCTCAGGTCATGATCTCAGGGTCCTGGGATCAAGCCCCACATCGGGCTCCCTGCTCAGTGGAGAGTCTGCTTCTCCCTCTGCCTGCTGCTCCCCCTGCTTATGCTCTCTCCCTCTCTCTCTCTCTCTGTGTCAAATAAATTAAAAAAAAATCTTAAAAAAAAAAAAAGGTTAATCTGAAGCCAGAATTTTCCGTACTCATGTTAGTCCGTATTTTAATAGCATTTTCCTGAAGATAATCTGTCAGGATGAAGAAGCAAGGTGATACTCTACATTAGAACAAGGCTTCCTGGCTTAGGTGTTAAAAATAATTCTTTTGTTAAGTGCTTTGGACTTTGAACAAAAGAGTCCTTGAGAAACTCCATTTAGCTGGCCGGGTTAAAGTTCGTGTTCTTTATCTTGTTATATCTGACAAATATAGTCAGAGAATGTTTCTGTTCCACCTAACAGTTATTTCTGCACATCCGAAGAGACGGCTCGCATGCATCTGTCTTTATGCATCGAAAACATGAGTATGTATTTCGTCTTTCCTTATGGTCCAGTACACCACATATGTTTCCAGTAGGCTCAAGTATATTTAGATCAAACATGAATCTAGCAAGATCCATAAACTGAAATATATTATTTAAGCTTAACAGAATAGACTGGATGGAATGGCTGGCTTTAAACATAAGCTGGAACAAAATGATGAGCTCATAATTATTTAATGTAAACTGAGTAAGGTTGAGGGCCCTGTGGGGTCAATTATTTCAAGGGCTTCAGTGATTACACCTCGCGAACGCCTCTCCAGGCCAATGCTACTCAGGTGGGAGGCTCGCCGGCAGCGCCGTAAAGCACCTGAATGGTTTCAGACTAAAGAATCTGTTAGTTTTGCACGTTTAACATCCTTGACACTTAATAGGATTTGGGATTCCGCTGCAGCCGCAGCTTCATTGCATGACACTTTAATTGAATGCCTTGGAGTAAGATGAAATTAACAAAGACAGTATTAAATTATGGATGTTCGTTTTTTATCATTTGGCTAAGAATTCTGCAGTTTTTCTCTAATTATATTATTTTGAATTGATTGATATAAAAAAATAAATACACTACCTTTAAGACTAGGTGTACCATCTGGTCCAAGAAATTGGGACTAGCACGAGTGTGGAGTTGACGTTCAGCACAGTGTGTGTCCGGAGCATGGGAAATAACTCCATCAGGGCCAGCGTAGTTTTAAAAAGGCTGGCGGTAATCCCCCGTCCCCGAGCGGGAAGGGCCAGGCAGACGACCCGTCTTCTGTGCTGTAGCCACCAGAGTTACAAATCCCTCTCCAGACAGACAGGAGCCACGGACTAGCACTGGTTTTTGCTCAGGAAGTCACGCTCTTTTAGTGTGGCAAAAACACATGTCCCACACATGTTAGAGTCAAGGCCGGAGTCAGGCAAGTCCCCCCTGGTTCTGTGTAAACATCCGTGCGTGGAAACGGTTTTCGTATTGGGTTATTGATGATCTTGATATTGCGTCTCTTTTCCTTTAATGCCACTTATAAGGAATCTTCTAACTGAATGAAGATCTGGGGGAAAAAATGATATAGTTAATCAGCTAAGGCCAGTCTGCTTAGAAAATGTGAAAACAGAAAAGAAAATGTAGGGAAACATTACAAATTAAGTAATTATTTTGTTAACAGAATATTGGTGTAAATGCTTCATAAAGTAATTGTCTGCTGGAGGGAAAGGGGGTAGAAAACAGAATACATTTGGGAAATTAGTAAGTACAGGCATTTAGCTTGAAAAATACAGTCGCCGGTGATTACAAGCACGCTTCCGAGCTCTGCGTCTGAAGAGCGTAAGGAAGGAGCCAGCAGTCTCTCAAAAATGTCCCTACGCGCCATGGATTAGGAGGCCACCCCCCCATAGCTGGCGCTCCCCGTGTGACTCACATCACCATCCTATTGAAAGGACCACACGCTTATCTTGCTTCCCCATGCAGAATCGTAGGTAAATATTGAATAAATATTGAGTAATACGGTATGAAGCTCAAATGAACACAGTTTTAGTGAATTGCCTCCTTTTATTTGGTCATGGATCTCATTGTCTGGTGTTGCCAGATAATACGGCTGTGGTCATGGATGTAACGCACACATGTGATCGTGTGCAGGACAGGAAAAGCCAGCATCACAATGGGCACTCAGAGGCCAGATTGTTTCCCTAGTTTTGTTCCCTTTTCTTTCTTTGGGGTCTTCTGTCTGTTGGTTTCACTGTCTCTCCCTCCCCTTCCCTTCGCTCCTTCCGGTACACAGCATTTTATAAGGTTCACAGAAGCCCATCCAGCTGACCTGGGGCCCGGTCCTCTCATAGAGCTGCCGTCTTCGTGGACAGTCAGCAACTGGTGTTGTCCACTGTCACAGAGTCAAGCAGCGTCTTCTTGTGCCTGCCACTGTAGCATGGAGAACGGTGGCAACACGTGAAACAGAGCACCTGTTTTGTAGCCGCTACTTAGCACTCTTTCTCTCCTTTCCCACTTAAACACATACCATATCATGTTGGGTCCCGGATCTTAAATTCTGGCCTAGTGACAGTCATCTGTGTGGAACACAAAAGAAGAGAGAAGATTCTAGTGAGTGCCCTTATAAGCCTCTCCGTGTAAGAGGATGCAGATAAAGATGCAAAGGGTACCATTGGACGTCTTGTGATCAGTGAAGCTATCCCTGTGCCCCAGTGGGTGGACTGAAGCCCTGGGCCGTCTCTTTTCCCTGATAACAAATGAACTTTATACGATAAACAGTCTTTACCGTCTCTATCTCTCTGACATGATGCATACTTGCATCCAAGCTAGAGGGAGAAAAAGGGTAGGCTTACCTCTTCCTGAGCACTTTACAGTTTGCTTTTCCTTTAAGAAGATTTTCTTGGATGTGCATAAGTAATGCTTCCCTACAGTTCGTACCCTACAGATCCCTTTGGCTCTTCTTATCCTCCTCCGAAAATACACCAGCTCGTGTAAAATTTATCACTGGAACTCCACATCATCTTTTTAAAACTATAACAACGGAAGTAGCAGTAGGTTTTAAACTGTGTTCTCTCCATTTGCTCAAACCGAGTTGATAGTCCTTTCCCTGACACTTTGGTGGTGGCTGAAGTAAACATTGCCATTGTTCTCAGGTGGCAAATAAGAAATGTGACTTCTCTTGACAATATGTTCATTGTCATTAAAATTCTCTCATCCCAGAAAAGACTTACCTTCATTGAAATCATTTTTTAAATCCCATAAAGAAAACTTTTCTGCATGTGGTGTGGTCCTTAATCTTCTTTCCCTTTTTTGCCCAATTTAAATTTTCTGGCATTGTTTGAATGCTAATTATACTTGACAAAATTCTGTTTTTTAAGTATCTGCATCTAAATTCTCATTAACTTGGGAAAGTACAAAGAAAATAGTTCTTTCATTTGCAGAAAGGCAAGGGTGGCAAAGCGCAGCAACAAAGTAAAAAACGATCCCACTGAAGACATATTTGTGTTTCCTGTTTCACTGCTTCGATGAGCATCTTCTTAGCCTAGACATGGACCAATATAAACAGAAGAAAGAGTACTTATAGAAACGAGTTTTAAAACATTGGTTTTTCTAAGGCATTAGTGCAAAATAAATCTCTCCTGGTTTCCCTAATTTCTGTATCTCCAGGATTCCCAAAGTGCCTTTTTATAACAGCAAGACTCGTTCCTCTAAGTGAAGATCCTTTTTTTTTAGGCCGACCCTATCCACAGTCGTCCTTTCTTCATATGTTGTTGCCCAGTTCACCATAAAACAGTTAACTCAGAGATGCACTCTTAAAACCCCCGTTGAAATCGACCTGCTTGTCAGAAACGTAACCTGCCTTCTCTCTCTCTGCTCTCCCTTACGTGTTTAGATGCTTTGGGAAGTGCTGCATAGAAGCATTTCTAAACCTAAGAGGTCATTTCGTTGGGGCCCTCCCCCCTCAGGACTGGAGTTTCACTGCTGCCGTTGGCAGAGGAGGACAGATAGAACCGCTCTCGGAGGTCAGCAGAGACAGGAAGCAAGGGGAGCGAGGCGCTCTCGGAGCCGTCAGGAAGACTGCAGGGGCAGGCTCTGGCCGGAGCTCGAGAATGATTCCCAGGTTCACGCCAAGGCCCTGGCCCTCTCTGGGGAGTGGGGTTCCTGGTGGGCAGTCTCAAAGCAGGGCCACCGTCCCTCTGCCGGCATGGGAAGCAGAAGCTACGTGTGAGGCCTGTTGGCTCCAGCATAGAGCCCCTCAGGTGCCGACATCTGCAGCCACCGAGCCTGCCTCTCGGGAAGTGAAGGGCTTGCTGGGTCCTCGGAACCTCTGGACTGCTTCCGCCCAGAGCGGGACACCCCCACGTCTGTGCTTGTCAGGAGAAGCGTCTCCACCACCTGCGACAGCGCATGCAGTTGATGTGTGAAACCTGCAGTCTGCAGATGTGGTCTTGAGCTTTCTAGCTTCTGCCAAGCAGGATGGTCTGCCACGGGGGGATGGGATGGAGTTGAGCAGCCATCTCTGATATCGGCCACCCTGTCTGCATCTGACATGCAATTAGCTCCTGTAGGCAAATAAGCCATATTTTATAATGTTTTCCATTAGAATTCTGCATGCTGCCCTGTTTTCATGTCATTATTTCTATACCTTTAGGTTATTTGTATGCTGTACTGAGCAGTGCCCTCTAAATGCCCCTCAGAAAACATCACTTTATAAGGGCATGGTTTTTCCCAGTACAAGATGAAGAGGTAGAAGTCAGGCCTGGACCTTCAGGCTGCATGGGCCTCCTGGCCAGTCCTGGGAAGAGGCTGCACAGGAAGCTAGAGGCTGGAATGGCAGTGTTCCTGGAGCACAGTCGGTTCCTGGGGCACACTGTCATGGCCGTCAGCCCCAACAGCTGGCTAGGGGAAGGAATCCCTCCCCCGCTCCTGCTGCCTTTCACTGGCTCTGTGGCCGATCCTTGGCAGGACTGAGCCGTTTGCTGCCTGGCGGAGGAGGCTGCAGCTGGTCTGAACCTGGTCTGTAGAGCCCCAGCCCAGCCCCCAGGACAGGGGACCATCCCAGGGTGGTTTGGGGCTGGGAGATCATCGGTGACCATCCCACACAGAGGCCAATAACAGATGCCAAGGCAAAAAGACTTGAAAGTGATTGCCTCTGAAAGTGGGCCTGGGGACCTGGGGAGAGGTGGGACAGGGGACTGCTGTGGTCAGAGAGAGTTGGAAGTGTGGGGAAATTAACTAGAATGTTCACAATGGCCAGAGGAGCTCTGCTCCGGAGCCTATGCTCGGGTTTGAATCACAGCCCGACCACTCACCAGCTGTGTGGCCTTGGACACGTGACTTGGCCCTTCTGAGCCTCGGTCTCTAGTAATAGTGCCTAGCTCCCAGCGTGTTACGAGGATTACTTCGTGTCTGTAGGGCTGAGCAGTGTCTCATATTTGCTAAATATTACATAAGTGCTGGTTAAGCAGCCCCCGGCCGTGGCTTGTATGCTGAGGGCTGAGCTGGTAGACAAAACCAAAATTTATGTGAGCAGGGGCACCGAGTTGCTAGATCGACCCATCTAATAGAACTATAGCTAGTGAAACGGGAGTCCGGAAGCAGAGTTAACCCTTGGGAACTGATTTGAATGAGACAGATGTCAGGGCTTCGGATACTATGTGGGAATTGTGGCAGAAACCATGTCCGCTGGACCAAGCCATGGTACAGATATGAGGAAAGACTTGGTGGCAGCTGTTGTTCGAAGGTTCCTCTGGGCCCACTGGTCATGAGCCCAAAGCCCATGTTCCAGTACAGGGTTCCAGATCCTACTGGCTAATGGAATAAGGCTGCTGACATGATTCCTGCATGGCCTTCATTTCTTCAAGACCCAGGCTGAGGCTGAGTGGGATGATGCCAGTAGCTCCCTGGGTTGGTGGTTTGGGGAGATTGGGGAGGCAGGGACTCACACCAAGTGCCCTCTCAGCTGCAAGAAGCCTCTAATCCCTATCTCTGAAGGGGGAATCCATTTGGAAATAGACCTTACTCAAGGGTGATCAGTGCAAGATGTGCTCCAAGGATGTATTCAATTCTGATCCTCTGGCCAAACACGGAACAAAGCTCCCAGATACCTGAAGTAGGCCTCTTAGAACTGCCTGACTCCAGACTGTCCTGGACCCCTACTTTATGCTGATAATGGCCAGATCCTGACCGGCACCTGCCTCTGAGGGTGGGACCCTTGCACCTCTGAACCATAGAGCGCCTGAGCACCTGCCTGGATGTACCGCTCCCTCTGTCCCTTCTTGCATTCCTCCTCCCTTTCTTCTTACTCACTTCTAGGGAACACTAAAGGCTTAATTTTTTCATTTGCCTTACTAAGATGTATGTTCTTGAAGGTGTGCTGTGTCTTATACATCTTTATATTCACTGTTTCCCTGCCAAGCAGGCCCTGCAAAGAGCTGACCCTTGTTTGTTGATGAATAAATGAGATATACAAACAAGCCTTTTATGCTCTTACTCTCTTTCCCACTGTCTAACTGAATGCCCTTTTCTTCTCTCTCCCATCCATCCATCCATTTATCTGTCTACTTATTCACCTGTGCATCCATTTACCTATCCATCCATCCATCCATCCATCCACCCAACCCCCATCCACCCACCCACCCACCCATCCAGACACAAATCTACCTACCCATCCACTCACCAATCCATCCTTCCATCTGTCCATATGTCTGTCCATCCATCCATCCATCCATCCATCCATCCATCCTGTTTGTTTCTCTATACATCTCACTCTGAGCTTGTTTACTTAACATCAGAACCATTGTTGGCTCCTGCTTAGATTCTGATACATTGTAACCTCTTCTAGCACACATTCCAGCCTAGTTTTTGACATAGAAAGCTTAGTGAATGCATTTAGGTGTAGCTTTGAAACAATGAAATATTAACATTGTACTAACTCAAGCCTTTCATACATGGGAAAGAAAAAACTCACTTCACAATAATACACAGAATTGTGTGGGAGATAATGGAAGAAAGGACAAAGGCTAGAATCCTACAGACAGGATGATGATAAAATTCATTCTATTAAGAAGAGTGATGTCCCTGGGGAGGGTATGTGTTCTGGTAAGCGCTGTGAATTGTGCAAGACTGTTGAATCTCAGATCTGTACCTCTGAAACAAATAATGCAATATATGTTAAGAAAGAAAAAAAGAAGAAGAATGTAGCAGGAGGGGAAGAATGAAGGGGGGGAAATCGGAGGGGGAGAAGAACCATGAGAGATGATGGACTCTGAAAAACAAACTGAGGGTTCTAGAGGGGAGAGGGGTGGGAGGATGGGTTAGCCTGGTGATGGGTATTGAGGAGGGCACGTTCTGCATGGAGCACTGGGTGTTATGCACAAACAATGAATCATGGAACACTATATCTAAAACTAATGATGTAATGTATGGGGATTAACATGACAATAAAAAAATTAAAAAAAAAGAAGAGTGATGTCCTGTTATGAAAAACTCTACCCAGTGTCCTTTTAAAAAAGTTACAGTAACATGTAAAGAGTATAGGTTTAACATTGTGGTCTGTTCCTATAAAAGAAAATTTCTAAATTTGAAGGCAACCCTTCACTATTGTAAGATCCTATAAATGATTCACTTATTTAGCTTTGAATCTTGTCGTCTTATAGACCTCTTTGAAAAGACGTGATCATTATTAGTAGATTAATCAGCTACACAGAAGATGTATTTTCTAATAGATAGAAAAGCTGTGTATTTGAAGATCTTCATGCTCTACAAAGGGAAGCCTGCCCAGCCGTTGACACGACTAACGCTGAATCTTTCTGCACACAATGATGGTCACTTTTAGTTTATGAAAGGCTTCCTTGTGCCTTAAATAGTCTTCAGGTTTCTTTCTGAGTGCAAACTTTTGAGTAGACCCTTGAGCCTCTGCCCTGTACAGCTTTTGCTCCCTCCTCATCTGTCTGCTCTATAGCTATTCTCAGCAACTAAGCAGTCTTGTTTTTTCTTCAGATTTGGGAAGCTATAAACTGCATCTTTTTTTTTAACCTTCCACTCCTCTGCCACTTACTGAGCTGTTGGAAGCAAGATTTAAAGTATAAATGGGTGTCAGCATTCAGAATGCCAGTTGCTTAATGGCTGTGCAGTGCGGTGATCCGGTTCTCCCGGGATCACAGAAGGGGAATGGACTGAGCCCGGAGGGGGTCAGGGACAGGGGCAGCATTCTTGCTCGGCTGCAGTCACCTTGGAAACCAGAGTTCAGTCTGCCTAAGCCTGATTAGGACCCCTCCCTGTGAAGTCTTAAAAGGGATGTCTGGGAATAGGGCCCTCCCTGCCCTGCTCTCAGGAGAGCAAGAAAATCCTCCCCGGAAGCCTGTTGCTCTGAAGGTGCCCTCCAGCCTCTGTGTGGGAGTTGGGGTCCCCAGACTTAGCACAAGCCCAACTGTCCTAGTTTTAATAAACATGTTATCTTTTTTATTGTTTTATTTTATTTCATCACGATAAATGCGCTCTTTCATCCCCACCCCTTAAACCTCCACCCCTCACCTCCTCCCCTCTGGAAACCATCAGTGTGTTCTCTATACAAACATGTTATCTTTATAAAATCTCTCTAGTATGTTCCTTGAGTTCATTTTATATTTTATAATTTTACCTCCTTTAAAAAATATAAATTATTTCAGTTTTACAAAAACAAATTTAAAAGAGCATGTCATGAATGCCCACCTACCCGACTTACAGTTTGAAGGCATAAAGCATTGCCCATGTGAGGTGTCCCGGCCTCAGGTCACAGACACGATCCTGAATTTCCTACTTAACATTCCCATTTTGGCTGCTGTTTCTTTCATTTTTTGATAATTTTTTTTTAAATGAAAGATGTTAATACACCAATTATATCTTAGTAAGGCCAGAAAATTTTTAAAAGTGAAAAAAAAAAAAAATGAAGGCAGGAAAATAACATGTAGCAAGGGGGTGAACTCTGGGGCACACCCCACTCTACTTCAGGGTGTGGACCTCGTACTCCCTCCTCCATGTGGCGGGCCCAGAAGACATCTGCTTTAGACCCTCTGTCTGTTGCCTTACATGAATTCTTAGGCACTAAATTTGTCCTTTAAGGAAAGATGAATGGGCTGATTTTAAAAAATACTGGTAGAATTTTCTTGCTGTTGTCATTACTATTATGCACGAAGTTTGAACTCTGTGCCCGAAGCTTTGCACAGGCCAGCTCATGCCCTTCCTTCAGCAGTCCTGGGGGGCATCTGCTGGAGCCCTGATGAGGTCAGGCAGCTTGTCCAAGGTTAGTGGCACGGCAAACGGACTCCAGAGCCTCTCAGCCACACCCACACATCCTCACGTAGGAGATGGACTTCATTAGTGGGGGCTCAGCCTCCTCGGGCCCATGTCATGCTTCCACCAGACAACGTGCTGTACGGGAATGTTGGATACGGTGTCTTGTAAACTGAAGTCACCTGGCATGCCAGGCCAAACGAGCCTTGGCTGTCAGCGCACCCCCCAGGGCCTTCCTACAGGGAAGTCAAGTCTCACAGATCCTCTTGTGAGTTTATGAGAGAGAGGGCAGTTTAAGGGCCTAGAAACAGATACAGAGTGCGTAGACCTCCTTCAGAAATGGAGCCCGGGGCGGGGTGGGTGGGGGTGGGCACTGGTGTCCTTAAAGAGCAACAGGGGGAGGATTGGCTGCACTCAAGGAAAGTCTTTCATCCCTCACCGGGGGCATCTGGTTGTTAAGTGTCTGTCTTTCAGCTGGCATTCTCTCCTTTCTAGGATTTATCATGAAAAGTTAAATTACAGTAAATTAAAAAGTGACACAGATTTGTTATAACCCATCACGGTAGATTGGGAGCTGAGACCTGAGGTGAAACGTCTCCTTCTGAAGTGTCAGGTGTTTTCCCTACTCCACGTGGTTACAGGATAAAGTCACAGGCGTGGGTTTATACCCATTTGTATTCTTTCTTGAGTCAAGTAGTAAAATCTGTGAAATTGACTGATTATACTCAGAATAATATCATGAGAATGATAAATCTAGCTTCAGCTCTCATAAAATGTGTTTCTGGGAAGGTAATGACTTGTGATGAGACGCACACACAGATATCACGAGAGTGCGAAGACATGGAATTCATAACCTTTGGCTTTCGAAACCACGGACTGCTCTGGGGGCCCAGGCGGCCTGCCTGGGGGCCGGTAACATGGAGCACGACGCTTTGTGCAGTCTGTCTTTCCCTCTCTGGATTTGCTTAGAGGCCTAAGTTCTGCTTCCTGTGACATGTCAGGGAGGAAGAAAAAATGATGAAAGGGAGAGAAAATACTTCTGCAACTCGTATAGGTTAATAAAGGGAAGACGAATGAGCTCTTTAAGTATGAGAGAATGGGATGCCCACAGATGACCAGATAAAATGGAAGAGGCATCAAATAGAGAGAGAGGTTTCTTTGGCAGTGAAAAAGCATTTCTTACTCGAGAGGGTACTAGAAGATAGAAGTGGGTCTCAGAGTGAGCCTTTGAGGCTACTTTCCTCTTTGCATGTTGGTGTCCTTCACTGAAAGCAGAGCTCCCTGGAGACAGGGGTGCGCCTTCCTGCCTCCAGCCCAGCACGGTGCTGGTCCCATTCATCCTGGACTCCTTGCTCTGTGACACCTGGGGACCCACCTGCAGCAGACATTCTGGACTCAACCGCTTCTGACTGTCTCCCCATGACCACTGAGGTCCCAGCCCCTGCATGGCTATGTGCCCCTCTGGATTTGATGACCATAGTGCTATTCACTGTTTTTGTTTGCATTCCTTTAGTTATTCATCATGCTGAGCAGTTTTCAAATGCGCAATATTCATTTTTGTTCTTTTAATGAATTTTGTGTTTGTTTTATACATTCTTGCCAGTTTGCCTTTTGATTTTCTTGTGTTTTTTTTTTAGATAAACTAAAATTACAAATGTTATGTAGTCAGGTTTATTATAAATCTGTTTCTTTGTTATGTTACATAGTTTGCACAGTTTGTAAAAAGTACATTTACCTTTAGCAGTTAGATACTTACTAAATTTTATTTTTGTTTTATGTTTAATTCTTAAAATTTAGTATCTTTAAACACATACACACATCATTTTAAATGTGCATAAATATGCTCATATATGTGTTCTTCAGTTCATCTTTTCCCCCTTTTCCTTGCTGCTTCCTTCCCTGCTTCTCCTTCTCTTTTCATCTAACCCATGTTGGTAACGTAAACTGTATCTTCTCTTTTTTTTTTTTTTTGTACAGTCATATAGTCCCATGTAGATATGCACATGCACACACACACAGTTTTTATTGCCACCATTTGTAAAAATTGGATCACTTATTATATGCTTTTCTATATCTTTTCATACTCAACAATACTTAAAAAAAAATCATTGAGCTCAACTTGTATTGCTCCAATTCAGTCTTTTATTTTTTATTTTTTGAGAGAGAGGTAGGGGAGGGGCAGAGGGTGAGAAAAAATTTCAAGCAGACTCTTCGCTGAGCCTAGAGTCCAACACAAGGCTCAATCTCACCACCCTGAGATCAAGGCCTGAGCCAAAATCAAGAGTCTGATGCTCCACCAACTGAGCCACCCAGGTGCCCCTCCAATTCAGTCTTTTAAATGGTTCTGTGATGTCCCGCCTGTGTATGTCATAATGCATGAAGTCTTCTTCCGTAATTCCTTTTCTTGTTGGAATTTTATGTTGCTATATGGCATGAGGGAAGGATCTAATTACTTTTCTTTGCTAAATGGCTGGCTAGTATTTCCCTGATGTTTTGTTGAATCGTCTCTTCCCGTCCTGTTGACCCGCACCTCTTCCTTTTCTGCACGTTAATCATGGGTGTGTCATGTCTGTTTGGGGGCTCTCTGTGCAGATGTCAGCTTTTCATGGTTTTTGTTCACTTTCATTTGAAAACACTTTTTGATTCTGGCATAATTTTAGAGTGATAACAGAGCTGTATGAGAGTTTGGTACTCCCTTCACCCAGCTTCCCCTAATGTTAACATCTTACCCGACTCGTGTGCCTTTATCAAATCTGGGAGACTCACTTTGGTACAATGCCGCTGACTGGACTAGAGACTCCATGCAGATTGTCCCAGCTTTTCTCTTCATGCCCTGCTCCTGGTTCAGGCTCCAATCCCAGACCCCGTGTGCCATTTGTCCTCATGTCTCTTTGGTCTCCCCCAACCTGTGACACTTGTCTTTTCTTGTCTCTCGTGACCTTTACACTCTTGACAAGGAGCACTGGTCAGTTGTTTCATAAACTGTCCCCCAGTTTGGGCTTAGCTGGTATTTTCTCGTGTTTAGGCTTTGTTGTAGGAAAGGAGGAAGAGTCCCAGAGGGTGAACTTCTCACCACAGTGATCAGGGCCGCAGGGATTGCTGCTGATGTCAGCCCTGGTCACTTGGTCCAGGTGATGTCGGCCGGCTGCGTCCCCCGGAAAGTTCCTATTTCTTCTTTCCCACCTTGTGTTCTTAGTCTGGCCACGTGCAAGCTCCACCCACTGGAGAGAATTTGTGGATATAAGTTAAAACCACCACAAAAATAAATATTGGGGTAGATACTTTGAGGTTATACAAATATCCTGTTTTTCCTCAAGTTCTGCTCCCTAATTTTACCAGTCATCAAGTGGCTCTTGTCTGTTTCAACTCTTTCTGTGGATTTCTCACAGTGGCTTTTCTGCTCTCCCCATTCCTTCCACATTTACTAATCCAAATCCTCCTGTAAGGAAAATTTATCCTTCCTCCTTCAATTACCTGTTATTCAATCATTATTTATAATGGTATGGGTTTAATGTCATTCTATAACTGATAGGATCTTAATTCTTCCTTTAAAAACAATCTGCGGTCTATTACTTTTTCATTCTTCTTAAAACTTAAAAAATATTTATTTTCCATTTTCAGAAAGTTCAACTGGGTTGTTCCTTAGAACTTTGGTAAACTTTTCAACTAAATCTAGAAAGAAAGTATATTGTTATGATCCAGTAATTATGTTACCTGGAAGTGTGGCACACTTGTCTGTGTCCCCACTCGTTCCCCTGAGACCTCTTCTGGCTTCTCCATGCTGAAGGCACATGACTGTGTTAGGTATCATTTATTCTAGAATGACAGCCAAGGCTCCGTAACCTCTCTTTATACTTGCCTGGGTTTACTTGTTTTGCAGGGTGGCAAATTTGGAGCTCTCTGCTTTTGGTATCTATTTAGATATTTATCTTACTGACTAGATTGCTATATCATGGGTGCTTGGTTCATGTTTTTTTCTAACTTTATTCTACTTTTCTTTTTTCCTTTTCTGGGTTAAGCTTTGGTTCCATGTCTCTATGAGATGGAACAGTATATCTTTCCCAGAGTTATGTAGCTAGTTAGGTTTTTGCATGTGCTTCATTAGCACCTTCAAGTACGTACAATAAAAACCAGATTTTTTTTTTTGTTAGATTACAGCAGGGGTGTGGATTTAGCACTTGATCCCCTGACTTTTATGAGAAGGCTTCAGTACTGTAGGTTTTCTGCTTTATAGTCTGATGAACTGAAGGGAAGGGAGCAATTCTATTTTCTTATTTAAAAAAAAATCTGTTCCTGTCACCTCTTAGCCGATTTGGTATTTGAGTAATGTCATATACATATCTTTATTAATATTATTCATCAGTGAAAATGTCCAGCCACATTGATGTGCTCTTGACTAACTACTAGTTATCTTTCTGTAAAGCAAAGTGCTGTTTCCTCTGCTGTCACACACCAGATGATTCATAAAGTACCACAGTGTTCAGAGTTATCAGTATCACTCCTACACAGCTTATTCCTGTATCAAAAGAGGAAAGTCCTTTGTGCACTTTGAGATATCTTATCCACCTGCAGAGGCGTGCTGGAAGCCCTGGTATACCAGCAGTCTGGCCTCACCTTTCCCTGACTCTGCAGACTTGTTCTTGTCCTAAGTCTGGGTTCTGGTTAAGCTAACTCCCTTTAACTTTCTCTTTTTGTCAACCCCTTTGTTCCTCCTGCCCTAACTGAAATGTCCCAAACTCAGATAGTTGTACAATGAAATGCAGTTTTTAGCAAATTCCTTCATTTTACTAATACATCCCAAAGCACAGTTGAACTAGCTGTACTAAGCTGAGAGTTTGGGAGCAAAAGAAGACACAGAAGACACATCCCTTTTTCATTTAGGAGGCATTCTTGTGTAATTAGCTATTTCATATAATGGGATTTTTTAAAATAGACAAAAGTAATATTTTATCACCATAACTTTTTTTTCTTTGTGGTAGCTTTAATGAAAACTTTTCTAATATGTCTCTACCTTTCTTTGGAGCATAGTGCATATAATTTATTCTCTTTTCAATATCACCACAAGGTTATAATTAAAAGCATAAATTCCTGTTTCATGACCCTGAGAGTCTACTGAATTGTTCAATCCCTTTTTTTCTTAAATTCACCGACTGGCCTCAGCTGTGCATTTTGCATTCTTGTAGCTACATTTATTACTTTATTTATGTCCATTTTTGATTGTCACTGTGCTGACAGTATCCCTGTCCCTTTCATCCTCCCTCCTTGGCTCCGAGGGTCTCTCTTCAAGTTTGACCAAAGCAGGAAGTGGGCTTCCCATTGATATGATCTGGAAGGTTCCACATGACGTGGATGCTCTTACCTCCTTAGCTTCCTTGGACATCCTGTAATGCACCAAGCCTGTCTCATCACGGGGCCTTGCACTTGGTGCTCTCTGTCTGGATGCTCTAAACTTGGTTTCATGTGGCACATCCTATTTTATTATTCCATTCTCACTCTCCAGCATTTGTCTCTCCTAGAAAACTGCAGTGAGAACCGTGGACCACCGGTATGCTCTAGGAGGGTAAAACGGCTTGTTGGTTTTCATTTCCAGACCGTTCTGTCCCATAAAATGATTTCGGAGTGTTCTTTCTTTTGCTTTCCTCTGGCATAGTTTTTTTGTTTTGTTTTTGTTTTGTTTTTATTCTGAAATAATCCTACATTATACATTTACATAAAGTTGCAAAAATCCTGTCTTTCCTCAGGCAGGCCCATGTATCTTTCATCCAGTGGTTATATTTTACATAACTACAGTGCAATTTCAGAACTGGGGAGATTGGCATCGGTCCCACGTGTGTGTCTAGTTCTATGTCCTGTTATCACATGTGCAGATTTGTGTACCCACCACTGCAGTCCAGACACAGAGCTGCCCCACCACCTCAGAGGTATCCCGGATGCTGCTCCCTCCCCTACAACGTCCCTTACCAGCAACCACTAACCTGTTTTCCATCTCTGTAAGTTTGTCATTTCAAGAACAGTAATATAAGGGGAGTGACCTTTCGAGATTGGCTTTCTTCACTCAGCGTAGTGCCCTTGAGATCCCTCCAAGCTGTCTGTATCCACAGGTAGCTCCGTTTCATTGCTTCAGTGGTGTTTTACAGTGTGGCAGCGGCAGAGTTTGTCTAACCCTTCACCTGTCGAGGGACATTTGTTTCCAGGTGTGGGCTATTCCAAATACAGCTGCTGTGAACATTTGCCTATAGGCTTCTGTGTGAATGTGGATTTTCCTTTTATATGGGATCAATGTCCAGGAATACAGCTGCTGGGTCAAATGGTAAGTATATGTTTAACTTCTTCAAGAAATAGCCAATTTTCCGGCGTGGCTGTGCCATCTTATGTTCTCACCATTAGTGAATGAAAGATGTAGTTTTTCCATATCACCATTTTCAATTTTGGCTGTTTTAATAAGTATGTAGTAATAGCTCATTGTGGTCTTGTTTTGCATTTCCTTAATGGCTAGTGATGTTGAGCATCTTTTCATGGGCTCATTTGCCATCCGTATATCCTCTTCAGTGAAATGTCTCTTTGTGTCCTTTGCCCATTTTCTAATTGGATTTTTTTTTTTAAATCACTGTTGACTTTTGAGTGTCTTTATATCTTCTAGATGTATGTTCTTGTATCAGATTTGTGGTTTGCAGGTATTTTCTCCCAATCTGTGACATGTCTGTTTCTTTTCAGGGCTTTTCACAGAAGTTTTTATTTTGTTCAAGTCTAGTTTATTGCTTTTTTTTCATTTATGGGTTGTACTTTTGATGTCATATCTGAGGACTCAACAAAGAATTTCCCTTGAATTTCTTCTAGAAATTTTATAGTTTTACATTTTACATAGAAATCTTAGATCTATTATGAGTCAATTTTTGTATAAGATGTATGAGGGTTAGGTCCAGGTTAATTTTTTTCCTTCTGTGAATGTCCAGTTGCTCTAACACCATTTGTTGCAAAGTCTCTTGCTCCGTTGAACTGCATCTTCACCCTGGTCAAAAACCAGTTGGACAGACTTCTGTGGGTGTGTTTCTAGGTTCTGTATTCTGTTCCATTGATCTGTGTGTCTGTTTATCTGCCAATACCATACTGTTTCATGAATTTTAGAAAAATCTTCCCTATAGCTACAAAAAAAAAATGGTTCTGGGAGGTTTTTTTCTTCCTCCAATGTTTTCTGTAGTTTTTCACATATAAGTCCTAGTCATACTTGTCAGATCTTCACATAAGTATAATTTTCACATCTATTGAGTGATTGTGAATGATATTATATCTTTAATTTTTGTTTTCACATGTTTGTTGCCATTACATGGAAATACAGTTGGTTTTTATGTGCTTATCTTATATCCTGAAACCTTCCTTTCTGATTTATGATGCTGAAATCATGCCCTTTTAGGATCCTGGGAAATTCCTTAGTTGAGCCCTGAGTCCTTGTGCTGTGACCTAGCCTTTGATGGTTTCCTGCCTGTGTGATACACCATGTTCAAGGCTTATCTTGTACATTTCCTGGCACAGACCCATCATCAACCATTTCTCCACAAGAAACTGGTTTCTTCATGTGGAAATGGCATTTAGAGACCACATCTGGCATCAGGAATTGGAACCATCACTTTTAACCACTGTGAGATACTGCTTGACTCTGGAATGTGGCGACTAATTAAACCCCTAGATATTCTCTTATCTGTCAGGAAATTCCCTAGTAAGGGTTCAATGATCATTTGCTAGTTGAGTGAGTGAGTGAGTAAGTGAATGAATGAATGAATGAATGAATGAATGAAAAACATCTTGTGCTAGTCTGATGGTGGCAAGACAAAAAAAATATTGTATGGCCCATCTAAGAAAGAAAATGTCAAAGGAATTCAAATCACTGCCAATTCTTCAAAGAATTCCAAAACTCCTGCGAACCACACAACTTCTCTTTCCACCCTCTCTCCTTCCTCCCAGTGACCTCCCACCAGCCTGGCCTCTTTGCTCTCCCTCTTCCTTTCTGGATCCACTCCAGACTTCGTGTTTCTCTCCTTGGGCTGAATTCCCAAGACTGTCCCCTTCTCTAGGCTCTGCTGCCACCCCAAACTGCTTGGTGAGGCCCCATAGGAAAGGAAGAGAGAGACTGCACATGCTCTTGATTGGAAGTCTTCTCTCCTCACCACAAATAAGCACATGGATGCCGGCACTTGATCACAGGTAGCTGTGCATCAGGCCTGCGGCGTGATGGTGGGACGCGCATTGCCCGGCGCTGTCGGTATTCAGCAGTGCACGTCCCACCACCACGTACACGCTTCAGACTTATTTTTTAATACACAAGATGGCCCTGTGAGCTAGGCAAAGATCTCTCATTTCAGAGGTGAAGAAACGGAGCCCAGAGAACTAACGTGGCTGCTGTAACAAATTTCCATAAACTCAGTGACTTAAAACAACACAGGTCTATTTTCTTGCATTCTAGAGGTCGGAAGTCCGAATTGAGTCTGACTGGATAAAATCAAGGTGTGTGGAGGGCTGCATTCCTCTGGCAGGTCTGGGGAAGAATCTGTTTCTTGCCTTTCCAGCTCTAGAGGCGCCTGTGTCCTTGGACCTGTAGCCCCTCGTCCATCCTCAAGCCAACAGAGTCGCACCTTCAGACCTCTCTCTGGCTCTGACTCTCCTGACTGTGTTCATTTTGAGGGACTCTTGTGATGACTTGGACCTACCCAGATCATCCAGTATCATCTTCCCATATGGGATCCTTAATCACATCTGCAGAGTTCCTCTGCTGTGTGAGGAAACATATTTGCAGGCTCTGGGGGTTAGCACGTGGCCAGCCCTGGGGCCATTATTCCGTAGACACAAAGGAAGTGGCTGTGCTACTTATCAGGGCTGAGAGTTAGGCTGCACCTTTTCCTGCCTCCCCGCCCTGCAAGGCTGGCCTCTCCTTTGGGGACTCTCAGAGGGCTTTACCTTTGGGTAACTCTGGCAAAGAGTCGGCTGTGGTCTTTCACTCTGTTCAGACGTAGTGCCTGGTTCATTGTAATCATTTGGGGCCAGGGTGTGGGTTGAATACTGCTTGGGGCAAACCTAAAATGCCTGTTGAGAAATGTGGCCAAGGACCGAGAACGAATCCATCAACACCTAACGAACAACAGCGTGGTTCTCCATGAAGACAAACGGAGGCAATTACGTTTTATGTTACTGTGTTATGTTTGTCATGGAAATGAACTGCATGATCGTTAACAACGGCAGGAAGTGGAGACAGTTGGGGAAAGTGCCTGTTACCCTTTCTTCTGTTTTTATCCATTTTCCTCATTTTGTTTTCCTGTGGGGTGTCTAGGCACCATGAGTGATGTCACCTAACCCTGCATGCTGCCTGTACCTCACAGGGGTACTGTCATGGTAATAATGTTTTCAGTATACTTAGACTTTCTCAAAATGGTCCTCTTTAAATTATTTATGGCTATATTTTGGGCATATCACCATTTACCCTGGCAAATCTGAAGTTACCTGCCTATTTTCTCATTTTAGACACATCCTAATGTCCAAATCAAATGGTTTTATAAAGCTTTTCCTGGAAAAGTCCGAAGTGGGTAGTTCTTGAGAAAAAAGATTGCCTGTCTCCAAAGGAAATGATCACTAATCTTCATAGCTGACCCCAAGTCTCCAATGTCTGCCTCTTGTTCGCAGGAGCAATGGCTGGATCTAGTGGGGAAGATAATTCCTACCAGAGTGACCAAGGAGGCCTGGCTTTCGGGTTCTGCCAGGATAGGAAGGGGAACCGCTCACCTCCAGCTTATATACCTCATGGGTATGGGGCTCCTCTGCCAAGCTCTGGCCTGTTGTGGAGCAGTGGTCCTCCTGGTAGATGTCAACACGTGGGACTTTGACAAACCCAAGTGCATCACCAGCTCCATGGTCACTGCCTCATGCTGAGCACTGTCCTAGCTACCGAGGGGCCTGACCTGAGTCCTAGAGAAGTGGGGGAGAGAGACAGAGAGGGAGAGATGGAGACGGGAGGGAGGGAGAGGCACACACCCAGGCTGCAGCACTCTTGAATGCCAGGACAAAGGTTTACGCCAAATACTGTTCCTGGCCTCGTGCCCCACCAGGTCCGGGGAGAGGGAAGGCGGCTAGACTCAGGTGAGGGAACTCAAGAGAATTTGGGGTGGGTGGGGTGGAGGGGACTGGGTTAGTCTTCATTCCTCTACTTTCTTTGGGAAAGTTCCTTCACCTCTCGTAGCATCTGTTTCCTCCCTGTAGGGGTGACAACAGTAGCTCAGCATTTTGGAGTTGGGGGCATATGCCAGGCCTCGTGCTAATCTTGTTTGTTTCTCATGCCAGTGCTAAGCAATGAGTGCCTTTGTTATCCCCACCGACAGACAGGCAGCCTGTTCAGCGCCCACAGCCGGGGCGGGACGCAGAGGAGGGTCCCCGGCAGTGATCTCTCCATCCACTTCTTGGTCACAACCACCGGGTGCTGGGAGAACCAGATGCGGCGATGTGTGCAGAGCGCTGAGCACGTGCCAGGCCCGTGGGACGTGCTCAGAAAAGTCTGCATCTTCTCTCTGTGAGGAGGGCAGAGCAGCTTGGCAGAGGAGGGTGGTTGAAAGGGGCTTCTTGCTCCTTCTGTGGAACTGCAAGCAGCCCCAGGTTGTGGGATGAATGGGGGCTGCCCAGGGCATCTGTTCTCAGGGAGATACATCCAAAACAAGCTCACCCCTGCTGAAATGGAACTCAGAGAAACCTGTCAGAACTCAGGCAAAAACACCACCGTCCCTCTCCCAGCTGTGGCTAACGGTTCTGCTGGATTCGCTGATCGGCACCTTTGGACTACCTCCCAGTGCAGGGTAAATAATGCAAGGTCTTCTGGGCCCTTAGCCCAGCCTGCGCTCCCTGAAGACATTCTCATTTCACATAACAAGGGATGTGGTAACCCTTCCTGAGGGTTTAGTTTAGGAGCCCAGGGTTTTAAATCCCTCCCAGTCTTATTTATAAATCAGTTGCTCTGTGTGACTGTTTTACCATTTCCCTGAGTTTGTGGGCCAGGCAGTGTGCGTAAGCGCAGAAGCTCGTGGGCTGTGTGATGGAGCATTCTGTTTATACACAAATGCCGTGGCCCATACCAGTAGTTTCCAGAAGGAAACAGAGTTAAAAGTTGGGTATCCTTCTAGATTTATTGTCATCTCCACTGCCGACAGAGTTCTGTCCTTGAGCACGAGGCTCTTGCCCACAGTCTGGGGAACGTGCGTTTTCCGGGAGTGCGTGGAGGGGCGCTGCCACGGAGCTGCAGCTGTAATACTTGAGGTGTTGCGGCTCTGCCACGGCCACGTGGTCTGTGGGCACAGCTTTGTCCCTAAGTCATCAAAGACCATTTAACAAAGAGTAGGACCTCTTTGTCGTAATCACCTTCCTTTCAAGAGGAACTAATGCCGTGACTGACTTGCAAGGGGGAGAACATTCCAGAAGCAGTCTGTCTCCCCCCCCCCCCCCCGCCTTGATCTGCCAGCATTCCTCACTGTTGTTTGCTCTTCAAGAAGCACTGTTTTTCACGGCCGCTACTCCTTGTGCTTGATCCTGCCACGAAGACATGACCCCACACAGGCGCTGCCACGCGGAGCCAGGGTCACGCGCTCTGCCCACCGCCCGTTCTGCAGGAGGAAGAAAGCCTCCATGTGCCTTGTGCTGAGGGAAGGGAGATGCAGAGACAAACTGTCTGACTTGTCTGGATGCATGAATCGCCAGGCTCAGCCTTCCCGACACAGCCCGCTAGGCGGGGACGGCTGCCTCGGAATGACAGGGGGTCACAGGGGCTGCAGGCGGGCACGCACGCCCTGTGGGGGCCTTCACGGGGTTCTCGCATCCCCTGGCTTGGCGGCAGCCCGCTCTGCACGCCGGCAGTTTGGGGAAGAGTATCTCAGTCGGCCATGGCAATACGCATTTAATTCTGGGCTGACATAGGTATTATTTTTATTATGCCATATATAAAGTGAACTTTTTCAGATCTGTCCACTATTTGGAGAGGATCTCAGGAGAGTCCCCCTCTAGGGACAGTTTCGTTAGGGCCTGTCTAGGTTCTAGATGTCCTTCTGTCATCCTTTGTAATGGTTTCTAGTTGGAGTGGATTTTACGGTCTGGGTGAGTTCCAGTGTTTAAGGACCTGACTACACGTTCTGCACATTTTGTTGAGTCTTGTTTCTTTTTCTAATTGTTTTGTTTTAGCAGGAGAAAAACGTGGCTGGGAATTTTTATGCCTGAACTTCAGCTCTGTTTGAACCTTCCTCAGTCAACTTCATTCTTCCACATACGACCAGGCCAGAATTTGGGTATGGCCTCGTATTTGTGCCCAGAGCTGGAACCATTAGCTAAAATAACGAAAGGCCCTGGGTAAAGTATACATTGATTAAAATGCTTTTTAAAAGTAGCTAGAAAAAGAAATAAAAAGCAAAACAAAATGAGTGGACTAGAAAAATAGATGAGTAAAAATACCTGGAAAATTTAAGAAGCACTGCTATAAATAAATCCATTTATCCTGGCCGAAAATCCCCGATGCAATATACGCTGCAGTAGGTGTATCGGATTACCCTGAAATTTCTTTACTGCTTTCCCATCTCTCCTGTTGTGCAGTATCTTTCCAAGAGGAAAAGGACTGATTCTGTTCATGACACGTCAACATGTGTTGAGAAGAATCCAGGGATTTTCCAGCATTAAAGTCTCCTATCGTAGGGTTTGCTGTTGGAGTGGGAGATGAGTGGAGGTACCTGAAAATAGGCTTTTCTAGGCTTCTTTGCGAGAGCATTACTTTGGCTTCTGCACACATGGCTTTAGGGAGTAGCAGCTTTGGATTATTTTATGACGTGAATCTGGTAATTCCGTGACTTGGCCGTGTTTGTATGGCAGTCTGGTCAGTAAAACTGTGAAAAGTATTTGATATTTAGCCCTAGAAGGAGGATGGTAGACTACATTTATTACCTGACTACCTGCCATCCATACGCACCACACCTGAGGAGCCAGATTCAGATCCGGCAAACACTGAGCACAGGACTTAGTGTCAGCCCCACTCATGTCACTGCCTGATTTCCACTTGACGAAGGTCCTTTTGACGTGAGTCCTGTCACCCCTACTTCACAGATGACAAAACCAAGTAGTGAGCCTGAGGGAACAAACCAGAGCCAGACCTGATTCCAGGCCTGTTGACCCGTCCAGGTCACACTTGTCTGGATATTTCCAGGACCTTTCTCTATCAACACAGAGTATTGTGATTACTTCAGCCTGGGTTTACCCATGGAGTTACTGCCTGTTGTCTGTAATTATCTTGTACTGGTGGAAAGAGGGGCTGTCTTCTCTGTAGACCATTTGAGATTTTAATTTGAAGACAGGCCATGTTTTACCTCAACCCACCAGGAACTAGTCTTGGAGAAGATGAATGAGCTCTGAGCTCTGGTGTCCCTTCTGCTTTATTCAGAGACAGACATTGTGCCCTCAGGAGGGTGTCCCTCTTTGCTTCTCTTTGTGGCGCAGGGAAGTTCTGTCTCTGTGCTGCTAGGCGAGCCGACCCTGATGCCCACCCAGTGCCGCGCTCCTAGTGAGCAGTCCGGGAAGCCCCAGGCCAGGCCCACAGTTTGGGGGAAAGGTGGATGCGTCATCCTTTGGAGCAGGACAAATAGGAGCCCTTGACCAGAGCTTCAGGAGGAAGGCAAGACTTGTGGGTGGGAGGCTCAACAGAGGTGAGGCTGGTACTTGCTTCCACGTCACCCCCAGAAGCAGCCCTCCTGGTACTGAGCTATTGCGTGTGTTCTGGGATAGAGACCTGACCTGTCTTTCTAATATGACATCTCATCCGCATTTCACTTTTTAAGAAGCTGTCACCAGGAAGATGGATGTGGTCAGACCTCCACATTTTCAGCTGCCTCTTTGGCTTCTCTACTCCTCCTCTAAAATTCTATAAAATATAGTTGGGACTTCACAGACCTATCATTTTCTTTTTCTGTCTTTTGGATGTGTTCATCTCATTGACTTAGCTCCTTGTGCTCAGTAACCGTATTCCCTGGTCACCTTCCCTGGACGGTGTCATGCACACCACAGGCGCTCCATACAGACTCACTGAAGGGTTGGGTGACCCCTTTCCTTGCCTGGGTTCTGGTACCGAGATGGAGTTGCAAACTCAAAAATGAACAGTGAGAGAAAATTTATCAGTATGAATACGTGCATGTTTTCTTCTTTCTATTCATTCAACACGCATCTATTGGTGACATTCTGTTTGTCAGGCTCTGTGCTTAAATACTGGGGGCAACTGTGTCTAAGGCGGAACATCTGTGTATTGAACATGCTTCAGATCCAGACAGTTTAAGGGAGTTATCATTTGAGAAATCCTATCCTATAATGTACCCCCACTGGTATCTGTAATTAAGAGTTGACAGCTAATGTAGAATAAAGACTTTATATAAATTTAATTATATTTCCCCATATACTTGCCCTAATGAAATTAACCACACATGCTATAGAAAAGACTCCCTGCATGGATTAAATTGAAATGTTTGGCAAAGCACGGACCACAGTGGTAACTAAGCTGGTGGAAAGCTTGATGGCTCTTCCCTGTCTCTGTATCTTGCTGCTCTTCAGGGAAAGTGAATAAAGTGTTTCCTGTTACTTCTTGTAGTTCATAAAAACACTGAATCTAAGCTCCATGGGACATGGGCTGTGTGCACCTGGTTCAGGTTTGTACGCCCTCTGCTCTGAGTTAGGCCTGGGGACTCAAATCTAAGTAATGAATACAGTTATTTGGTTCTCTTCCCACGGCAGTCCAGGAGAATGTCTACCCTTGCTTTCCTTCCTGGTCTCGGGCAGCTCCTGGGGGGAGGTACAAGTGAGGCCGTTTTCATCAACCACCAAGCTGGTGCTTCCATAATTAAGGTGTCGGGGCCACAGGTTGGAAAGCCGGTGTTCTGTATGACATTGAGAGTGTGACGTCCCCCGACATTGGCAAGTGTGGCAGGAAGCTCACTTGAAGATATGCCCGCTGATTGCCCCGCCCCCAGCCCCATGCATCCAATGCGTAAGCCCTTGGATCTAGGTGTCCAGGGGCATTTTCCCCTCACGGGTGATTTTGATCAGAGCTGATGGCCAAAGACCCCAGGGATCTCCTCTGAGGTTTTAACTTCCCCGAAATAGAGAATTCTTATTTTGCCAACTGCCTCAAGAAAGTGTTGGGAGAATCACGTGCAGAGCCAAAAGCACTTGGAACGTGCCCTTTCAAATGAGTCCTCTTCTGAACCACTGTATTTCCTTCTTAGTAAAGCCCCATTACTCAGGACAGCTGATAGATTTCTCTCTGAGAACTGTCCCTGTGCTTATGGCCGGCAGCAAGCAACCCTTCAGCTTGTTCTTCACATGTCCAACACTCTGTTTTCCCAAGCTGTAGTGCACTGAACTTTTGAATTTGTGTATCATTTTCTTTCTTACTATCCCCTGGAATTAAAAGTTAGAAGATTTCATTTTGATACCACCTTACACCAGTTAGAATGGCAAAAATTGACAAGGCAAGAAACAACAAATGTTGGAGAGGTTGTGGAGAAAGGGGAACCCTCTTACACTGTTGGTGGGAATGCAAGTTGGCACAGCCACTTTGGAAAACAGTGTGGAGGTGCCTCAAAAAGTTAAAAATAGATCTACCCTATGACCCAGCAATTGCACTATTGGGTATTTACCCCAAAGATGTAGTGAAAAGAAGGGCCATATGCACCCCAATGTTCATAGCAGCAATGTCCGCAATAGCCAAACTGTGGAAAGAGCCGAGATGCCCTTCAACAGAGGAATGGATAAAGAAGATGTGGTTCATATATACAATGGAATATTACTCAGCCATCAGAAAGGATGAATACCCAACTTTTGCATCAACATGGGTGGGACTGGAGGAGATTATGCTAAGTGAAATAAGTCAAGCAGAGAAAGTCAATTATCATATGGCTTCACTTATTTGTGGGACATAAGGAATAGCATGGAGGACATTAGGAGAAGGAAGGGGAAAATGAAGGGGGGGAAATCGGAGGGGGAGACGAACCATGAGAGACTATGGACTCTGAGAAACAAACTGAGGGTTTTAGAGGGGATGGGGTCGGGGGGATGGGTTAGCCCGGTGATGGGTATTAAGGAGGGCATGTACTGCATGGAGCACTGGGGGTTATACGAAAACAATGAATCATGGATCACTACGTCAAAAACTAATGATGTGCTGTATGGTGACTAACATAACATAATAAAAAATATTATAAAAAAATGAAATGTAGAATTAAAATGGGGAAGACTAAGGAAATAATTTCATGTAAAACCACACATACATTTATTTTAATAAAGTGAAAATAAAGGAAAAATCTCCTTGGCTTAATGCTATAATTTTCCTGTAAAGTCAATGTAAGTTTTAAATTAGTACTTTGGAATTATGTGATAAAAAAGCCAAGTAGTCTGTATGATGGGCAAAGTACTAAACGCATACCGTTGCATTCATTTTGAAAGTTGTTCTTCTGGAATAAAAGTGATTTACTGTGGAAAGATATTTTAAAATACAGAAATCAAAAGAAAATAAGTTATAATCTTACCACTCAGAGTTCACTACTGTTAACATTTACATATACACATACAGAGAATTATGTCTGTGCCCTGAGGACACACTCTTCTCTTTTTGAACCCAAGTGGATGCCACTGGACATGCTGTTCTGCATCTGTATCGGGATTCATTTGACTTCTAGAAACAGAAACCCTAACTTAAACAAGTTTAAACGTGAATAAAGTACATCATCTCATGAAATAGGGGCCCAGAGAGAGGATGGGCTGCTGGATGGTTGGTTCAATGCCTCGGTCGGGTCATCAAGATGAAGGACCTAGCTACTCTCTTTTCTCTCTGTCCTGCCACCAGCATCATGAGCTTCATGCTAAGGTTTTTCCCTTTGTGGTCATACAGTTGCCACTATGAGCATCTGGACAGCACGCTTCTTCATTCACATCTGGTGGAGGGAGAAAAAGCCTGTTCCCGCCAGCCATGAATGGAGATCCTGCCCTTCCGCCTGGTGAGACGAACTTAGGCCTGACTGCCCCAGAGTAAGGACAGTCCCCAGACACCTGCCATAGGCCGACTGGCTCAAGCCTGGCTTCCTCGGTCAGTCCCTGGCAAGAGGGATTGGCTTACCGTGATTGGTTTATACTGGTTGGGGTCAATTCTCCAAACCACGTCGCTACTATAAAATGGTGGGGATGAGGAATAGATGTTGGAAGTCAGCCCCCTCCTCAGTAACCTGATATTTTCACAGAATGTTTTATGGACACATAGAAGAGTCATGTTAAAGGATCAGTTAGCTTACTTTCTCATCATCACCTTCAGGCTATTGTCTAATGTGCTCTGACTCTCAAAATTCTGTCCCTCCTCCTGCTTTTGTCTACATGCCGCCTTCCCCCTCGTGAGGGCGGTTGGCAGCCTCCAGGTGTGGGATGCACATTTCCTGCCTGGCCTCCAGCAGGGGTGAGAGCCCTCCCCCGAGCGTGCTCCTCCCCGTTGTCCAGTGGGGCAGCCTGGGTCCCATGCCAGTTCCTCATGTCTTACATGTGGCTCCTGTACCTGTAGAGGCCTCTGATGACCAAGATCCAACCTGGCGCTGGGAATGAGCCAGCTTCCTGGCATCCATGGCAGCCTGGGCCAGGCCTCTGGTGACCAAGATCCAACCTGGCGCTGGGAATGAGCCAGCTTCCTGGCATCCATGGCAGCCTGGGCCAGGCCTCTGGTGACCAAGACCCAAACCTGGCGCTGGGAATGAGCCAGCTTCCTGGCATCCATGGCAGCCTGGGCCAGGCCTCTGGTGACCAAGATCCAACCTGGCGCTGGGAATGAGCCAGCTTCCTGGCATCCATGGCAGCCTGGGCCAGGCCTCTGGTGACCAAGATCCAACCTGGCGCTGGGAATGAGCCAGCTTCCTGGCATCCATGGCAGCCTGGGCCAGTCCTCTGATGACCAAGATCCAACCTGGCGCTGGGAATGAGCCAGCTTCCTGGCATCCATGGCAGCCTGGGCCAGGCCTCTGATGACCAAGATCCAACCTGGCGCTGGAAATGAGCCAGCTTCCTGGCATCCATGGCAGCCTGGGCCAGGCCTCTGGTGACCAAGATCCAACCTGGCGCTGGGAATGAGCCAGCTTCCTGGCATCCATGGCAGCCTGGGCCAGGCCTCTGGTGACCAAGACCCAAACCTGGCGCTGGGAATGAGCCAGCTTCCTGGCATCCATGGCAGCCTGGGCCAGGCCTCTGGTGACCAAGATCCAACCTGGCGCTGGGAATGAGCCAGCTTCCTGGCATCCATGGCAGCCTGGGCCAGGCCTCTGGTGACCAAGATCCAACCTGGCGCTGGGAATGAGCCAGCTTCCTGGCATCCATGGCAGCCTGGGCCAGGCCTCTGATGACCAAGATCCAACCTGGCGCTGGGAATGAGCCAGCTTCCTGGCATCCATGGCAGCCTGGGCCAGGCCTCTGATGACCAAGATCCAACCTGGCGCTGGGAATGAGCCAGCTTCCTGGCATCCATGGCAGCCTGGGCCAGGCCTCTGATGACCAAGATCCAACCTGGCGCTGGGAATGAGCCAGCTTCCTGGCATCCATGGCAGCCTGGGCCAGGCCTCTGATGACCAAGATCCAACCTGGCGCTGGGAATGAGCCAGCTTCCTGGCATCCATGGCAGCCTGGGCCAGGCCTCTGATGACCAAGATCCAACCTGGCGCTGGGAATGAGCCAGCTTCCTGGCATCCATGGCAGCCTGGGCCAGGCCTCTGATGACCAAGATCCAACCTGGCGCTGGGAATGAGCCAGCTTCCTGGCATCCATGGCAGCCTGGGCCAGGCCTCTGATGACCAAGATCCAAACCTGGCGCTGGGAATGAGCCAGCTTCCTGGCATCCATGGCAGCCTGGGCCAGGCCTCTGATGACCAAGATCCAACCTGGCGCTGGGAATGAGCCAGCTTCCTGGCATCCATGGCAGCCTGGGCCAGGCCTCTGATGACCAAGACCCAAACCTGGCGCTGGGAATGAGCCAGCTTCCTGGCATCCATGGCAGCCTGGGCCAGGCCTCTGATGACCAAGACCCAAACCTGGCGCTGGGAATGAGCCAGCTTCCTGGCATCCATGGCAGCCTGGGCCAGGCCTCTGGTGACCAAGATCCAACCTGGCGCTGGGAATGAGCCAGCTTCCTGGCATCCATGGCAGCCTGGGCCAGGCCTCTGGTGACCAAGACCCAAACCTGGCGCTGGGAATGAGCCAGCTTCCTGGCATCCATGGCAGCCTGGGCCAGGCCTCTGATGACCAAGATCCAACCTGGCGCTGGGAATGAGCCAGCTTCCTGGCATCCATGGCAGCCTGGGCCAGGCCTCTGATGACCAAGATCCAACCTGGCGCTGGGAATGAGCCAGCTTCCTGGCATCCATGGCAGCCTGGGCCAGGCCTCTGATGACCAAGATCCAACCTGGCGCTGGGAATGAGCCAGCTTCCTGGCATCCATGGCAGCCTGGGCCAGGCCTCTGATGACCAAGATCCAACCTGGCGCTGGGAATGAGCCAGCTTCCTGGCATCCATGGCAGCCTGGGCCAGGCCTCTGATGACCAAGACCCAAACCTGGCGCTGGGAATGAGCCAGCTTCCTGGCATCCATGGCAGCCTGGGCCAGGCCTCTGATGACCAAGACCCAAACCTGGCGCTGGGAATGAGCCAGCTTCCTGGCATCCATGGCAGCCTGGGCCAGGCCTCTGATGACCAAGATCCAACCTGGCGCTGGGAATGAGCCAGCTTCCTGGCATCCATGGCAGCCTGGGCCAGGCCTCTGATGACCAAGACCCAAACCTGGCGCTGGGAATGAGCCAGCTTCCTGGCATCCATGGCAGCCTGGGCCAGGCCTCTGATGACCAAGACCCAAACCTGGCGCTGGGAATGAGCCAGCTTCCTGGCATCCATGGCAGCCTGGGCCAGGCCTCTGATGACCAAGATCCAACCTGGCGCTGGGAATGAGCCAGCTTCCTGGCATCCATGGCAGCCTGGGCCAGGCCTCTGATGACCAAGATCCAACCTGGCGCTGGGAATGAGCCAGCTTCCTGGCATCCATGGCAGCCTGGGCCAGGCCTCTGATGACCAAGATCCAAACCTGGCGCTGGGAATGAGCCAGCTTCCTGGCATCCATGGCAGCCTGGGCCAGGCCTCTGATGACCAAGACCCAAACCTGGCGCTGGGAATGAGCCAGCTTCCTGGCATCCATGGCAGCCTGGGCCAGGCCTCTGATGACCAAGACCCAAACCTGGCGCTGGGAATGAGCCAGCTTCCTGGCATCCATGGCAGCCTGGGCCAGGCCTCTGATGACCAAGATCCAAACCTGGCGCTGGGAATGAGCCAGCTTCCTGGCATCCATGGCAGCCTGGGCCAGGCCTCTGATGACCAAGACCCAAACCTGGCGCTGGGAATGAGCCAGCTTCCTGGCATCCATGGCAGCCTGGGCCAGGCCTCTGATGACCAAGATCCAAACCTGGCGCTGGGAATGAGCCAGCTTCCTGGCATCCATGGCAGCCTGGGCCAGGCCTCTGATGACCAAGACCCAAACCTGGCGCTGGGAATGAGCCAGCTTCCTGGCATCCATGGCAGCCTGGGCCAGGCCTCTGATGACCAAGATCCAAACCTGGCGCTGGGAATGAGCCAGCTTCCTGGCATCCATGGCAGCCTGGGCCAGGCGTGGGCACAGCAGAATCAGGGTCTGTTAGGGAAGAAGACTCAGAGAATGAATGCATGGAACCCGCTTCAATGTCTTTAAAAATTGCTCTTTTCTTATATATTATAACAGTTGTCTGAATTATCTGAAATTAAGATGAATGTCTTCAGATGGTTTAATTTTCATTTTAAAAACTCAGTTTCTTTTGTAGAAATTCTCTGTTCAGAAAGAGTTGGATGGGAAGAAAGAATAAAGTCTTCTGGGGAACTGATCCTCATTAATCTAATGTTCTCTAAAGCTTAGGCATTTTTGTCCTGTCTTTTTTGGCATGGACAAGTTTTTCTTCATAATTTTTGACTTGAAGTGGTCTAGAAATTAAAACCTAGAAGGAAAAAAATGAGCTTAAAGATACAAATTATAATAGATGTAAACTTTCATATTTTTATTCCTTATGTGCTTTTTATTTTCAATACCCTTGAGACAATGTCATAAATAATATAGAGAATTAATAGGCATTTTTGGAGAATAATTCTGAGAAATAATAGACATATTTGAAATTACTACAGCAAAAATCAGATGTTAGGGAAAAAAGTTACGACATACTCAGTTTTTTAAATTAAACTATTAAATGTGTAACTTCATGTGTAATAAATATTCATATTTAATTTTAGGTGCCAGGGTAACATACACTAAAATAAAATGGAACAATTTCTATGGTTCTATAAAGGAATCTATAAAGGAGTCATAAATAATTATGGTAAAACTTTGAGATATTTTTATGGGACTAAAAATTGAAAACCTATTAATAGGGAAATTTTCGTAAGTGATAAAGGAGGTAGGTTAGTCACAGAGGCCTCAAACTGCAGTATATCCTACGGAACCCTGAACAAGCAGTAACTTTGTAAGGTAATCTTGTATAATGTGTGAAAGTGAAGAGTGTCTGAAGAAGCTTTCCAGAAGGTAGCAGGAAGGAAAAGATTATTATTACAGTAAAATTCCCCATGACCGGTCCTGCAGTTTGCATGTTTTTTTGTTACCAGAACAGAGATCTTATCTGAATTTGGAAGGGCTACGACTGTCTAGGATTTAAAATGAACAAATAAACGTATTCCCTATAAAGTAACAACCTGTGGGCAGCAATGCACTTCACTCCGCATCCCGGGTGCTTCCGGCGTTTGGATAAGAGCAGGGACTAAAGTGTATTTGGGTGCTCAGAATGTGTCTTACCTGCAACGCCCAGTCCACCCTTTGTATCTTTTTGCTTTGTTAACAAATTCTGCAAATTATAGCAAGAGCAAAGGATACTAGGACACTTATTTTCATTAAAAGCTGCTTGGATTTATGGAAGTTGTATCTTTGTTACTTTTTTTTCTTCTTCTTTTAAGTAAGTACTCTGGTGAGACTGTGTGTGATCTGCCCGGCAGAGCACCAGTCCACATGTGGGAAGACAGGTCCTCCCTCTGGTATTGTCACCTTGCTATGTTACCTTGAACAAATAACTTAACCTCTATGATCTTCAGTTTTCTCATTTCTAAAGAGAAGGTGGTGGGTCAAATGTGTCTCCGAGGTTCCTTTTTGCAGCAGAATTGGGGTATACGAAAAGGTCTCAGTGATGATGGGCTAGACTGTTTGTACCTCTGGATGTGGGGAGATGGCCCAGGTGAAGAATGTGCAGTCCTAGCATTAGCGGTTATGGGAAAATCGAGTCAAAGGGGTCAGTGCTGCCCACTGGCAACTTTTCTTCTACCCACTAGTCGAGAAATAGAGGTACAGGGGCTCTAATGAGGCTCCTTGGGAGGTAGAGGAAATTGCAGTGAATTCATTTGCCCCCAGTCCAGGTTTGGGGTGATTCAGCCCTGCATTTTTGAAGTTTGTGACCATTGTGTGATCAAACAGCCCTGCTTGAAGGGAAAAGACCCAGCTCTCTGGAATTTCTTCTGACTTGTTACAGATTCACAGAGGAAGCTTTGAGTTTCAACAAACCTTGGGTATATATGTTCCAAAATGTTGTCTTCCTCACAGCCAAGGGTCGGAGGGCTCAGACCCTCCTCGCAGGAGTGTGAACTGGGCCAGAGAAGGCTTAGCCACCGCCAGATTCCTGAGGTCGACCTGTACGCTTGTTTTTTGTCCTTCCAGATCTTTTTTAAATCCTGGACATTCCTTTCCAGTTGGCCTAATAAATTAATTTGCCTTACGAACAAGAAGTCCTGTGGAGTGGCTTTGACGCTGTCCCTTGTCTGATACAGAGCCATCACGCTGGAAAATCAACTGGTGATCCTGGCCGCGACCGCGGGTGACGCCGGGGCTTACTACGCGCAGGCCGTCAACGAGCGGAACGGAGAGAACAAGACCAGCCCGCTCATTCACTTGAGCATAGCAAGTGAGTTTTGAAATTCCAAATGATAATTCTGAAGGCAATAAAATCTTGATTTAATTAATATATTTCTCATGGGACGTTTTGCAATAAATCTCTAAGATAGTGGCGATGGTTTAATATTGATCCAGTGTCAATAGTTGCTTTCTTTGAAGTGGTATGCAGAAAATGTGAGCACAACAGGTGATTCTGACTACAAGATCTTATTTGTTTTGGGGATTTAAAATATTTTTGCTTTCGCTCAGTTACTGCGTACTGTTTTTAACAACAACAAAAAGATCTTGATTTTTAAGGAATTGTATCTATGAAACTAATTTGAGACTAGATTAAGCACAGGTTGTTAGTTTAATTTAAAAATAAGATCTTTGAGAAAATATATATATATATTAAGTTGTGTTAAAATTAGCAGTATTTCTTTTTTTTATTTTTATTTATTTATTTTTTCAGAGAGAGAGTGAGCAGGGGGCAGAGGGAGAGGGAGAGAGAGAATCTTAAGCAGCCTCCAACGCCCAGGGCAGAGCCTGATGCAGGGCTTGATCTCACGACCCTGAGATCATGACCTGAGCCAGAATCAAGAGTCAGAAGCTTAACTGACTGCGCCACCCAGGTGCCCCAGATTAGCAGTATTTCTTAACTATAATCAGCTGACCATTTTTTCTACCTGATTTTACTGAATAATGAAGAGAATACAGTTACACTTTCGGTTTATTTAAGGAAGTTTTAGTTTGAGGAAACTTAGTTTAAACATTTGGCCTTTGAAAGAAGGCTCTAGCTAGAGTTGATTGCTGAAGAAGGGGGAAATGGTCAGAAGCAAAAACTCTGAGCTAAAAGAGATTAAAATGTGCACCTCGCAGGGCAGGTCGCCAGATGTTGGCAGCGTGAAGTTCCATGGGATGAAATGCAGTGACTCTGTTCCTGAGAACATACAGTTGGGAAGCGGTTGTAAATTTCAAAATTTGATGATCACATCAAACAAGAGTGAATTAAATGGGTTTGTCTGTACAGCAGTAAATGTCATCTTTTTGAGAAACACCTCAAAGGGATGGCCTTCCCCGGCAGGTGGTTTGAAAAGTTTCGTGTCTTACGTGGGATGGGATCACAGTTGCGTGAAGCGGAGTAGGACTGACTGGGTGAATGTCTGCCGCAAATGTGGGGCAGGAGACCACGGGGTTAACTGAGTGTTCTGTCACGGCCCGTCCTTTTCCTGGTAAGTGCTCCTAAGCGGCCGTCATCCTGCCATCAGCAGCTCCATTCCTACGAGTTGAATTCTGATCTCCAGACCACAGATTGTGTGCGGATTGGGCCGTCACCGTGGCCTTTTTAATGCCTTGGAGAGTTATGTGCGTTGACTGGGTGTGGGCTTTTGAATCAAGAATCATAATAGAAATAAATGTGACTTATCAAGATTTTTTTCAATATTGATAATAAAGGATGGAAATTGTGTTATCAAATAGATTGATTAGTGATTTCTGAGTTTTACAATTAGAACCATTTATTCTGTTTAGAAAATTGATTTAGCACTCAATTGTAATATACATACCAGGATAATAATTGGTCAGATTGGGAGAATTCTAGGTCAGAAACAAGGAAATTGGTCTTAGCCGGTTGGAAGAGGGGAAAAAAGGTCCACGAATAGTCTGGTTACCGTGATGCTGACCTCACAGAGCTGGGGAATAGTCTGCCCTGTAGTTTCCCACATGCCTGTTCTAGAAAGGCCAGTAGGAAGTAAAGCCAATACAGTGAGTTTGCAAGTTGCCATCCTAATGCAATACCATGGCGTTAGATAATTGGAATATGTAAATTCTTTTTCAGTAATTTCAGTTTCTACTCCTACCAAGAAGTATATTGGAAGCAGCTCATAAATATTATAATTAACTGCCTTGCATTTTGTTCCCTTGTATATTTTTATCTTTTCATTGGCACCAGGTAAAATGTACAGAAGGTGAGATATAAAGAGGTTGATGATGTGGATGGACTTACTGTAAATCTTGGGAGAAAACCTGCACACTGTTTCCTTATATACTCTTTGCTTTTTATTTGGGACCAAGTAACATGTGAAGAGTCAGAAGATTGAGGAAGCAGCCTTATTTTAATTCTCAGGATAACATTCTATTGACATATTGGATCTAGCTAAAAGTTAAATGGCACTTTATTATGCATTTTCACACTAAAAATTCTATTTTGAAACCTCTAAAGATCAGAAATATTGATAAATCTGTAGAAGCCCCCAGAATTGTATGTTTAAGGGCTGCTCCTTTCTGGACCGCAGCAAATGCTCTCAGCAGCAGAACCGCTCTCGGGCCCACGCCAGTGCGCGGTGAGGCCGGGGAAGGGGGACGTGCAACCCCTCTAAGTTTATCATGGGGTTAGGTGTCCTCAGGACCCGTCTGTGCTGGTGGTAGGACACGCTGTGTCCTGCAGACTTAGACATCTTATTTTGTTTTGTTTTGTTTTTTTCTGATGGAGGCTTTGTAAAAACACCAAACAAGATTGATGAAATTTAAAAAAAAAAAAACTTGCCAGCCAGCATTTCTGAAGAATCAAAAGGTATTACAGCCAATTATCATTTAACAAAGATAATTTTTTCTTCAGCAGCAGGAGACTAAAATAAGGAACCTTTATGTAGTGAATACGATTGAGGTGGTAGGGTACTGGAAATTAAATTCCTGGTGGATCGTACTATAATTAATTTAAAATTGGAGAGTGCCAGGCGGCCCCACCTCTTGTTTCCTGTCATAGTAATAAGCAGTTCCTCCTGCAGGACAGCCTGGCGTCGAAGTGGGATAGCACCCAGGGGTCAGCCTTGTCTCAAAACATCTAAATGAGTGATGCCTTAACACCCAGCTAACAGGAGCAAATAATGTATCTTCCCAAACAACCGTGTACATGAGAGTTCAAAACCTCACCCCCTTTTCAGTCGCTAAATGTTTTGGCTACACTTGAAGCTTATGGGAAGCAAAAGATAGAGAGGATTCAGATAAAAATAAATAAATGTTTAAAAAAGCATGACAATTAGAAGGGAAATGCAGCCCCTCCACCAGACCACCCGCTGTTCTGTGCATGTTTGGTAGATGGCGTTACTGTCTCTTCCCATTTCTGCCCCTTTTGTGTGGCTAAGAAGATAAATTGCAGCGTGTTCTGCACAGATACTTCCTGTCCAGAAGGAGAGGCCATCTCTGAACTATCCATTCTCCTGCTCCCCAGTGAAAGCTCGCTGCCATCTCAGGGGTGGATTCACTTTGAAGTTTTAATGTGACGTGAAGCCAGCAGATGTTAAGGACATAGGTGGGACTGCTGAAGCGTCCTGCATGAATTTTTCATAGCTGGCTCCCGCAGCTCAGGTGCGCGCCAGAAAAAGAATGGGCTGAACTCACCCGAGAGTAGACGTTTCTATTCTGAGGTCAGACCCAGGCAAGCTTTATAAACCTGTCAACCTGCTTTTGGTTTTCACTTTGAAGATTTTACATTGAGTTAACTTTGGTGGATCAGATCTTCTGAACTGAATTAATATGTGAATAAGTTTCTTCTTAAAATCAGAAAAAAGGGTAGAGTCAGGAGATGAGAGGAATTCTGTATGATGATGAGTCCGTCATTGTGTAGATGCCACTGTGCACACCTTGACCCATCATGGGTTCTGACCCAACGTGCAAGATGTCCAGTGTAATGAGAGCCTCTGGCGGGGAGGAGGATTGAAAAGGAAGCGGTGCCCGTCTCCTTCCTGTGTTTTTACCTCTTTCATTTTAATGCCTCCTCTTCAAACAGCATCCGCAGATAGGATATCATTTCAGCTGATCCTCCTTCAGGCTGACAAACCCTTGCTTTTCATTCTGAAGACCACTTAACATTCTTTTGTCCTCTATAATGCTAATTTAACTGCAGACCTCATATATGTGTAGTAGTTGAAAGTGGATTCCTGAGAATAATGTCTGAGAGAACCGCCCTGTAAAACATGGCTTTTGTGCGCCCAGATAAAATTCTCTCGCATTTTCTTTGTGCCTTAAATATTTCTGGGAGAAAGGGGCAAGGCAGAAGCCTTTCAAGTGTACTCTGACATGATTCCCAAAGCAATAGGAACAGTTTGAAATATTACTGGAAACCTATCCAGAGACAGTGTCCATACCACAGATGATGAATTTAGAATCCAGCTATAGCTTTATACATTGGATGGAACTTTACTGCCAGAATTTTCAGAAACATAAATAGGAAGTGTACTTATGGTAGAGTAATGAGCTAATCATTTCGGATGTATTGAACCTTCTAAGTGGGGTGTGTAATGAAGCATAAGACGTGCTCGGGTCATGGCATCCTGGAGCTGGTCGCGAGCAGAACAGACTGTAGGCTATGGTCTCTAAAGCGATTTTGTGGGTACTCCATCAGTAAACAAGCCTTGTGCATTCACCCCTCATACATGCATACTCAGTTATTTATAAATTAGAAGCATAGAACTATCATACAAAGGAGATAAAGGTGAAATAAATGGTATCTTAAGTATCTTGCTAATCATGAACATCTTATTAATCTCAAAAATAAGACAAGTGATTTTTCCAGCAGAAGTGGGTTTATTCAGGAATAACAGAGAGTGCAATTCAGGACAGGCCAACTATGGCAAAACCATAGGCAAATCCAAGAAACAAAACAGGAATGTTGTTTTTGGAGAATAAAGAGGAAGTTGCAGGGGGTTTGAACAAAAGTCTGTTGGAAAAAAGCCAGAGTTCATGGTAATGATGATTCCTGATTGGCTGAGTTGCAGGGGTGGTTGATTTCTTTTTGTTTTGTTTTGTTGTTTAAAGATTATTTATTTGAGAGAGAGAGTGAGAGAGTGTGAGTGGGGAAGGGGCGGGGGGGAGGGAGAGACAGAATCCCAAGCAGACTCCCCGCTGAGGGCAGAGCCCCACATGGGGCTCGGTTTCACAACCCTGAGATCATGACCTGAGCGCAAACCAAGAGTCGGATGCTCAACCGACTGAGCCACCCAGGCGCAGGGGTGGTTGACTTCTTGGAGGAGATGCATCGCACATCTTTCCCTGTTGGGGCCTGGAACTGGGAATGGTCCTGTTGACCATTCTGCTCTTGGGTCTGTAACTGACAGTTCCTCCTGTAATCGATGTCAAGCGTGGGCTCCCAGCCTCCCCTTCTAGCCACCTAAGCCCACTTTAGTGAGGTTCCCCTTACTAATTTTCAGATTCATTTCATCTTTAGTTCATGTCTCATGGCACAACAGACACTTTGTGAGTGGCCTTCCTGATGATGGTCTAGTTTTTTGGACAAATTCTTGTGACATCTGTTTAAGGAGTACTATTTATCCGGTGTCGTTGCTGATGAAGGTCTCCATGCTGCCGTTTGTCATTTGTGCTCCCCTCGGGAGTACCTCAGATCTGTGCTTCTTCACGGTCACGTGTATCCGGTTATCTATTCTGTGAGAGTTTAGTTAAAACCAAATACAATTGACCCTTGGAGAACACAGGTTTGAACTGCATGGGTCCACTTATACGCACAATTTTCCCAGTAAATACAGTACAGTTCTCTAAGTGTATTTTCTCTTCCTTATGATTTTCTTAATAACATTTTGTTCTCTAGCTTACTTTATTGTAAGAATATAGTATATAATGTATTTAACACATAAAATGTATGTTAATCGACTATTATGTAATTGGCAACAGTAGGCTATTAGTAGTTAAGTTTTGGGGGAGTCAAAAGTTATACACAGATTTTCAACCGTGTGGGGTGTCAGCAACCCGAAACCCCATGTTGTTCAAGGGTCCACTCCATACAAGGACACCTACCCTTTGGCAAGTTCTGAGAGCAAACAGATACACAAAGGCATCCTGTGAACCTTCTTGAAAATGAACATTTTTAGCTCTACCCCTGAGATCACATGCCTTACAGTGTGTGACATGGGGCCATCCCACTGAGAGACCTGACCTGCATAATAAATGGCATTATTAAAGATCAGTGTTCTTCTTATGGCTCTGGTTTAAAAACATAGATACAAATGCCTGTTCTAATATTTTGTTTCTGAACCCCAGTTGTATGTTTATATGGATTAGTGATGGGCTTAGAATCAAGTAGAACCGGTGATTCCCAACCAGACTTCAGCTTAAAAGAAAGGAAAAAAAAAAAAACCAAAGATGAAGAAGACAATAATAAGGCCATAATTTTCTCCACAGCCCACATGACATTTCTGTTATTAGTTAGGATAGACCCCTTATTTCTGTTCCCTACCCCTGCTCTCGCCCATCTTCTTTTCCCACGCTGCCCATCTTTCTCCTTTGTGGCTGATCTCAGCCTAATCTCCCCCTTGGTAAATCTTAGGGAATCAGGTTAAACTGTGAATTGTAATGCCCGCAACTTCTGAATGAATCTGGGATAGCCCAGTATCCCCAGTCTCCCAGAGCAGCTGTCTTCACACTGGGAGAGGCAGACCTCTGGGGGGGGCACACAGATTGCTGAGGGGGCAAGCAGGCACATAGACTCTTCCGGGAACCTATTTCCAGGCGCTTTCCTGTGCTCTTCCTAAAAGCAGGTGTGTGTGCACGTGCCTGAGTCCCGGGGGCTCTGCACGGGGTTGCCTCTCTCACAGGTGCGAGTCACACATGTCCTGAACCTTTAATACAGGCCTTGCGTGCGGGTGTAAATGGCCAGGCGCCAAACGCAGGGAGAATTCTAAGCGTCTGTCAGAGTTGTGGAAGTGATGTACTCTAATAACTGGGAAATAAACCATTTTATAAATCAGGTGTTTTCACTTTCTTGCTATCTACAAAATGAGGCAATACCCACACCCATTGTCGGTGGATATTTTATTACAGATAATTTTTGAAGATTGCTAATACAGAGTAGTATCAACTTGTAGGACAGGAAGACATTTCCAGCCCTCTTGGAATTTTGGGGGGGTAACAGGACTAACTCTCGTCAATGAAATGTGAGTGTAATGAAGCATGTCACTTCCAGGCCAGGGATTTGAGGCAGCAAGTCACCTTCACGCTCTCCCTTCCCTATGGCCGGGCCACGTATGGAGATTGGCGGGGCCACAGGCTGGAAGCTGCCTAGATATCTGAATCAGCACATGGACAGAATCGCCAGGAGAGTCACCCCGATGGACTGGGGCGTTAGAGAGCAGGGAGTAAGCCTCTGTGTGCTAAGCTTTATTTATGATTGGAACAAAAAGCAGTCTATCCTAATAAATTACCCTGTGGAAGTCAGAAGGGACTAAAAGAATCGAGAGATATCCTTGAATAAAATTCCTTCCATCCTCATGTGCTTTTCTACATGAACATAATTTCACAGGAGTCTCATCTACAAAAAGGAAGTAGTATGAGAATCAGGGTAAACCTCTATCCATGTCACAAAGAGATACATTTTCAGTGATTTTTTTTTCTTTTATATGTAATATTCATCAAAATTGGTTTTACATTTGTTTTGATTAATTGAGTACAAATAATAATTGTAACAGTAACTCAATCCGAGAGAACTTTTTTTTAACCCCAGAGCCATATGGTTGCTGGGAAATTTTAATTTATATGCATATTTTATCAGAGGCTGTGATAGGGTGATCAATAAAATACTTTGCATCATTAAATGTAATAAATTACGATAAAATTCTGTGGGAGGTGTGGAATGGAAATACAGGTTCAAGAAGAAAAAGGAATGAGGTCAGATTTCTGGCCACTAAACATTGGAGGTTGCTCATGTGTTTTTCTCAGTGCGTGATGATGTGTATCAAATCCTTAGACCCACTCAATCAGGCATCTAGATTCCTTTGGACACACATAAAAGAATGCCACAGACTTGTCTTGTATTAAAATACACCAGCATAGTCAGATATTAAAAGACATGAGAAGTGATCTTCTCTGCAGTCCTTCAAATCGGTCTTGAAAAATGTGAGGTGCTAACATTGTTAATGTCGGCTGTGGAACAACAGAGTTTTGCAAAACTTTTCTAGGTGATGTAGGAGCAAAAACTGTTCCGACCTATATGCAGATTTGATGATAATTTATAAATAAGTGTGCTGTTCAGTGATTCCCCGAGGGAGAGGCAGAAGCAGGGCCCTGATTAGCCTTGTGCTCTAGATTGGCGTTTCATGGACATTTTCCCTGTTCAACCCCACAACAGCCTGTGAGTGAGTGAGAACACCGGTGCAAAGCTGAGGGTGCTGAAGCCCCAGGAAGTCAGGTCATCGACCAAAATCACAAGAATAGTGAGTGGGGAGTTAGGGATTCAAGACACAGCTTCTTTGAGCCCCCAGCCCCCTGGGTTTTCCTGTGAAGCGGGAGCAGCATGTATTTTGGATGCTGTGTGTGCTTTTGTGTCAGTTTGTGTCCAAGTGAGGAGAAGGCAGAGCTCAGGGGAAGGAGCCCTCCCATTTGTATTGGAGATTCGGTCAAGGGCTTTTCCACACTCAAACCTCGGAAGAGCTTGGTTTTGTTTTTAAAAGGGAGGCTGTTTCGATGCCAGAACCACTCCCAAGAACCATTCAGTCTCGGTAGAGCCAGCGTACTGTTCGTGCACATGCAGCCCGGGAGGCTGGCACCCTTTTGCAACCAACAGAGGTACACTTGGAGCTGTGATGAGACCCCGCTCACTCACCGGAGCACAGGTTTGCCAAAGGGTGAGGTGGGCGAGGCGAGAGCGCTAACGGAGCGGCACAGTGGTACTTACGGTTCCTAACAGCTCGTGTGTTGTCACCCAGCGTGCATTACATACCACGTGGGACGTAGAGTAAAACGTGATCTGCCCCGGTGACATGCACAGGCCTTCACTGGGGACCTGCCGTGGCAGATTCTGCCTCGGGAGTAAGCCACATCCCAGAGTGAGGGGCCAGGTGGACTCAGTAAACAAAGCATCAGTATTCGCTTGCTTCTCCCAATATGGGATGATTATTTAAGAGCAGATATTGTCATCTGGTAGTGACTTGCCTAATCAGATTTTTTAAAATTCCCTCAAAGCCTTTCTTTAATATTTTTCAAAACCACCTCTCCTCCTGCCCCCTTGTGAAATACACTAATTGAAAATGTCATATTCAGACATCTAAACACAAGAGTCTTCTGACCAGGGCAGTCTAGGGCTGCGACTAGATGTAGCCCTGATAATTTTACCCTTGACTCTGGGATCTCGTTTCTTCACCTTAGCCAACAAACAGCCGCATGTCTGCATTCAGGTGACCGAGGACTTAACATCCTGTCATTGCAGGACCTTAATAATTAAACAGAACATTTCAGAACTTGTCACGGTTTGGGAGGGACTCAACACTGTGACTCACTCATGCAGTAAGTACCTTGCCAGCCCAGAGCCCTTCGGATGCCACATTTATTGAAGTACTTCGTCTGCTCTCCCTGTCGCTATAATTGATATGAAAAGATAAGCAATTTTTAGAGGGCACAAGCAAGGGGGATGGAAAATTGAATTTTCCTTGCAGTCATTTTATCAGCTCTAACATACATCCATCACACATCTCGTCTGGGGAGATCCTAAACAAAGTCATGGTCATCAGCGGAGATGGGGCCACAGAACCAGTTGTTAGATGTAAGTAGAGTTTTCTGTGAAAAGCTGTGTTTACTCAGTAGTTGGATAGAGATGACAACCATGGTTAGTTCGAGCTTTCACTCTTTTCCAGACAAAATAATCGCACTCTGTTCTTCCTGGGGTACCCTTTCCTTTTACGGATGGACTTGGTGTTCCGAAGCCACTGATCAGGAAATACTTGTTCAGTTTGTCTTCCCCCAGAACTTCTGAGGTTTGCCAACTCCACATTGTCCGACTTGCTGGGCTAGACTGTCTTCGTAGCTCACCCTTCAGAAAAAGGAGAATATGTGATTTTCTGATTTGGAGGGGACGCTGAGAATGGAACCAGCCTCTTGAGTAATGGCCGATGTTGTGGAGGGCAGGCCTGATAGTCCAGGTGCTAACATTGGTTTTGAGCAGTCAGGTAAGGATGGGAAGACATGATCTGGCTGAACGTGGGATGAAAGCGTGTGATAGCGGTTGCCGTAGTTTGGGCTGCTGTAGCAAAATGCCATAGACAACAGACATTTCCGTCTCACCGTTCCAGGGGCTGGGGGTGCCAGCATGTCAGGTTCTGGTGAGAACCCTCTTCTGGGCTGGAGACTTCTCTCCGTACCCTCACACGGGGGGAAGGGCCCCTTTTATAAGGGCACTGATCTCCTTCACGGGGCTCCATCCTCATGGCCTGATTATCCCTGAAAGGCCCCACCTCCTGATGCCTAAATCTCCACATCGGGGTTTAGGATTTCAACCCAAGAACTTTGAGGGGACACGAAAATGCAGGGCATTGCGGTAGACGAGCAGTCGTCATTTACTGAGCGTCTGCTCTGTGTCCAGTGTGTAACTATTACACGTAATCTCAGCCCTCATTTTTAAAAAAGCCCTAGGGGTCAGTATTATCCCCATGTTACAAATGAGGAAGCAAATGAAGGGAATAAATAGCGTGCACAAGGCTACACAGTTAATTACGCATTTTACTTTCAACCCAAGTCTGTCTTCTCCCAAAGAGATTTTTCACCATTTTATTTGTTGAGTTTATTTATATTGCAGATCATTTTCGGCTTTTAAGCTCATGTTGAAAGTTCTTACTCCGGTTGCTGCTTTTCTGTTTGCAGCCTAACAACTGGTCACCTTCTGATAACGGTTCCATTCTTCTTTACAACTTAGTCATAATGTTTTATTGCTGATCACTGTAAATGACGTTCTTTTGGCTCTTATAGAAGGCAGTTATAGCAGGTAATTAAAATTGTAGATCTTTACAGTGTGGTTGTGATATTAAATCAAGCCTTAAGAAAATCAGGTAGAAAGCATCTGTTAAAGTAAAGCAACTCTGAAGACCATTCCCAAATCCAGAGAGCCGAACTCCCCACTTCTCCACAACACTTGTATCTGAGGTGTAAAAACCAATAGAATTTATATCAGAAATAATAGGAACCAGAAATTTGTCTTAAGGTGTAGACCCTGTCTGTTCTAATTATCGAGTTCTTAGCAATAGCCCCACCTGTGATTCTTTGTTCTTTCGGGTAATTATTCCATCTGTGTACCCTCTCACCTTTTACAGTCTCCAGGAATACCCTCCTTGGCACAAAGTCAGTGCCTACCCTCAGAGCCTAGTGTCGCTCTGTCTTTGGTAAAGCAAGTCATAGGGGCGGTAAGAAACGTGACAGCTGGTTGTCAGTGTAACTTGCTGTTTGCCCAGGAGCATTTGTAAGTATAGCTTTTTCAGGTGGAATCCCAAAGCCTGTTATTTTACATGGTCCCATAGATGAGGAAAACGTGAGCTGAGAATTTTCTGGTCCACCCTGGCTGTATACCTGAACGACCATCTGGGAAGTCTGAAGGCTGTCTTGGTTCTGGGATTTTCCTGGGGAGCAAGATTCAGACACCAACCCACATGCGCAGTAGCTCCTACTGGAACTCCCGAGAGAATTAGCTATTTTTCCATTTGGTCCCTGACATGGACTCAGGAGTCGACATCGGAGCTGGAGAAGCTGAAAACCGAGACCTACCAGCTGGCCCCGGGGGATTCATTAGTTGTTTGCTTGTTTAACTGAGAATGGATTTGGGGGCTATAGCCCACCTGGTATGGCGGGCCGCACGCTGTTCTGCTCCCTTTCCTGGACAGACCGTGGTGCACTCTCATGTATTTCCCCATCAGGATGTCACTCTGTGGCTATATTAGTGAAGACACGGTTGAATTACACCAGAGTTTGCTCTCTGATGGGAGGGTTTCCAGCGCAAATGTGCTTCAGAATTCAGACTTCTCCCTTTCCATTCCTTAAGACTTTGGGAAGCACCCTCGTCAGAATGACTTGTGCATGAGACCATACGGAGAAGTGGACCTTTGGTTGTCAGTTCATTTCAGAAAGTCAAGGTGGATTCACACTTTTTTAGCCTACATAGGAAAACTCCTGAAATGAGAAAATAGCCTCAGAAAAAAATTATGCGAAAATGTTGCTATCATAAAGAAATATAAAATGAATAGGCAGTGTTCTGAGCCTTTCGTGTCTTTGTTCATGTTAGTTATAGCATTCACAAAATCATGACAGTAAGCATGTTCTTGATAAAAATCCAGGAATTTCTAGTTAACTTGAACCCTGTGCTGGCCTGAAGATTAGCTGGATCGTACGCACCTCGTGAGTTTGTACCCGACGGATGGGTCCTAAGTTGTGATGCCCCTGCCGACCCCTGTTCTGCCTGCCGGTCAGTATATATTTTCAATATCAGACCAGCCTGGAAGAATACTCAAGGATGCATAAAAAAGTAAGCTTACCGTCATCGTGGAAACACCTTGCGCAGTCCACCTGCTGTTCTGGAGTCTCCCAGCACCCTCCTCCATACACTGCTGTCCGTCTCTACAGAACAGGCAGCGGGCAGGGCTGTGGTGTGACTGCCTTCCATCTTTAGGGTCTGCGCATCTCCTTTTTGTTCCACGGTGTATAATCCCTCCTCTAAAGATTCGGATTTCATCTCTGCTCTTTCATTCGGAAAACGCCGAGCATCTCATATGTACGGGCATTATGCTTGATGCTGAGGAGACTTAGTAAGACACGCTTCCTTGCCGTTCACAGGCTCGAGCTTTGCTAAGGAGAGGTGGACCACGAGTGAATGGCAGGGCTGTGACGTGTGCAGTGCCCAGTAGGATGGACGTAGGTGGGAGTGTTGTGGAAGCGCAGGCCAGGGAGTAGTAAATTCTGCTCCCAGGGTGGAAACGCATCCTTAGCAGAACTCTGTCATCTTTTTGTTCGTTTATGGAGAGATGCAATCCCAGTGACACGATGAAGGCAAGGAGTTTTGGGGTGGAACAACGCTCTGTTTGACTAAGGACGGTTGCCACCACTGTCCTGTCGTCTGCTCCCTGTTTTCAATACCAGTGTCCCCATCAAGACTGCATTTCCCACATGCTCATTCCCAATAAGTGTCCTGTCTCGATCTCTTACCAGAATGTACATTCCACGAGGGTAGGCTTTTTGTTCTCATTCCCCAAGCAGCGGGAGGCGGGCATGACAAACAGTGGGGCCTCGTGAGTGCTCATTCAGTGAAGGAGCGAGAGGGCTTAGAACCCAGCTCACCGCCTTCCCATCTTCACTGCTTAGCCCTGGGCAGCATCCCGTCCTGATCCTCCCTCCGTCTCCACCTCCTCATGAGCCTGCTCACCAGCTCCATCCTGCTCCTTCTCTTTTGGTGTCCCTGACTCCTTCTGGTTCTCCTTACCCCCAACCATTGTTTGTAGGCCTTAGGTACAGGATTTCATTTTGTTTTTCGGCTCTTTTGTTTCCACCCTGGAGAACTCATTCGTTCTTGTGACTTGATGTATCACTTCGATCAGATGTTCTCTCCAGACCTCAGTGCCAGTCTGAGCATTCAGTCTTCAAGTGGAAAGTTGCATGAAATGATGTAAGTCCTCAATGGCTGTGACTTTCTGATTATCTCCTAATTGTTCAACCTATTGGCCTGGTTTAGTCAGATGCCCTGAAATGGAAGGCATGTCCCCAAGCATCGCCTCAGTTACTGAATTCCCTTCTTCCTGTGCTGGTCACCAGCTTCCCTCTGTGTGGCCCTGTCGCTCATGCAGCTGGCCATGCTGTGCCTGGTCTGACGCAGTGCTCGGGACACTGTGCCCTGAGAATGACATCCACTGTGTTGCTGCACAGTTTCACTTGGAAATTAAATTAGCCTGTCTCCTTAGACATCCTGTCCAAAGCAGACTCTTCTCCTCAATTCCCTTGAGAATCCTCTGACTGCCTTTCCATGTTTCCACCTCTTCCCTGGCCCTGAACATTTCACCTGAATCCCTGCTTCTTACAGAACACGTATCCATGGTCCATCGGTCCAATTATCCATCCATCCATCCATCCATCCATCCATCCTATAATCTGCTCACTCAGCACATATTTATTAAGTACCTGGTAACTGCGAGCACTGTGTCGGCATTGACAGTATAACAGTGATCCAGGTGGACGGGTTTCTGCCATCACAGCTTATGTTGGCGGGACAGAAAGGCCAATAAACATGTTTAATATGGTATGGGATGTCCTAAGTTAGGGAATAGTAGTTTTCTTATTCATCCTGAGTGTCTGCCACTTCCATTTCTAATCCTTTGCATGCTGTGAAAGATTGGGCTGGTAAATATAAAGATAGGCAAGATTGTATGTTGAAGAAACACTTCGGGGGGAAGAGCCCTGATAGATCTTACTTATATGGCCATTGCTGTAGACTTACATAGAGAAAATAGGGGAAAATTTCAAGAGATGGATTATGTGAGAAATAGAACCAGTCAGTAGAATTCCAGCCTTCAAGCCATGGGCCTCATTATTCTCATGAGCAGGGCCCTTCTGTGGGCAAAACTGGCTGAGCCACCAGAAAGAATGCCGGCACCCTTGCTCTGCGAGCCCCATATGTCAGACTGTAATTTAAAAGATGAGTTGCTTGACAAATGGACTATTAATAAAAGTTCCTCATTTCTAAGCCATTCAATATGTGATTTGTAAAAATTGATTTCCTTACAACTTATGTTGAAGTTATGTAAGTAACTTCTATACATAAAATAACTCCGATGTGTAAGTTAAAACTACGACATTGGGCCTCTAGAGCTGCCACAACAGGGTGCCACCAACCGGGGTTCTAGACCACGGACGTTCATTTCCTCACAGTTCTGGAGGCGAGAAGTCCGAGAACAAGGTGCCGGCAGTCTGCCCCTTCTGCTGGCTTGCTGACAGCTGCTTTCACTCTGTCCTCACGTGGCTTTTCCTGCGCGCACGTGGAGAGCGGGAGAGAGAGGCCTGGTGTCTTTTCCTCTCTTAGGAGGACACCCGTCCCATCAAATTAGGGCCCCATCCCTATGACCTCATTCCTCTTTAATTACCTCGTTAGAGGCCCTTTCTCCAAATACATACTGGGGATTAGGGTTTCCACATATGACTTTCAGGGGGACACAGTTCAGTGCGTAACAACTACCCCCTCCTTGTTATGGCTTTCCTGAAGTACAGTCTTGCTCTGGATGACATGCCCACTTTGGCCACCTGTGGGCCGTGTTTCATTTAGTCCACATGATACCCCTAAAAATACATGAGTCAGTATTTCAAAGTTGAGAGAAACTCTTCCAGTTTTAAGTAATACCTGACGAGCTGGCCCACTTTCCCAGTTTGGACAGTCTGCAGTTGAGAGCATTCTCCGGGCACTGAGGCTTCCATTTTCCTGTGGAGTGCAGCATTTGGGGAAAATATTCATTGTGGATTTTAAATCATTGCAGATTTCTTTATTTTATTTATTTTTTTTAGAGAGAGAGTGGGGGGCATGTGGGGAGCAGCAGAGAGAGAATCTTTTTTTTTAATTTTATTTTGTTATGTTAGTCACCATACAATACATCATTAGTTTTTGATGTGGTGACCCAGAGAGAGAATCTGACGCAGGCGCCATGCCCAGTGTGGAGCCCAACGCGGGGCTCAGTCTCAGAACCCTGAGATCATGACCTGAGCCAAATCAAGAGTGAGACACTTAACCAACTGAGCCACCGTAAAATTTAGGCACCCCTAAATTATTGCAGATTTAAAGTGTCATAAGGGGCAGGTGTTTTAGTGAGAAATTAAGAGAGAAGCACAAGTCACTATGAAAACCCCAGCATGGGGGCACCCACCCAGGTCTGGGGGACTCGGAAGGTTTCCCCTGAGGAACTGATATTTAACTGTGACCTTAAGGTTGAGTAAGAACAGTTAGATGAAGAGCTGGGGAGGAAGGCCACCCCGATAAAGGGGTCCACAGAAGCTTGAGACATACCAACTTTTAAGATAAGAACAAAGCTCTGCCCTAGCAGGGGGCCCAAACGTAACTGTTGGGAAATATGAACAACACTTTAAAAACCAGGGGACTCCACAAACCATTGAAGATCTGCTGACCTGGACCCACACCCCCCTCAAGACAGCAGTTAGCATGAGCAGAGTAGATGTGGCTCCCTTTCCATGCACACCTGCCTGTCTAGCCACGACCCCAACTCTCCTGGGCTGTGTCCCTAATAAGGAGACCAGCCAGGCATGATTTATTATAATGTTCATACTGTTGTTTTTCTTAGAGTAGAGAACTCTTTTGCTCTCCCCAGTCTTTACCCAAAATAAGGAAATAGAAGTTAGACAGGGAAGGTGGAGAGTAGCTCGCGCTGCCCGATGGGGTTATTTGTGCTGCCTGTCTGCTTGCTGCCTGCAGGCAGGAGTCTGGGCGAAGGCATGTCAGCACTGCTCACCACGAGCAGATGGGGTGGGTGATCTAGACCAGGGATCTCCAGTCAGGGCTGTCACTGCAGGGGCCTTCCGTGATGGATGCTGTCAAACTCAGCTTCCATGACGGACACACCTCCTGTCTCCCAGAGGGCTCTGCCCGAGGAAGTGTCTCCGGCCTCGAGGTCCTCTCCCACCTCCCTTCACAGTCCAGGACCCCCTCGTCTTCCCTGGTGCATTGCTCTGGACTGTCGAGCCCTCCACCTGCCAGACCAAGGACAATTCCAAAGACAGGCCAGTGCTGAGAAAGTGGGTCACTTTAACAACGGGGTAAGAAATCCTATTTAAAGTCAGGTGGCCTACAGTTCCCAGCTTTCAGCAAAATTGAAGGAGGACCTCATCAAGTTGTCAGCCAATAGATCATTAAAAATAATGTTTGATGATAAATTACTCTGTAATTTGGGGCATAGTCGTTGGAATGATGTCAAGGAATTGACACTGTTCTAACAAAACTCCTTCCATTCCCATATGCTTATGTATGAAAATAAGTTTTCTCAATGCATACGTTTATAAAAACAAAAAAATAGAAATAAAATTGATGCTGAATGCTTTCTCATTTTAGCAGGAAGTAATATTCATCCATGAATACATGAACTAATTTTTTAAAAAGTCCCATTCATCCACTAAGAGATGTATTTCCAATAAATGTATACTTTTCCATGTTCAATATTTGTCAAAATTTGTAATGATGAATGTTGGTGTGATTATTATTACTAATAATTATAATGAATGACCAACCAGAATTTTTTTAACATTTAGAGTTTTTGGGTCATGGAATTTGAAAAAAAAAATAATGAAATATCTATCCTTTCTTGTGTAGAGAAGTGTGATAAAAGACTTTCAAGCATAATATATATGACAGTAAATAAAATTCTATGCATGGATTGAGAAAAAGGAATGATGTAAAATTTCCAGGTATTAAAAAGGAGATTTTAGGATGAATGATAGTTGGTATGAAATCACAATCTTGTCTAGGTCTCTTTGGATACATTTAAAAGAGTGATCTAAAGTTTCACTTAAAATACACTAGAATTAAATGTAAATATTTAAATGTAAAGTTTATGTGAGGGGGATATAGTTTTTCAAAGTTCTTTTATGGACTAAATGGGCAAAAATCCTGGATGCGAGTTACATGATTGGTTTACAAATGAAAGATGAAGCGGAGGAGGGGATATCAGAACCTCCAGACGGTCCTGCCAAGGGTGCCAGGACAGTGAGAAAACCAGAAGGTCAGACAGACAGAGGACAAATCCCGCAAAATTTATAAAAGTGCCAGGCCAATATATTAAACAATAATCATACGAAAAGTGACAAAGTAGAATAAAAATATTTTAAGTGTATGACAGTTTCTTAACCCTAAGTAAGTGCCCATGAAAATCACCTGGGCTGGTTCAGGACTTTTTCTTGAAAGCACCCAGGTGATCTTACTATATAGCCAGGGCTGTGAATTGTTTGGTTCAAGTCAACGTGTGGTCCTTGGACCAGGGATATAAGCATCATCTTGGGAGCTTGTTAGAAATGCAGAATTTTGAGCTCCACCTCAGTCCTACTGAGTCAGATTCTGCATCTGAACTAGATTCTTAGGTTATTCATAAGCACATTCAGGTTTGAGGAAGCCAGGAGTTCTACCAAGTTCCCGGGGCTGCTGCTGCTAGAATAGCAGAGTTCTAGAGCAGAGCTGCTCAAAGATGGTCCAGCACCCCGCAGCATCAGCATCACCTGGACGTTTGGTAGACATGCAAATTCTCAGGCTCCCACCCAGACCTACTGACCAGAATCTCTGGGAGTAGGACCTAGGAATCTGGATTTTAACAAACTCTCAGGTGACTCTGGTGCTCACTAAAATTTGGGAAGGACTGCTCTAGAGAGAATCCACATGGACCAGCTCTGAACCTCAGGTCAATTTAGGGAGATGGCTAGGAGCTGAATACCCAGAGGCCCAGCCTAATGAGGGAGTCGCTGCTAAACTTCTGTCGAAAGCTCCATCTGTCTCCAACCTGCAGGCCCCTGTTCTGCCAGGAGCCCTGGCTATCCGGCTGACTTCATGCAGACGTGACCCGATGGCGCCTTACATCTTCCCTTGTGCCACATGCACACACAGCCCTTGGAAACACGGCCCCTAGCCAGGCCCTGGGGGGTTCAGAAGGCTGAAACCATATCTGAGAGGACTGTCCAGTAGATCCAGGTGCAAATTTCCCCAGTGGCTCACTTCATTTGATCCGGCGGATCTGATGGTGCCAGAGGCATCCGTGTAGGGAGGGATGCCGTGCGTGTCTGTGGCAGGCCCCAGGGGAGGAGTTGCAGTTTGGGGCCCCAGACTGGAGCAAGCCCATTCCTTCTGCAGCAGAGCACTGTTCATCATTTGAGAAGGACAGACATCTCGCTCTAATGAGTTTCTGGGCCCTCGTAGACACTGAGCACCAAGTGACCAGTTCCCAGAACTGCCCGTCATAAGCCAGGTATTGTGAGGCCCTCCAAGTCATGAGGATGGTCTGGTGGAGATGGCCCGGCCCAGGCAGATAGACAAGGCAGTAATTACATGAAAGATAACCCCAGACTCCTCTGGCACATACCTCTTCACCACTGACACCTCTTCCCCATCTCATGAGCATAACCTCCGTGGGAAAGGGTCCTTACAACCAACGGACAAAGGAGTGAAAGCCCCAGGACTGATTCCCAGGTGGGTCAGGACCATGAGCTGGCCCCAGCTGAAATGTGCTTGGTAGTACATGGCCGTGAAGACACTGGGGAAGGGGAATCCTCCCAGTGGGCAGAGCTGCAGGCAGCGCTCACCACCGACCCAGTCCTGGGGTTATGCTTCCTGTCCCTAAACCCTGGGCTCTGCCCTCTTGGAGCTCCTGTATCGTGGGAGACATTGCCTCTAGCAAAGGGTGCACCAGGCTTCCCTGGACCAACAGACAAGGACAGAGATTGAGGAACTGGCACCGATGACCAGGAGGAGCCTGAGCTGTTGCCACACAACAGGGGCAGGGAGGAATCTGAACCCAGGTGACTCTCTGGTATGTCCCCGCTGCTTCCACACCCAACAATCAGAGGCAGTGGGCAGCCATAGCAACTGGGGCAAGTCAACTGAACACTCTGACGAAGCTCTGGGTCACCCCACCGGACAAACCACCAGACCAGCTGGAGTCTGGCCAGTGCGAAGTTGTTGCCCGCCGTCCTGTGCCACTGGAGTTTGCCTCCCTCACAGTGCTCAACCCAGGTGCAGACGGGACTGTCTGACTGTCTAGTCTAGCAAAGGACGTGTGGTGTCACCACAGGGGCAGCCAAGACGTTGTGTGTGCTCTTTATGGAGGTCCAGCGCCAACCAAACGTGTCTCATCAGAGGATTCTCAGAAGAACATAGGTCAGTGATGGAGAGGAAGGTGGCCCAGCTCTTAGTCCTATTTGGTGAAGATGCATCTAGCACCTGCCTACACCCCTCAGTCCGTTTGGACTCAGGACAAAGTGGATCTCGTGAGCAGCCTTCAGGTACTTCGTGATCAAGGAACTTTGTAGCTCAGGACAGCCGTGCCTTCCTCGTGTTCTTGACTTCCTCCATGCTGGGCTTCAGCCGGACTAACAGGCTTGTAGGCCAGTCCTCCTGGTAGCATGGAGGCCGGTGCTAACTAACCCTAAAGGGAAAACCAGAACCACTTTACTCGAATTTCTGTTGACTTATATTTACTTCAGAATTCCACATCGCATGGGCTCACATTGCTTTGTGTATGGGACCAAGTTGAATATTCTGGTTTTAGATTGTCTTCTTTATGACTACAGACGGGATATGATTTATTAACTTTGTCTCAAGCTATTTAAGAAAAGAGCCTTTATTGTGAAGAAGAAATTGTTAAAACCCTATCACCTGCAAGTAGGACTTGGCTTTTTCTTCTCTGAATTAACTAAAATCAACCTGTTTTCAATTGATGATATTCCTTCATTAGTTTTAATTCATTTTTAAGCACATCTGATTTTTTTTATTCATAATGCTTTTGATGAAAATTAATTCGTTTCTTTAAGAACTGAAACAATATTATCACGGGCACTCAGACACTGTTCGACGAAAGGGCCCTATCATAAAGCCAGCCTCAGGGTCCAGAACGTGTGTCTGTTTCAGAGAGAACCCACTGTAGGGTAAAGCTCTGTAGGCATTTGGCTGCTGGTGTAGGCCTCAGTTTTCTCATCTGTAAAATGAGGACTATGAACCAGGTGAGCCCTATCTAAACTTCTGTTTAATGGGCCCAACAAAATTAAATCTTTATAGGATATATGAAAAATATATGCAAAGTTTATGTAAATGTTATACTGATTAAACATTTTCTTAACCCAATGTAGAACGGCAGTCAAAATTCTAAGTCGTAAAGGCCTAGGCAAACGCACAGGTGGGTAGGAGATGAGAGGAGAACAGTAGACTCAGGTATCAGGTCCACCCCAAACTAATGACTAAGACCTAGGGGAGACCCTGGATGTGCTGCCCTGGAGGGATCCCCAGATGTGCTGACCTGGAGGGGAGCCCCCCCAATGTGCTGACCTGGAGGGGGCCCCTGGATGTGCTGCTCTGGAGGGATCCCCAGATGTGCTGACGTGGAGGGGAGCCCCCCAGTGTGCTGACCTGGAGGGGGCCCCCGGATGTGCTGATCTGGAGGGGGGCCCCAGATGTGCTGCCCTGAAGGGGGACCCCCGGATGTGCTGCCCTGGTTCTCAGGGAACAGTCAAGCTTGAAGTCTACACCTTTGCTGATCTTCCCTAGATAGCCAGCTTTGTGCAACTTAATCTCTTTTGCAACAGGCAACTGTGAAACCAAATGTCACTAAGCCAAAGAAAAATCCACTTCCTTAACTATAATTTCAATAATGAAGAATTGAGAGAGAGAAAAAAAAAAACACTTTTAAAAGTACCACTTAACTTAATGCAGCTCTTCAGCATGCATTTGACATCGTTGTTTGCCTAAGGCCTTGGAGACAAAAGTCAAATCTATTTACCTACCATGTTTCTGATTTGGTCTGATTCAACAAGAGCCTAATTTTAATAAAATGTGTGATCCTATATTCAAAATCCATTATGAGTAGAACCTCCTGAATTAATCCATTCATTACTGACCAAATAAATGTTGTTGTTGTTTTAAGAAAAGGGCTTTTAACATAATACTTTATTAGTCAGAATCTATGCTTCAACAGAATGTCTGTTTTCACACAAGGTACGGGGCTCAGTGGCCTGGCCCAGGGAAGTAAGGCAGAGAAGGAGGTCCCGAGAGCCAGGGTGGCTCAAGAGTAATGACCCAGAACGTTCTCAGGGACGTGCCCAGTTGGGGACAGCAGAGAGGGAGGGGGGCAGAGTTGGGAGACAAAACTACTTCAGGCTGGAGGGTGGGAGGAGAGGAAAAGCTTCATCTGAGACTCCTGTCTTCAGCCAAGCCCAGCAGCAGAATGGAGGCAGGAGCAGCTGTAGAGCTGGTCAGACTTGAAAACAGATCCAAAGCTGCCCTAAAAAAACAAACAAACCAACCCGGCTCTTGATTCAGTGTCCCTGAAGCTGTGGGTCTCCCTCCAGCATCCCAGAGAGGATTCTCTCAGACACATGGTTTTTTTCTTTTTAACAAATGCAGCCTAGTCAATTAAACAGAAATTCCATTTGCAGGGCATATTTATTTAACACTGAACAGGTTGCTTGCTATACGAGCCCCAAAATAATACAAATAAAATAACATATTTGAGTGGATAGAGAAAATTACTGGGTACATTTAGAAAGTGACTGGATCATCAGTATAAGCAGATTGAAATTGTGGTTTCTGGAATAAGTTCAGTAGAAATGATATTTTATTTGAACTGCTCTCCTATATACAACCTTACAGAAATCCAATTTAATAATTTTAGACCATATCCCCAATTACTTAAAGAAGCGGTGGGTTTGTATTTCTTGATAATGAATTTGCGTTTCTGTTTGAAATAAATGAGAGTAACTCGCACATAGCAGGAGGAAAGAGAGCCATAGAAATTTTGTTAACTTTAAGTTTAGGTTGCTGATAAATGACACTCACTTTCATGAGCTGAGTAATAAAAGAGCTCGCAGGGGACACACACCCAAGCACATGCATGTGCATACGCACACACGGGAAAAGAAAAATGTGCCGGCACGTCCCTTTGAGTATGTAGTTAATATACTGCTTAGAGGGATCTCAATGAAGATTTCCTATAAATAATGTTTATTGCATAAAAGTAAGTAGAGCATAAGGTATGAATTCTAAATGTGTTAAGGGAATTCTGCCCTCTGATTTAAAAAGTGAAGGACATTTCTTTAAGGAGTTGGATTATCTGTGATAGGTCATTTCTGAACATAAAGTGCCCATTTGCCAGCAGGGCTGATGTTTGGATGCCCTTTCCCCAAGCCCCCGCTCCCTCCTCACCTCCCTGATTCTTTGAGAAGTAGCCAGCCACCCTTCTATAAAGTCCCTCCAAATCTGTGTGTGTTGACATGTCCTATTTGCCTCCCTCCTGCCCCAGAAGGGCATTTCTGCTCCTGTTCAAGCCTGAGGACCCCCCCTCAACTTCCCTGACCCCGTCTTCTCCAGGACCTTGAGCCTTGTCCTTTGTCCTCCCACCTGCCGCTGCACATCTGTAGGCATACTCAGTGCCTTCTCCTCGACGTTGTGTCTGAACCCCCGATTGCCGTCAGACACCCTCAGACTCCCTTTCCTGGGCCTTCGCCTTCCGTGGTCCTCTGGGCTCTGGTCCCCACTGGCACTGCCACCAACGGGTCAGAAGTGACCTGCTCGTCTCCAGATCTCGGGCTCCATGCTGGTCTCTTCGGCCTCTCGATGAGGCTGGCTGCCCTCCTCAGCACCCCCTGTTCTAGCTTTTCTAACTTGCAGGCAGCTCTTGCTCAGGATTTCTCTTCGACTCTTTCTCTTTTGCACCCCCTCCCCATTAAATGTCCTGCTGGGGGAGCTGTCCTGGCCTCACAGCTCTTTCCTGTTAGTGGGGATCACTTGGGACTGGAGCCCCAGGTCTGCTCTCGTGATTGTGTGCTCTGCTGCTGGGGTCTCACACGGCCAGATGTCCCATGGACTCTTCAGACCAACGTCTGGGTGATGCCAGGGCTCATTTCTTGCCCAGACCCAGGGCTCTCTCACTAGCAACTGAGACCTCTTAAAACGAAATCAGAGGATCGTCTTAAATTCCTCACCTAGTTCCATTAAGCTCCCAAACTCCATCAGTTCTATTTCTGAAATAGTAGTAATTTTATTTAGCATTTCCCAGAGCCTATAACATGCTCTGCTGAGGGAGGTATTTTACAGAGGAACCTGCAGATGTAGGGTTAGTCAAGGCCACAAGACTAGTAAGTGGTAGAGGCAGGATTCGAACCTGGTGTGCAGCTGCAAAGCCCAATATTTCAGCCTCCCACGTGCTTTGCGTTTCTTGTTGTGTCCCCATTGCCATGCTCACGCTCTCATCATCTCCACCCTGGGGTGGGGCTCCGGGCGCTTTTGCTGCTCTTCTTCGTGAAAGAAGTTGTGAAAGCCCTCTACCTCCTTGCACATTTTTAATGACTTTCATAAGTCAAATGACTTTCATAAATAGTTGCAAGGAATATTATTGTAAATATTGACATTTAAAAGTAAAACTGTCACTTCATTCTTCGGAATGGATCCACTGGAATAGCTAATTACCATAGTGGTTTGATATCGACATCTATTTCCAGAGTACGTGAAAAATGTTTTCTTGGACAGTTGGAGGGGGTGCTGATACATTATTGACCTCTGCCTCCCCCACCCCACAGAATTTTATCCCACTCTAATGTTCTTTTATGCTTCAAAATTTGTCATTGATCACCGTATCATACTTTCTTGCAAAGGTTGATCAGAATACCATTAAGTATATTATAAATTTCATAAATAATTATTAAACAAATTTTAATGGAAGCATATATCTTAATGAGATGGGTTCAAGGGTATTTATGTTTGGGTACCTTAATGAAAGGAACTCAAATTGGTTCTTCGGTTTGGGACCCAGAGGAGTTTTATTCAACGTGGCAAGTCCTTAGGATTCAGTATGGAAAGACATTAGCCTTTCCTTTTCAAGTGTCAGGGAAGTGGTGAAGGGGAAGGCGGAGGGAGGGCCTGAAGCTCAGGCTTCTCAGGCGGATAGTTTTAGGGAAAAATACATATGGAAGTTGAAGATCTGGAAATTGATTCTCTTAAAACTGCCTGTGCTTAGAACGTTCCTTGCATCACCTTACCCCTGGGTCAGAGGTGCCCTGGTGTGAAGACCGCTCTCTGGACTGTTGCAGTGGCCTCCTCTGGCAGGTAGCCGACCCCAGGCAACGGGGTTCACTTTCTATGCCACTTCCCTTCTTCAGAACTTAAAGCCTTTCCTCCTTGCCTGGTGTTTAAGACTCTTCACACCTGTCCCAGCCGATGTGTAGAGTTTCAGTTTTAACAAATTTTCCCTCCTCTCCCCAAATTAATGCACCCCTCTCCTGCTCTGCTCTTCTTTGAACAAGTGCCCCGGCCTGGAGTGCCCTCACCCCCTTTACTTCTGCCCTCAGCATCTTCAGGATGGCTCCCGTGTCCCGTCTCTCGTGAAATCATATCTAGTCCTGAGCGGATTCGTACCTCTGTCCTAAGGCCTCCCGCGTGGTGGTCCGTGCACCTGCCTCACCTGTCAGGGCCTGAGCTCCTTTCCAGACATCGCCTCCCTTCTGACCCTGGGTCTTCAGGTGAAGCACAATGTCCAGGATACTGCTTGGGACAGAGTTGGTAGTTTCAGATGCCAAGAAATTAAACCTCTTGAATATTTGTAAGAAAATTGACCTACTATTCTTTAGAAAGATCATTTTCTTGAGGAAAATCTGTTTAAACAGTTTGATATTGTATTCATTGATTGAGAGGGTAATTTTTTGACTTGAGAGAATATGGCGAGAAAATATTATGCGTGTGGAAGATCCCTTGAGCCTCATACTGACCGGTGAATTTCCGTTTAAAGCAGGAAGTAGAATTCATTTTGACGCATGATTCTGACAGGGTGCACATTTTGATAATAGATTGGAATGTTGCTGATAGCAGCCATCATCCAGAGTATAACACACCGTCCTTTGGGTGTGGGATCATTGGTTTCTCTTCTCGTTATTGTACCTATCTATGTAACTTTCAAAAATCGTAAGTTAATCTTTTTTAAAAAGCTGTGTGGAGGCTCCCATAGGGAGTGTATACCAGAGAAGCTGACAGACCTTTAATTATGAAGGCAGTGTTTGGCACCACAATAACATATTAGCTTTACAAAAAGAGAATTCAGAAGTTAGGAATAATAATGTGTATTTTCACAAGTTGAAATTATCAATAATTCACAAGTTGGGTAGGAACTGGAGACATAGCACAGTTTCTTTGATGTTGCCTAGCAAGTTAAAATGAGGAAGGCAGGGGCGCTGGGGGGCTCAGTCAGTTAGGTGTCTGCCTTTGGTCAGGTCATGACCCCAGGGTCCTGGGATCGAGCCCCGCTTCGGACTCCCTGCTCAGCGGGGAGCCTGCTTCTTCCTCTCCCTCTGCTGCTCCCCCTGCATGCTTGCTCTCTCTCTCTCTGTCAAATAAATAAATAAAATCTTTAAAAATATATGGAAGGCATATCCTTCTATAATTGCATTACTGTTTTCCAAACTTCTGTCCTATAACCAAAGCCAGTAAGCAGAGGCGGCCCATTGGCTTGAGGAACACCACTCTGGAGACAGGCTGCCTGCCTGAGCCTGGCCGCACTGCTGGCAGGCACGTGGCCCCACATGGCTCCTGAGCACCCCCCCATCTGTCTCACGCTGGGGACAGTGACACCCACCTCACAGGAGTGGAGTGTTCATTAGGTCCCTGTAGAGTGTGTAACAGGGCCTGACATGTAGTACAGTGATGCCTATTTTAATTATTATTATTTATTACTCATAGAATTATTAAGTACAGTGATAACTTCTCTTACTATTGTTTTATTTTAATTATTGTATATTATAGTTTTTATTAATAAAAATATGACACTTTAAACATTTTCCAAAAATTGTCTGGTGGGCCAACTAAAAAAAAAAAAACAAAACAAAAAACCACGTGTGCATTATTAGTAGCTCACAATTATACAGTACACGTGGGGAGTTCCACTTGTTGGAGTAAAAGTTATCATTTTATTAAAATGCATTTAAAGCTTGTTAAGAGCAGACAAAGATGCTATCTACCATGAATAATAAGCTTTTAGGAGACAGTGTCTTTCTTGAAGACCTGATACAGTCTTTTTTAGAAATTGAGTTATTTGGATGATATTAACATTTTAATGAAGGAATTATCCTTTTTTCATATTTCTTAAGAAACTGATATTTAATTTCGGCTTCATGTTACTGATGTTATAAGTATTTAACATTCAAAATCTCAGTTAAAACTAATTTATGCTTCATATTTCCATAGAGATAGAAGCATAATACACTTCTTTGTATCATGTGCGTACCACTCTCGCTCTGTCATCAGTGTTTCCTTTAATGGAGCTATATTTTGAAAATACCAATCCCAAGGAAATAATAATTGAGATAAGTAATATCTTTGATGTGAAAACTTGCCAATCATACAAGTACTGTGAAGACGTGTATTTTTAAGAAGAGCCTCATTCGCTAAGTGACAGTCACTGGCATTGGGCAGGTGGGTGTGATTTACGGGAAGCCTTGGCGTGGGTTTACCCACCCGGCCTCCCAGGAGACTGTCCTCATAGGTGGCCGTGGTGGACATGGAAGATGTGGCCTTTGGAGAAGGACTGGACATCAAAGCTAAATGGCTGAATTGCTTCAGACACCCAGTAGAGAAAAAAAATAAGATTTAAGGCGTTGTTATTAAAGAATAAGATCTATAAGTAAAGCAGCTCATTCTCATACCCCTGGCAGATTTTGACAAATAAGAAAAAAATGTGTCCCTAATAGGAAATATGTGTTTGAGGTATATTTTAAACTACTTAATGCTGCTGGGGCATTGAGAGCTTGCTTGTGTAACTGAAGTGGAGTTAATCTGGGTGAACAAAAGGAGAAGGAAGGGTTGCTTTTTCTAGCTCATTTTTGGACAACCAAATAAGAATTCCTGGGTCCTCTTGTTGACGATGAGCAATGTGCAAGAGTGGGGGTCTACTCTTGCTCTTTCTTGGGATTATTTAAGTCATTTTGAAATTTCGATTCCAAAAACGGTTCTGGCCAGTGTCCTGTAGAAGCCTGGAAGTGGCCAGCCCAGAGTGCTGAGGGCAGAGTGTCTTTGAAGGACACCCCGCATGTTTGGCAGCTGTGGTTGTCTCACTGTGGTTGCAGGGCTCACCACTGGACATACAGCAGTTGTATGAGTCTCATAAAAGGCGAAAGAGGTACCGTTTATTTTGTTTTTTGAAATTTACCTTTAAGGCATGCTATTTAAGGAAAGAAAAACATGAGGTTTTTTGGTCTTTAAATACTATGTGCCCTTTGTCACAGTAGTCACCGACCCCAGAGTCCTTCTGAGGGAATCACCTCATGGGAAGGCAGGAGATTAGCTTGTGGTGACACTAACTAGTTCTGTCCTCCTGCACGGCAGTGTGGAGAAGTGGGCATGTGCCATTTGGAGGATGCCCCGTGCTGATACTGATTTTGCTGGTGGGAATGATGGAAAGCAGTCTGTTGTTCAGACTAATCTTGGAAACATTTGCAGTCCTGAGTATAGATCCTGGAGTTTGTTCATTTATTCAACAATTTTGGAGGGCATTTATTGAGTGTCAGCTGTTGGGGATATAGTAATAAAGATGACTATCCTCAAGGACCTCACAACCTATTCTATCTTATGTTTCACAAGCTTTGTGGGGTTTTTTTTTTTTTTTTTGCTTAAGTGATTTTAATATTGAAAGCTTCGCTAGAAAAATGTTCTAATTAGATTTTGTATATGTACCTGTATATGTATGTATTACTTTTATTTTTTAAGCAATAAACCTTATAAATTTCTTACTTTGGGAATAGGGATGATAACTCCAAGGAATAAAGCACTTGAGAGTGATATAGCAAATCTTACTTTCTTGGAAAACTTGTAGGAGCCAATCTGATACCCGGTTTTGGTGGAGGAGCAGGGTTTGGGAATCATCTAACCTCTGTTCAGATCTCAACCCTTCTTCCCAGCCCCGTGAGTGCGGGAAGGTTACCACAACTCTTCAAGCCTTAGATGTCCCATCTGTAAAATGTGAATAGTAAACATAGTAATTCACGCCTTACAGAGTATTTGTGCAAATTAAATCAGATTATATAAGTAGAGCCCCTAGAACACAGTAGACATTCAGTAAATGTGAGTTATGTCACCCTCTCATCTCCTTGCCTGCAGTCTCTGTACTTCTTACCCGTACACATTATTAACTGTTGAAGATGATCTGATATCCTAGAGTAAGATGGTGACCATACCCCAGAATAGAGACAATGAGAATAGAATGTAATTTAAGAAATATTTTGCTCATGAAATTTTAAAGTTTGTCATGTAACTTTGAGTGTCTTTATTTATTAGAAAACATAAAAGCGACGATTTAGCTTTATTTTGCAATATTTTCTTCTGAAAATACAGGAAGAATATATGAGGGGTTAGGTCAGTTGGCAGACTAAGAATCTACCATAGTCTTTCCCTCTCACTCCAAATAATAGAAACAAAAAAGAAGACAGGTAGATGATTGATAGATCGATCGATAGATAGCACAGATAGGACATAAAGCGATATATTATTACGAGGAATTCCTGGAGGACAAAAGCAGGTGGGAGTGCCTGAGAGGAAGCCTACAAACTAGGTGTGGGAGACAGGGAGAGTAGGGTGGGGCCCGGTGCCCATGCAGGGAGACTGACTGAGCTCTGGCAGCTCTGTCCTCTGGAGTCTGCATACACCATACTTGCTCATCCCAGCCCCCTTCGGCCCTGGATGCAGTTGCCTGCAGGTGAGAGCTATGCGTACTGGGGTTGGAGTCAAAGAGTGGTTGGTTCCGCCGTACGCTAGGAGGAAAGGAGAGTGCTCCTTCCCGAAGATCGTCTATGTGAGCATCCTGGTCAGCAGCGCATCCGCCCCTTCTCCCACGGCAGGATCCTCACTTGGAATCTCCAGGACAAAGATGCGCATAACATTCAGAGTCACTGGGCAGCTGGGAAGCCCCAGGAAAGAGAGACACAAATTCAGCAAAGAACACTCATTCGAGGAAGCACTGAAGAGAGCAAGTGGAAAAGAACTATAGAGAAGACACAGATCATTGTTTCAGGAGAGATACAAGAAAAGATTTCATCAGTAAAAACTGCACATCCTGGAAAGTAAAGACTGACTGTTGAGACAAAAATGCAATAGGTGGAGGAAATCAGTGGACACAATTGGAGAACAAGCTTAGGAACCCCCCCTCAGAATGTGCCACAGACAGACTGTGAGATATTATGTAGGTGGGGAAAAGCTGATGGTCGTATTTCTACAGCCAGCATTCATTCAGTAACAGGTGTTTCGTGTTAAGAGAAGGTGGGGGAGGCACTATGCAAAGAAATATTAAGGGATCTCCATAACTGAAGCAAAGCAAATTAAAGAGGTCACTGGGTGCCAGTAGAAACAGCAACAAACAAACCTTCCAACACAGTATTCTGAAAGAGCTCTGAAAGAAAAAATAGAATACTTCTAGTCGAGATTCTGAGGGAAAATAACTTTGAATGTAAAACTCTATACCATAGTCTTTCAAGTGACAGACATTTGTAGACATTCATGATCTCAGAAATTTGCCACCTACTCATTGTGAAAGAATTTTATAAAGGATATACTCCAGCAGTAAGAAAACTATACACAAATGAAGTAAAAATGAATAAAGAATTTGCTAAACCTTACTATTAAATCTAAAGAATGTTTCATATTGACTATCAACACAGAACAAAATTCCAAGAATCATCAACAATGAGAGGTATTGATGGTCTGGAGAGAAGAGAGAGGGAGGGAGTGGTGAAGAAATGAATAAAACGTATACTAATTTTCTTAATCTTGTTCAGGAGAAGGACATACCTACTGATTAAGTCTAGATAAGGAAAAAGTACATTTAAGTAAATGTTAAAATGTTAAGGATAGCCAATAGAAGAATAGAAATTGAATGCATAGCTTCCAAACACTGGAGGAAAAAATGGAATGAATCAGATCAATCCAAGAAAGAATAGGAAAAGAGGATTTTTTTAAAAAATGAAGAATCATAGGAAATAAATATATGAAACAAGATATCAGGACCACTACAAACAGATGAGTAGTCTCAGTAAATGTGACTAATTAAAACTCACCTTAATGAAAGACAAAGCCTTTCAGATTGTTTTTTTTTTTAAAGCAGTTGATTATTTGCGATTTACAGGGAATATTTTCTTGCCTGTGTAGGAAGGTTGAAGTAAACAGATACAAAGACATATCAAATGTTAACCATAATCAATCTGATTTAACAATATTATATTAGGTATTAGAGAAATTAGAACTCAAGTCAAATGGTATTAAAAAGAACAAAGGAGGGGGCCCCTGGGTGGCTCAGTCAGTTGAGTGTCTGACTCTTGGTTTCAGAGGCTCAGGTCATGATCTCAGGGTCCTGAGATCAAGCCCCGAGTCAGAGTCCACGCTCAGCATGGACTCTGCTTGAGATTCTCTCTCTCTCACTCCCTCTGCCCCTTCCCTTTCTCGCTCGCGCTCTCTAAAGTAATTAAGTAAATCTTTTTAAAAAACCAACAAAGAAGAATATTTCATGCTGAGAAGGGATCTGCCAAGACACTATGACAGATATAATTAATATGGTGGGTTGGACACCTAAAAATGGAAGGATGGCTCAGAATTAGACTATGAAAAAATTCAACTCCCATTTATTGTCAAAGTTAATCAGCCACTGGGAATGGAAGAAAAGCATATTAACCAAATAGAGGGTATCTAACAAAAATCTGGAAATAACTTAGTCATAAATTATTAGAAGCCTTGAGTTTAAAGTCTGGATCTGGGCAAGAATGTCAGCTATTACATTATCCTGAGGACAGTAAATGAAATAACAGGGGCGGGGGGATAGAGGGAGTGGCAGAAAGACAGGAAAGAAAAGAGTTATAGATACTATAAAGAGGCCAGCATGTCATTATTTCAGGCAATGTGATTGCTGACACAGAAAATCTAAGATAATCTATTGGGGATTAGGATTTATGAGAGAGCCCTGAAAGCTGCTTGGATACAAGATCAACATAGAAAAAATTAACAGTTTTCCTGTTCATCAGGAATAATTCTTTAGAAAGACATAAAGAAAGGTAATTAAAATTAAAACATGCCATCACTATAGCAAGCTAAACTTCTAAATAGTTTTTAATAAACCCAACAAGAAATACATAAGAATCTATAGAACTTCACTGGAGATTTTGAAAGACGGGACAAATGGAGTGGTAGAAAATGTTCATGGATGGAAAACTCAATTATGTGAAGATATCGACTCTCCTCAGATTAATCAATAAATTCAGTACAATGATGAGACTTATCAAGTTTATTTAAGAATGAATGTGGAAGCTTTTAATAAGCCCTAGTACATCCATATGATGGGATACAACAGATCCGTTCTGGGTAATGAGGTAGATTTGTACATATAAGTACGGCTCCAACTCCAAAACATACTTTTTCTGTGGAAAAAAGAAAGTCATAGAACAGTGCATGTAGTATGATTAGTTTATTTCTCTCTCTCTCTCTCTCTCTCTCTTTTTTTTTTTTAAGTACCATACCCAGTGTGGAGCCCAACGCGGGGATTGATCTCAAGACCCTGAGATCAAGACCTGAGCTGTGATCAGGAGTCGGACGCTTAACCAACTGAGCCACACAGGCACCCCTGATTGGTTTATTTTTAAAAATACAAAACAGTCCTTTATACATTTTATTAGTACAGCATATACAGATAAATGAATTGGGAAAGATCCAGAAAAGAATTGCACTGAACTGTTGACCACGGCTTTCTCTGGAGAGGGAGGATGAGGACGGAACGGAGAAAAATTTCAAAGAGGTGTTTCACCCTCCATTCAGAGTTTGCTTTCTACATAAAGCCCAGGGTTTTCAGGTGTGCTTATTTAGCAGGAGGAATTAGGGGAAATACATCTAGGCCGTCTTCCTGGACGCACGAGTCCCCAGTACAAGCTTCACAAGGGGTAAGAAAAAAGGAAAGAATTTCCCTGTTACCGTAAGGTAATAAAGTTGTCACGTTGGAGCAGGAATGTACAAAGGTACTGTTTGGTTATCTGGTGTAACAGCTATCCCCCATATTTAGTTGTTTATAACAACCTCTCTTTTTTTCGCTCATGATTTTATGGTTCATGAATTGGTGAAGGACTTAGCTGGGAGGTTCATCTCCGCCCTACCTGTTGTCAGCTGGGTGGCTGGGCTAGCGGTCTCTTTTTTTTTTTTTTTTTTAATTTTTTTATTGTTATGTTAATCCCCATACATTACATCATTAGTTTTAGATATAGTGTTCCATGATTCATTGTTTGTGCATAACACCCAGTGCTCCATGCAGAACGTGCCCTCCTCAATACCCATCACCAGGCTAACCCATCCTCCCACCCCCCTCCCCTCTAGAACCCTCAGTTTGTTTTTCAGAGTCCATTGTCTCTCATGGTTCTTCTCCCCCTCCGATTTCCCCCCCTTCATTCTTCCCCTCCTGCTACATTCTTCTTCTTCTTTTTTTCTTTCTTAACATATATTGCATTATTTGTTTCAGAGGTACAGATCTGAGATTCAACAGTCTTGCACAATTCACAGCGCTCATCAGAACACATACCCTCCCCAGTGTCCATCACCCAGTCACCCCATCCCTCCCACCCCACCCCCCACTCCAGCAAATGCATCAGGGAAATCCAAATCAAAACCTCAATGAGATACCACCTCACACCAGTCAGAATGGCTAAAATTAACAAGTCAGGAAATGACAGATGTTGGCGGGGATGCGGAGAAAGGGGAACCCTCCTACACTGTTGGTGGGAATAGCGGTCTCTTTTTAAGGTGGCTTTTCTTTGGGATGTCCCATGCTCTGTTCTCATTCTCTGGGGCCTTTATTTGTGGTGGCTTCAGGGTAGTGGCACCCATATGTGGTGAAATCCACTTATCAATTAGGTTGCTTTGGACTTGAGGCAACAGAAAACCTCAACTCAAACTTGTTTTGAACTGTAAGGAGATCTATTATCACCAAGTCCAAAGGCAGAGCACGTGCCTGGTGTGGCTCATGATGTCATCAGGGGCCCAGATTCTTCTTGCTTTTCTTCTCTGTCATCCTCAGCATCCTCAGCATCGGCTTCATCCCAAATCAGAGTGACCACTGGTAGCAGTTGGAGTTTCATGCCTCCTCATCAGGAGCCACACCATGAATATTCCTTCCCTTTTGCCTTATTAGATCAGCTGCAATCACAGTCACCAGGGGAGAGCCAAATGGTCATTGGCTTAGACCAGATTTTAGGTGTTGAATTAATACCGATGAGTCAACCATAGTGTCCTTGACACCTCTGTCACTCGCACCATACTTAGAATAAATTCCAAATAAATCAAACACATAAGTGTAAATAAAAAACTGTGAATCCTTAGAAAATATTGGTATACGGAAAACCTTTTCAAGAAACAAAAATGTAAAGCAGTGAGAGAACTGGGAAAATACTTTATTGCATCAAAATTTACAGCCTCCATGTAATAAGGAGCTCTGTAAGCAAAATTAAGAGACAAGAGACAACCAGAAGTAAATATTTGCAACACAGCTAATCTACAAAGACTTAGTATTCTAGAAGTAATCACCATGAAAAAAGGTAACTCAAGGACAAAAATGGTCAAAATATATGACAAGGCAGTTGATAGAAGGTGAATTACATATTGCCACTAAGCTTATGTAAGGATGGACAAGCTCGCTCTTCATCTAGGTAATGCAAAATAGAGTACAAATTTCACTCATTAAACTGTTGAGCATTGAAGAAGTTTGATGATATCCAATATCCAGTTTGATAAGATCCAGTGTTGGGCAGGGGGTAGCATAACAGAATTTTTAAAATACTGTAAATTGGTGTGTAGAATGAGGCAGCCATTTTGATAAGCCATTAAATCCTGTTACAACGAAGGATAGTTTCCCATGCTCTGTATGTCTTCGCTTCACTGCTCTGAGAAATACTTGAGTGTGATCACAAGGACATGTATGGAAGGCTGTTTGCACTGGTGTCAACTGGAAATAGTCCTCATGTTCCTGAATAGAGACTAGCTAGGCAACTTACTGTTGGGGAAAAGATGGGGAAAGAGTCCTGATTGTTGCTCCAGTGGTAGCCGTTTTGTTTGAACAAAATCCACCCATTTCATTTGATGTCTGTGTAAGATCAGAGCGTCTCCGTACATCCTTGTTCCGGTGCTTGCATTCCGGTACTTGAAGAAGGGTAGTCATCACCACATAGACATTTTTGGGTTTAGGGAATGCTTGGGTGCTTCAAACTGAAGAGGTTTAGCTGACCCCCCTGCTGCTCGGGTACCACCAAAAAGAAATGGAATGAGTAATTTCAACACAAATGGGAGAAAGCAAGCCTCATTTTCATACCATGGAGCACTTGAATGTCTTCACCAGAAGGGCTGTTAACTTGGTGCTCATTCAGCACCCTGTTTGGGGCTAACACTTCTTTATAAGATGCCTTCGTGCGCCTGAAGTGATTCACAGAGATTGATTTGTAAAACATTCTGAATCAATTAAGGCTTTAATCAGCAAAGTAGCAAACTTCACATGGCTTGTGGACTAATTTTACCGTCTCCCATCAATGTGAACCTAAGCTGAAAAAAGAAGACAATTAGGAGGATGCAATTATCTGTCCTGATTACTGAATTAGAAGTTTGTGTTTATCTGTCCCGCTGTAAAGGTGGGGATCTTCTGTGGAAAACAATCCCAGCAGCTGGTGAGGTGCGGGAGCCTCCCGGCTCCAGGGCCCCTTTCCACAGACCCCCTGAGAGCAAGGGTGAGTCTCTAGCTGTCCGCTCTAAGTGACCCAGCATAAAACAAAGGCTCCAGGGAATATTTTGTACAAATGTTTGAGAGCAAGGTTCCAAAACGCTCCTTGCCAATGGCGGTGGGAGTTTCCCGCACAAACATCTCATTTGAATTACTGCATCTACAGATCTATCCACTTGCACAATGATCAGGAAATTGGTTTCCTTTATTTAGACGATCTCTCTGCCATGGGTGCATATTAGAGCCACATGGGGAGCTTTGGAAAGTTCCAGAACCCTCCGAGAGCCATTTCATCAGAAAGTCAGGGGAAGACACCAGGCGCAGACACTTTGTTAGGCTTCAGGTGATTCCAGTCTGCAGCCAGGATGGAGAAGCCCTGGTTGAGAGAGCTCCTCCAGGCCAGTGTAGTCTGTCTGCCTTGTTACGATATAGTGACTATGTCTTTTTGGGACAGGATTATTTTTGACAATTTGTTCTTTTCAATAAAGCTGTGTGTTAAGTGTGTAACTACAGATAACTTTTGCAACCTTATCAGATTTTTTGTTTCGTATTTACATGTTTCATGTTTACAAATCAGGAAGATCCCTTTGACAGGTAATGCTTCCTAATCCTTGATTTGGAAAAGGTCGTCATCTGAATTATTTGTTCAGCAGTATCAGTGAATAACATGTGAGTGATATTCCTTATATGTACCAGAAATGTCAGCCTTTTTCTGACAGAACTGGAGTTTGAATTATGGGCTATGTGTCTGAGGCATCTTCTCTTAGCTCCATATTCCAGAGCTACTAGAATATTCTACTCGGCAAAATGATGCAATTATGTCAGGAGGAGTGCCGGGAGCAGGTGTTGTCCCCGGAGCGCCTTGCTTCTCACATAAATGGACTTACCAGACATTTTTCTCTGAGAGGAGTTCTGGACGAAACTTCTTCCCACTCTTCAGCATTCCCACTGCTGGCTTAGCGCCCTTTACAGCACCTGATTGCCTGGCAAGTCCTTTCTTGAAAAAAACTGTGGTAAAATACCCATACCATAAAATGTATCATTTTAACCATTTTTTGCATATACAATTCAGTGGCATTAAACACATTCACATTGCTATGCAACCATCACAACTGTCCATCTCCAGAACTTTCTTTATCCTCCCGAACAGAAACTGTCCCCATTACAAATACCTGTTACCCGCACCCTGCACTCCCCATGACTTCTAATCTGCTTTCCGTCATCTAATTTGATGACGAGGCACCTCATACAGGTGGGATGATACAGGATTTGTCCTTTTGTGACCGACCACTTACACACTGTCCTCAAGGTTCATGCATGTTGTAGCAGGTATCAAAACGTCCTTCCTTTCCAAGGCTGAGTACTATTCCATTTGTATGTATATGGACCACATTTTGTTTATCCATCCACCTGTCCGTGGACACTTGGGGCACGCCCACCTTTTGGCTACTGTGAATCATGCCGCTGCAAACGTGGGTGTACAAATACCTGTTCAAACCCCGGCTTTCAGTTCTTTTGGTCACATGGCAAGAAGTGGAATTGGTAGATCATTCTGTGTTTCACTTTTTGAGGAACCACCAACCTAACAGCCCCGTTCCCACCAGCAGTACTTAGGGAATCTGACTTCTCCACGTCCTTGCCCACGCTTAATTTCTGTTTCCTTTTTAACCACAATGGGCATTCTAATGGGTATGAAGTAGTTGACTGGCTTGGTTTCTTTTTTTTCAATGTATGTTTTTGTTGTTGTTGTTTAAGTTTTTCATTTTAATGCCAGTATAGTTAACATACAGTATTATGTTAGATTCAGGTGTACAACATAGTGATTCAACACTTGTATACATTACTCAGTGCTCATCATGATAAGTGTACTCTTAATCCCCATCACCTACTTCACCCATCCCCCCACCACTCCCCTTTGGTCACCATCAGTTTGTTCCCTAGAGTTGAGAGTCTGTTTCTTGGTTTCTCTCTTCTTTTTTCTTTGTCCATTTGTTTTGTTTCTTAAATTCCACAGTTGAGTGGAATCATATGGTATTTATCTTTCTTTGACTGACTTATTTCACTTAGCATAATACACTCCATCCACGTTGTTGCAAATGGCAAGATTTCATTCTTTTTATGGCTGAGTAATATTCCAGAGTGTGTGTGTGTGTGTGTGTGTGTGTGTAACTCTTGACTGGTCTATTTTTAATACAATTCTATCTGGAACTGGCTCACCTCTAATATTTTTACATGCAGCAAAGAGATTCTTTTTGTGTAAAATTTGGGAAGAAGGCTCCAATTACTCTGTATAGAGCTATGCGTTTCCAGCCTCAAGCTCAGCCAAACCTTCTCTGACACCTGCAGTCTACAAGGCCTGCCTCTTTTCTGGGTTCTACAGTATAAATTGCCTGACTTTTTAAAGGTATCTTAAACAGGGGCGTCTGGGTGGCTCAGTCAGTTAAATGTCTGACTCTTGACTCTTGATTTTGGCTCAGGTCATGATCTCAGGGTCATGGGATCGAGTCCTGCAGTGAGGCTCTGTACTGGGCATGGAGCCTGCTTAGGATTCTCTTTCTTCCTCCCGTCTGCCCCTCCCCATCTAAAAAATAATAATTAAAAAAGTTTTTAAAATAAAGGTATCTTAAACAGGCACTTGAGTTGTACCTTCCCATTAATTTTTTTTCTTCCAAAAATTTGTTGTATCTCCTTTTCTGGTTTGCTTTGTACTTATAGGCCAATAATTTTAAAAACCTTTTACTGTCATTTTAATAGGGTTTTGGGAGGGAGAGAACGTAAACATGTTAACAACTGTTACAGTTCGTGGAGCCCAGTAAACAGCCCAAGTTCTCAATCTGTTGGAGAACATGACAAATGGGTAGAGTGGATAGGAGGTTAAAATATTATCTTTATAACTAGTAAAGCAGAGTTTGAAAATGTGGTTAAGATCTGCAGGGAAGTGGGTTTCTCTAACACCAAAACAAGTGTTGAACTTAGTCACTCAGTGTTATATGGCCCTAGACAGCACGTGTGCTGGCCCACAAGGAGCGTGAAGGAGCAAAGCAGGTGTATGTCCTGGGGAGAGCCTGCGTAGGAGAGAGAAAGAGCGAGAAGCTAAGCTGAACATCTTGTTTATTTATTTTTCCCAGATTCACAAATTAGGTAAAGTTCCATCTCTTTCTGCAGTGAGGGAGATAATGAACAAAGAAGCAAAAGAGACAGAGACAGATAAAGAGAGAGAGATCAGGAATGGACTTCTCTCCATAAAAAAGAAAACAGCAGTGGATAAGAAATATTTTGTCCAGTAGGAATCCTCCATTTTCAACAGACTGTCCTTTGTCCCTGCTTGAGTTGCTGGCATCTTGGGGTTGCTAGCCATGACCACATTCTCCATACATTTATGCAGCTTCCCACTATGTCCCAGTGCCCTTTGACCTCAGGCTCTGTTTCTTCCCACATATTTTACTGACAAGAGTGGAAAGAAGAATATGTCTTGGCCCTTGGCCTTGGGGGTACAGCATGTCCAAGGAAGCCATATTGGAGCCCCTAAAAAGTGGACAGGAGAAGGGGAGGTAAGAGGGTGGCAAAAGCAGAGGTTTGGTGAGATGTGCGGATCCTCCTGGAAAAGTGAGGGTGGAATTAGCTTGAAAGGGTGAGTCAACTCCACAGGGAGAGAGCACAGAATGGCATTTCATCCATCTCCCTGTGGTAGAAATAAGACCACAGACTCCTTTTTTTTTTTTTTTTTTGACACAAGACCTGGACATTTACAAAAATTTCTGCCTGCAGGAAGAAAGGATAGAACACCAGCCAGCTAGACCCAGGTGACCACTTCACCTTTGTTCCTAACACACCAATTTTGTGGGTTTTCTTCTACATAACTCAAGTACAACCCAGGATCCCAAGAAACCACTCACATCTTTCCAGAAATTATTTTGGGATTCATAGGAAGGGAACCATTTGTTTTTTGTTTGTTGTTTTTTTTTTTTTTTTTTTGAAAGATTTTATTTATTTATTTGAGAGAGAGGATGCGAGTGAGAGCGAGAGAGTGCATGGGCGAGATGAGAGGGAGAGGGAGAAGCAGGCTCTCCACTGAGCAATGCGCCGGATGCAGGGCTCAATCCCAGGACTCCAGGATCAATGGCCTGAGCTGAAGGCAGACGCTTAACTGACTGAGCCACCCAGGCACCCCAGAAAGGAAGCCCTTGTAGTCATAAGTAAACTACAAACTTTAAATGAACTTTAAATATGTATTTGAAAAGCAAAGACAACAACAGTGAACAAGGCAGCATGCATATCTGAAAGGAGATTCAGATGCATATTTGAAAGGAAAGGGAGTCAAAGAGAATAGAAGTTTATGATTATATTATGCTAGTTGATTTTTTAGGTATTTTAGAATATATGACATACAGCCCTTTTGATTATTGGGAGGCTGATTTCCATCATGTAGAACAACCAAATCAGAGCTTTTCTTACATCTCAAACCACTTTAAAAGGTTGATTCATTCAGGTATTCATTAATTCAGCAAGTATTGATTGAGCATCTCTCACTACTTTGGCCTGTTTCAGGCTCTGGGAATTCTGTCATGAGCAGGACAGAGGTGACCCTCCTCTAGTGAGGGTCATTCCAGAAGGGAAGACAGATGACAAGCAAGTCAACAAGCACCTAACTTCAGTCATTCCAGGGAGTAATGCATGCTGTGAATGATGAGGATGGATGCAGAGAAGAAGTACAAAGGCCCCAGGAGGGAAGGGATTTGTTAGGTTTAAGGAGAGAAGCCAGAGTAGCTGGGTTGTAGCTACCAAGGGGGAGAGTAGTCTGAGATGATGAATGCTACAGACTGGCTCTCCAAACCAACACACCCACTCGACATTTCATACAATTCAAGGGAGGTAATGGGCACCCCCCCCCCCGAATCCATGGACCACAGATTAATTCAAGGGACAGACTGAACTTTGGTTTTGGTACCTACAGAAACCGAGCTGGTTAGATTGGGGGAGCATACCATTGTTCCATGTGCATGGGAACAACACGTCCTATTTTAAGGGCAGCAACAATGGAGAAGCAGTGGGGGAGAAAGCTGAAGAGTTTGAACTTGATCCCACTGGTTGTGGAGCTGGGTCACCAAGACAACGAGTGTCCCCCAAGTGGGGTGACCTGGCTGTGGGTTCCCTGCAGGGATTCAGACTGGAGGGACACGCCCATCACCTTCTTCCTCTGTCCTAGGGCAAATTAAGAGTGATGGGCTAGGGGCGCCTGGGTGGCCGAGTCATTGGGCATCTGCCTTCGGCTCAGGTCATGATCCCAGGGTCCTGGGATCGAGCCCCGTGTTGGGCTCCCTGCTCCGCGGGAAGCCTGCTTCTCCCTCTGCCACTCCCCCTGCTTGTGTTCCCTCTCTCGCTGTGTCTCTCTCTGTCAAATGAATAAATAAAATATTAAAAAAAAGAAAAAGAGTGATGAGCTAGGCACTAGGGGAGTGTAGACAGGCAAGTGTATGTGGGTGTGGATTTTCATTCCTGGGGCTGATGGAAAAGCCATAGTCTTCCAAGTGATGACACAGAACCAAGGCAAACTAAGGTTCAACCAAACACAGAAAAAACGTGTTTAGTGATTTTGACGTGTAGGATTCAAATGAAATAAGAATTGGCCTTGGCCAGTCTATCTGAGGAGATGAGTTCAAACCACCTGAAGAATAGAAGGCCTTCAACCCAGGAGAGAAAAAATGGACTCTTCATTTGAAAGCATATTTTCCACAAGCACATTAGAAATGGGAATTTGATTATTTTGGTGTTGGAGATATATAAAAATGCAGCTCCCTTTGGTTAAAACATTTTTATTTTATTATTTTGTTTTAAAGATTTTATTTATTTGACAGAGACACAGTGAGAGAGGGAACACAAGCAGGGGGAGTGGGAGAGGGAGAAGCCCGCTTCCCGCCGAGCAGGGAGCCCAACGCGGGGCTCGATCCCAGGACCCTGGGACCATGACCTGAGCCAAAGGCAGACACTTAATGACTGAGCCACCCAGGCACCCCAAAACATTTTTTATTTTAAAAATTTATTTATTTATTTGAGAGAGAGCAAGCATACACGCCCACAACCTGGGGGAGGGGCAGAGGGAGAGAGAATCTTAAGCCTACTCCCCACTGAGCGTGGAGCCCAACATGGGGCTCGATCCCATGACCCTGAGATCATGACCTGAGCTGCAATCAAGAGTCAACCAACTAAGTCACCCAGGCACCCCTGATTAAAACATTTTTAAAAACTTAAAATACACTTTTTGATCTCTAGGTTATTTTTCATCTTTGAGATAATGTTTTTTATTTTAATCATAATTTTCTTAAGAAATAATAGTGTGTTTTATTTCTTAGCTATTGTTCACTGGCTGTGTGTGGTTTACCACTGCATTAACATGCTCTTTTTCTTTCTTTCATGGAAGAGATGTATATTTTTTGGCAGACCATTACTTACCCTTTGTATCTTTCTAGAGATGATCAGAGTTCACAGATTACATGAAACTTCTCATAAAAAACCCTATTTCATAACTCAAGAGTAATTTTGGTTTGAATGTTTAGCAGAATGTGAATCCTGGCATATTTAGCTGCCCTGATGAAAGATTACACGTGGGTGGCATGTAAATTCAGAAGAATTCCCAACCTGGTGAGTCATAGGTCAGCCTTATAAATTGGAAGGAAATACAATCAAGTAACCTGACATTACCCACTAGGAATGTTACCGTTTATTGTTTATTAATGAACAATAAGCAAACCTGTCACCAATCATTGATTCTGAAAAATGTGCTGCTTGGTTTACTCACCCAGTGACTGGTACCATCAGAGCAGGGGGTTTGTCTCAGGGAAGTGCAGTGATTATTAAATACCATCAAGTAGACCCTTGATATAATGAGATTAAAACTGTCTGTACAGAGGAACTAGACTTTATTAAAAAAGAAATAGGAAAAGAAAGCTACCTTATCAAAGTTGCCTTTACAGACTGGGTGACATCTGGTTAATAAATTTGCTATTTTTGTTGGAAACATAACTTGCATTACTATTAGATTAAAAAAATATGTGGAAGTCTTCATAACCAGATAATGTAATATGATCTTCTACTATGGTCAAACCCTGTTCTTTCATTTATATTTTTTTCTTCCACAAGTATCTACCCATATTTAATTCTACATTCTGTCATGATAAACAGTCTGGACTTACATCCTAATATCAGACATTAGCATGAATGTAAACCAGCACTCCTGCTGATTATATTTCTTCAGAAACTAAGGGCACCTCTTGTGCACATAAGTTATATGTACAATGGCATATACCTTCTTGTCCATAACAAAAGTTAAATTGCAAATACCCTGTTAATTTGCACACATAGGCGTGTGTTCAAGAGCTGCTGTTTATAAAAAGGAGTTTCCTTTGGCATCATTTTAGCCTTCAGGACAAGAAACATCTATGTTGCTTGCTTTTGTTGCCTAGTATTCTAAGACGAGTAATTGACATGTACAGTATCATTGCTCTATATAAGAAAGTGTAAATTACTGTGTTACCTTGTGGAAAGGCAATAATACAAAAGGGAAATGTGAAGTTGATCGACATTTCTCATTCGGGAAAAACAAAGTTAATTCTGGTCATCTCTGTGGGGCATTCTACTTGGCTACAGAAGACGGTCAATTGAAGATTGCCTTTAAAAAAGCAAGTGGAAACAAGCACAGTGTGCACTTGGGCACTACTGTATTTTTCACTTCTCTAAGATCTCAGTTGGGAGCAAAGCCAGAGGGAAGTGTGGTGGCTAGGAGCCCGGACAAGCTCCCAGCTTTCTGAAGTCAACCCAACTGACCCAACCTTCTGCCTCCCCTTCTCAGCTCCCCCTTCTTCCCTTCATCCCCCTGCACACAAGCACTCAGCTTCCACACGCCAGGTGGTGGATTTTCCTTGCAAATAAGAAAATGAAGACACACTATTTTTAACTCTTTGAGATTTAAGATTTTGAGACTTCACCTGGAGCGGAATGGGCTCTCTGGAAGTCACCTAGGCATGGGAATATCATGCTGCCAAGCAAAAGGGAGGAGGCCTACAGTGTACAGTTAAATTAAAAGCCAATGTAACACATTGCCTGCAACCTTTAACAAATCACATATGGGTTTCTTTTGTTCCCACAGGGTAGAAAAAGAAAATGCTGTTTAAAGAATTTTATTTGAAAGAAATGCCATCTGATATTTATTGTTCCCTGAGTATTTGAACTTAAACATCTTGGGGATTTATTTGGGATCATCCATCTAAGTGTAATGTGACAGGTTCTGTATAAATGAAGTACTGTCCTTGTGTCATTAGAAGTAAAAATGATCAAAATAAGAAAAGGCACTTAAAAATGCATTATTCTTTAATACAAAGTCTTTGTCAACACTCAGAAAAGTTTATGTAAAGCTACATAATGCTTCACTTTTAAAACTTCATAAAAATATTACAGTCTAGGGGTCAGAGTTTCCATGAGTTTCTGATATATTAAACTTAACTCTCTCATTCTAATATATCAAGTAGTTGCTACTTCTCATATTTTTACAGTTCTCTGGCCCTTTTAATTAAGGCAGCTGACCTTGTGTGCCAATTTCCAGGGGAAGATGATGGTTATCAGGAATAAAATAAATGCTCAATATGGGCATAACTGTTGCATTAAACAAGTAGAACTTAAGAAGGATGTAATCATTTTTAGATAAATAGCTTTAATTCTGGTCTCTGAATATCATTTTAAAACACTACGCTTAGACTAGTCTTTCCCTGGAGAAATCTCCAGCAGGTGCCATTTATTTATTTTTAAAAGAAAGTAAACTTAATGTTAAGTAATTTTAAATTTACAGAAGAGGTGCTTAGTTAGTACAGAGAGTTTTGTATACACTTCATCCAGTTTCCACATAATATTAACATTTTATATAACCATAATACATTTATCAAAACTAAGAAATTAACATTGGTACATTGCCATTAACTAAAATATAATTTATTCACTTAATGTTTTTCCACTTATGTTCTTTTTCTGTTGCAGTATCCACTCCAGGCTATCACTTTGCACTTAGTTGTTATGTCTCCTTAGTCTCTTCCAATCTGTAATAGTTTCTCATTCCTCCCTTGTTTATTATGACCTTGATATTTTGGAGATGTACTGGTCAGGTATTTGTAAAGATTATTTGATTGATAGTGAATTCTAACTATAGATCAGATTGGAAAGAATTTGACATCTTCATAACATTGAACTTCCCCTCCATGAATATGGTATACCTTTCCATTTATTTAGGTCTTTGATTTCTTTCATCAGTGTTTATAGTTTTTAGCATACAGATCGTGCACATGTTTTGTTAAATTTATATCTAGTATTTCCTTTCTTGTTTTTTGTTTCTTTCTGGCACTAGTGTAAATAATGGATTCTTCCCTTTCCCCCAAATTTGCCTTGTTCATTGCTGGTATACAGGAATACAGTTGACTTTCATATATTGACCTTGTATCCTGCCATCTTGCTAAACTCACTTATTCTCAGAACTTTTTCATAGATCCCGTAAGAGTTTCCACATAGACATTTGTGAATAGAGATGGTTTTATCTCTTCCTTTCCAATCTATATTACTTCCTTTCCTTGCCTTGTTGTACCACTTAGGACTGAATAGGATGTTGAATAGGGGTGGTCAGAGAAGACATTCTTTCCTTGATCTTGATCTTAAGAGAAAAATCCTCAGTCTTTAATTATTAAGTATGATGTCAGCTGTGGGTTTTTTGTGGATATCCTATGTTTGGGTAATAAAATTGCCTCTGTTTCTCATTTCCTGAGAGTTTTGATCATGAATGAATGTTGAATTTAATCCAATTCTTTTTCTGCACCTACTGAGATGTTTATATGGTTTTTCTTAGCTAGTCTGTTAATATGGTAACTAATATTGATTGTTTTTTTAGTATTGAACCCACCTTACAATACTAGGATAAACTCCACTTGGTAATAATGTATTATTCTTTTGTACACTTTTATATATTTTTGTATTCAATTTTCTAATATTTTGTTGAAAATATTTACATCTATATTCATGGAGGATATTTATCTGTAGTTTTCTATGCTTGTGATGTGTTTATCTAATTTTGATATTAGAATAATCCTAGCCCCATAAAATGAGTTGAGAAGTATTCCATTCTCTTCTATTTTCTATAGGAGATAATATAGGAGAGTTGGCACGTTTGGAAGATTTCACCAGTGACAGTATCTGAGTCTGGAATTTTATTTTGTTTCATTTTGTTTTTAAAATTTACAACTACAAATACAATTTTGTTAATAGATATAAGACTATTCAGGTGTTCTTTTTTTTTTTTTTTCTTGAGTGAGTTATGGTGGTTTGTTTCTTTCAAGGAATTGATCCTTAAAAATTCTAAATTGCCAAATTTATTGGCATAGAATTGTTTGTGTTATTTCTTTTTTATCCTTTGAAGTATAAGGTATCAACACTAATGTTTCCTCTCTCATTCAATATTTTTAATTTGTGTCTTCTTTTTTCTCAATCAGCTTGCCTAGAGGTTTATCACTTTTATTGGTATTTTCAAAAAAGCAGCTTTTGGTTTCGTTGACTATATACCTCTTTTCTGAAAACTTTTGTCATGACTGCTATAGGGTTTACAATATACATTTTAAAATAATCTGAGTCAGCCTTCAAATAATAGTATACCACTTCACATATAGTATAATCTTAAAACAGAATATTCTCAATTCCTCCGTCTCATCTCTTTTACAATTATTATATTTAATTTTAAATATGCTATCAACACACAATATATTGTTGCTATTACAACTTTAGACAGTCAATAGTCTTTTAGATGACTTAAAAATAAGAAAATGCACCTTATTTTATTCTACCTTCATTTATTCCTTTGCTGATTCTCTTTACTTCTTTGTGTATATCAACATTCCTGATCTGTATCATATTCTGCCTGAAGAATGTTCTTTAATGTTTCTTGTGTCACAGGTCTCCTGGCAATAAATTCCCTGAGTTTTGGAGGAGAGGGTTGTTTGTTTTTCCTTAAAAGGTCTTTATTTCTTCTTCACTTTTGGAGGAGAGTTTCACTGGGTATAGAATTCTATACTGATGTATTTTTCTTTCAACATTTGATGTAATTCCATTGTTGTCTTGCTTTCCTGTTTCTGACAAGAATTGTTCTGTATTTCTTATCTTGTTCCTCTGTAGGTAATGTCTTTTCCCTCTTCTTTCCTTCAAGATTTTTTTGTCTTTGGTTTTCAGCAGTTTGAAAATGATATCTAAAAGTTTTGTTTTGTTTTGTTTTGTTTTTATGCTGTTTGATGTTCTCTGAACTTCTTGGATCTGTAGTCTGGAGTCTGTCACTAATTTTGGAAAATGCTTGGCCATTATTTCTTCAACGGTTTCTTCTCTTTTCCGCCTGTCTTTAGGATTTCAATTATTTGTATGTTAGACTATATTCTCCCACAGTTCGTGCATGCTGTCTTCTGTTTCATTCACCTTTTTTTCTCTCTTTAAAATTCCATTTGCGTGATTGCTATTCTGTTGATCTCTCTTGAGGTTCAGTAGTCTTCTTTCAGCGGTACTCATGAGCAGGTCTTCATTACTATAATGTTTTGGTCTTTTTTTTATTTCTATCATTTCCACTTAATTCTTTCTTACAGTTTTCATTTCTATGTAAAACTACCTATTTGGTCTTGTTTGTTATCTGCCTTTTCCATTAGAGCTTTTAACATATTAACCATAGTTAATTTAAATTTCTTGTCTGATAGTTCCAACATCAACATCGAATCTTAAGTCTGGTTCTGATGATTGTTTTATCTCTTCATGGAGTGTTTTTCTTTGCCTTTTTTATATGCCTTATAGTTTTTGTTGAAAGTCAGATATGTCATAGATGGTAGATACTTAGGTAAATATTTTTTTATGCTCAGAGATAAGCATTGCCTTTTCTTCTGCTAGTGCTTTAGGATGAGGGTGTGTTAATTCAGTCAGGGATTGGGCTGGGTTTAAAGCTTGCCGTTGTTATGGTTGCCCTCATTCCACTGGAGGCTTCAAATTCCTCTAGTGATATCTTGTGTTTACAGCATGGGCTCATTTTCCAGAGGGTTTTTCTGTTCCCCTTGTCTGCTCCGACTTGTCTTTGAGTCCCCCGGCTTAGTTTGAGCATTCTCTTTGCACTGCTCCCCAGGGGGAACCTGTGTCTTGTGGAATCCCCAGCTGTACCCCTCAGTTATTTTCAATCAGTGGTTTTTAGTGTGGGGTGAGGACCAGGGCAGAGGTGTCCTGTGTTCTGATTAAGCCTCCCTCTTAGGCAGACCCTGTGAACCTAAGCTTGGGAATGTGGTCCTTATAAGTTGTTGCTGCTCTTTGGCTACACGTCCTGCTATCCTGGTATACTTTCCAGTCTTCCTCCTGGGGCAGAGCCCCCCCTTCACCTCCCACCCCCACTTCCCTGCCCTGTCTGACTAGGATTACTTAGTGGGATTCCCATAGGGATTCCCAGAGGCTACAGTTGTGTTGCTCTTTCTCCTGCCTATTAAGGCTTTTGTTCCTTTGGGGGTGTTGGAGAGAGAGTGTGGGCAGGATGGCTGCCATTCTCCCTCCCAGCTGCAGCAGGTTTCCTGCAGTGCCTTAAGGCCATGTTTTGTTATTCTTTCCCCTACAGAGTATGGCTTTTGTTTTTCAGGGGACAGAAGAGAGAAGTCTGGGCAGAGTTTCAGCAGTGGTGCTGTTCCCCAGCCCGAGCCAGCACCATGGAGGGAGCTTTCTTAGGATCCCCATTGACCTTCCCTGTGAGCACCCAGTTGGTTCCTGAGGAAAACCCTACACTAGGCCCTTAGCCCCTTTCTCTCCATGACCCCTGGGACAGTACACACTCGCACTAACCCCCTTGGCCTTCGGCAATTCATTAGAACTTTTAGCAGAATCTTCCTCTGTGCTTGAGTTCTATTCAAGTGGTGTTCTAGACAAGCAAATGCTTGGGTCCAGGTTCTCCATGGAGGTGCCTGTCGCTTTCTAGATTTTGGGTTGTTTGCCCTGCAACTTCTGTTCTCTGGCAGGTTCAAGAAAAGTTGTTTGCACATTGGCCAGTACTTTGCTTGTTGTGAGGGGGAGTGATACCAGGGACACGTGGATACTCTCCCAGTCGTCTCCCAGAGGCTCGGTCACTTGACTTGAGGTTGACTGGGGTAAGAGTCAGACTCCCAGCATTATGACAACTTTCTCCCCAGTTTGTCTTCTAATCTCTAGCTTTTTTGGTGCCATTTTCACCAATCTCCTTTAGGTTGGGAATTTGTGATCAGCTAAAAATTGCAAAACACATTTTTGACACCCAGTGTTTTAACTCCTATTTTGAGGATCTTGCACGGTAGGATGTGGATGTGGAAGGAGTCATGACTTAAATTTCCTGGGCTCTCAACAAGACAGGAAGAAGCCAATGTAAACATCTTCTCACCAGTGCTTGTTCTATTTAAGTGAATAGATGTTTTTAGTAACTGGTCGCAGAACAGTGCTTTTTATCTGGGTGTTATTTTTATAATTTTAAGATGTGGAAACAGATGACCATGGAGAGCTCATAACATCCTAAGACATTTCAAGTTTAAGATACTGAAGATTACATTTGGGATTTCAGATTTCAAAACTCAAAATGCAATGCTATAATATATCTTAAGTGGCCAAAGGAAAGATTTTATGAAGGGTCATGGATACTTACTGTCTTTTCTTTTGTCATAGTGACATTTTTAACCAAGATAAGTGACCATGCTTCCATGTGACATCTTTATAGCTAAGGCGGGATATAGATGTTGAGCTGATTCACCAAACCTCAGTGTTTTTTTTAAGATTTATTTATTTGAGAGAGAGAGAGAGAAAGTCGGGAGGGAGGGGAAGAGGGAGAGAATCCCCAGGCAGACTCCCCACCAAGTGCAGAGCCCATCATGGGGTTCAGTCCCACGACCCATGAGATCACGACCTGAACCAAAACCAAGAGTCGAACACTTAAACAACTGAGCCACCCAGGTACCCCCAAACATTAGCATTTTAATACAGCTCTATCATACTTTATTCAGTGTCCCTAAAATAATTTTTGTGGAGTTGAAATATATTGTAATATTAATGGGGATTTTCTTTTTAAATGAATTCTATATTTTTTTCATAAAGCAAAGACTTTTTTGTTTAAATAAATAGCTTCTCCCCCACTATCCCTTCCCTCCCTTATGTAGAAATCTTAATTCTTAGATTCAGAGGCAACGTGTTCACAGCCTAGAGGACACAGTTAAAAGATCCAGCTTCAGAATCAGAAACATCTGGATTCAAATTCTGGCCAGGAACAGACCACTAGTCAATCACAGTGGCCACCAGATCCATCAGAACGAGTGTCTGGCTAATCACAATGGCCAGCCTGGCCTGTGAGAGCCCCTAACCCTGGGCTGCTGTGGCCTGCAGCAGCTAGTACCAGCCTTCTTCTGTACTCCCCGTGCACTGGGCGGCCGATCCTCTCCGAGCCTCCGTTTCTTCCCTGTGTGGGGATAATAATCTCTACCATGTAGAGCCGTCGAGAGGATTGCCGAGGTACAGTGGTTCCTGGCACACAGGAGGCCCTCGGCAGACGGCAGCTGTGTTTACGACACGGGTAGGTGTCAGACATCGCAAGGAGAGAGAGAGTGTGCTCCTTCGCTGCCTCACACTTCCACGTGCCTGCTCCTGAATTCACATCTTCCTGGGCTTGGTTAACTGATAGAGATGTGGACTATAGCTAATGGAGACATTTCTCTGTTTTCTAGCTAAAAATATTTAGGTGATTTCCTCCTTTTAAATTTTTGTTTTTAAAGTATGAAACAAGAGAGAATACAGAAAAAGTATGGAAAAGAAATGCAAAGTCACCCAGAATCCTGTCCTATCAAGTTAATCACCGTCAACTTACGAAGTTTATCCTTCCATACTTCTTCCTGTAAAAACATGCAAATGGTTATGAGATTGGGAACATACTGAACATGATGTGTTGAAACCTCCCTTTTACCTAATTGCTGTATCACAAACGTGTCTGTGTCAGTAAATAACATCATCATAGAATGCCATTATATGGACTTCCCAAATTAAATAAACATGGGTTAATGGCCATCAGTGGACTCCAGTGAACTGCTTCAGATGTTTATCTTTTCACTCATACACAGTTACTTTCTTAGAATGCATTCCTAGATGTGGATCTGCTGGACAAAGAGAATGTGCATTTAAATAATGAAACAGATCACCAGATTCACTTGGGAAAGTTGGTTCCAAATTATACTCCCCTTAAAGCATAGGTAATATCCATATCTCCACATTTGAGAGGTTTAGAATAAAATAAAATCTTTCTATGTTCTTTGATAAGTAAGAGCATTTTCTCCCTAAAAAGTTTCTTAAAGTTTGAAATAAACAAAAGCTTTTAACTACAAAGCAAGTCCTTTCATCACAGCAGCTATGAGGACTGCATTTTCCAGAATCCTGGGGTCCTGGGGTCCCGGGGAGCCCGCTCCTTTACAGGTGCACACAGTGAGGCTTGAAGTCAGAGGGTTGAGAGGAAGAGTATTCTGAGTCCTACCAGCCGCTTTTCCTTTTCCCCATCTTCCTGTGTTAGGATAGTCCGGGATGATCCATTATTTTTCTCCTAACTTCAGGGCTGCTCTGTGACATTTAAGTTTTCTTTTAATGAAACTACAACACGCATATAGAAAAGTATAAAAATCTCCGCTGAATGAATTATTACAAAGTAAACACACCTGTGTAACTGCCACGCAGGTTAAGGTCAGAAAAAGATTTTTATTAACATTTTCTAATATAGGTGCTCATAGTGAAAAATGTAAAAATGTCCTGACAATTCCTTGGACTACAACATTTATATCAGACAGTCATTAATTTTTCTTTGGGAGAATGTGCCCATTGGTCTCCCCTCTTCTCTTCAGGAGCAATGAATTCCCAATGTTCTCTGTGTAACAAATTGCCTGATTTTTAGAGTAACCAGAGCACTGAAGAACTTTCAGTAGTTCTAGGCTTTGACAGTGAAACCAAACCAAGAAATCTGAAGGGTAAACATGGTGGTTTGCAACAGTTTGTAATTGGGAGAACACTGCCACACACAGCCGGTCAGAACCCAGGTACTCATGGCTCGGTGCCCGTCATTGCTTGGTGCTCACTCGAGGGTACTAGAGGATCGTTGGAGGACCATAGCAAACCATGTGCTTTGCACTGGGGGACCTGGCAGGGAGTTAGAAGTGCTGGTAAGGTGATTTGGTGCAGCGCTTGCCGACGGACCTGGTTGGATGTAGGGGCCATAGCCCCCCCACCCCCAACTCCTGGAGGCCGTGCCCTTCCCCAGGTGCCAGGCTGTGCCCGGGAATTCTGGCAGAGAGGATTCACGGTGGGCCTCACGTCCCAGCAGCCAGCAGCCAGCTCAGCTCTGCTCAGAGGCCTGTCCTGCAGCCTCACTTACCATTCCATGCGTGTTCAGGATGGACACCTGGTTTAATCTTGTTGTTCAGTCAATAGCTTTTGCATTATCTTTCTTTTTTTGTGGTTAATGTACCATTTTTCTTCTCCTTTTTTCCCCCTTCACAAACACCACCATGCCTGAAGTGCTTCCCCGGCCTGTAGAAAAGTTATATCCTCGTCTGTAGTGGAACAGTGCTCTGATTAAAGTGATTAAAACTATATACAGCATGCATAATTAACCTTTGCGCGGCTGTCGCGGCAAGCTGAGGCATGGAGCTGATACGGTATCTGTCTGTGGCAGCCGGCGTATGCTACATGACCATTTTTTTTTTTCTGCAGAATTTTAATCACTTGAGATAAAGAGCCAGGAGAGAGAGACCAAGGCCATATTAATCCTCTCAATGGCTTTAGAATTTCCCTTCTATTCTGCTGCCGGTAATCAAGAAAAATAATGCTGCCTTAATCCTAGATGCCAAGGTCAATCATCTCTGTGCCCTTTGATAGTAAGGATGTCATTATGGAAAGATTTTTAATGAACGTAATTCTCGCTGTGCTCTGCAGGGAGAAGGGTATGTCCCACGACTTCAGGATGGTCAGGCATGCCTCAATGTCTGGCAGGACTGATTTTAAAATATTAGCTCTATTAGAAATAAATTCATAACAGCTGGTTGGGGCTGCAGACCAGCTACATGTAGCCATGAGAGACTGAGGAAGGCAGGAGTGAGGCACAGCAGTGGGCAACAGGTGAGGGGGGCCTGACCCTGTGATTAGCACTTGGGCCACAGCAGCGGGAATGTGGCCCGATGTGAACTCGACGCCTCCCTGGTGTGCTGCCAAATCAAAATACAAGTGCGGTGATGCAGAGATGCGTGGTGACATTTTAAAACAATGCTCTGGGTTGTTTTGTTTTTTTTTTAAGAACATTCAGACAGGTGAAAAACAAAAATCCTTCCAGCTCAGGAGCACCTGAGCCAACTCCCAGATGGCTGCTTGTGCTTCTTCTACCCACTTCTTCTCTTACTTGGTTTTCCCCCAAACATGTTCTCTTGGTCAAGGAGACATGGCAGGAGCCAACAGAGCCTTGACAGAAAGTCACAAGGCGGGGGGCTGAGAGCAAGCACGGCCGGCCGTGGCTCTGAGCTGTGGCAAGGGAGGGCAGGATCGCTAGGAAATCTCGTGTATCCAGGGTCATGGATCCAGGGGAAGATGGGGCTGGAGGCAGCGCTGAGCGCAGGCTTCGGATCCACACACGGTTACTGGATGGTCAGGAGGAGACACGTAACCGGGTGGCTGTTCACCCTTGGGATCGGAAGAGGAACTTCACCTCTGGGGGCCGAGGTTTCAGAACAATCCAGCAGGGCGGTTCTGCCTGAGCCTGCACACCAGAGGGGTTACTGTATATAAATGGTTTGTATTCACGTGTTTTTAAACATGTGTTAGACTGACCTTCTGAGAGGTCCATGTGCAGCCTCCCTCCATGTTAAAGGGTGGGCCGAGGGATTAGCAGGTGGGGTGGCAGTAAACCGCTTGAGACACCTGGGATGGAGCAGGCAGGTTGACCTCAGGATGCTGGGAGTGAAGGTCAAGGCCAGTGTTCACCACGAGACCCTCTTTCTCCTAGAGCCATCCTTCTCTCAGGGCTCTGATCTTTCTTCTCTCCTTTGTAATCTGACCCCAAATACTGATTCTGTCCTTGTAGAATTTTTGCTTGAATTCAGTAAACACCTCTGCTTGGATTCTACTCATTGAGAATTTATGACCATCTAGCCTAGCCTGGAACGAAATTTACCCTTGCACTGTGAGGAAAGTGTACACAGAGCTAATTGAGAATGTAGATAGCATTGTACGGGGCACGTTCTGCCTTCTTACATGAACACGCTATTTTTAAGGACTCAGATACCACTGATATCACTATTTACAAATGAATCTTCTTTTTTTTTTTCTTTTTATTATTAAAGCAGGCTCGGCAGGGCCTCTCCTTGGAACCACTTTGTTAGCAATTCATTGGAGCCGTTAAAATGAATGAAACTGAATTTTTAAAAAAACGTTCTATAATTTAGACTTTTCTGCTTCCTCTGAACTACTGTACTGTGTTGATGCAGAAAACAATTTAGTCATGCATACCTGAGAGATGGTTCCGGCTTTTGTTCGCTTCCAATGTAATTTCCATAACGGAGCATTTGCCCCATTTCCATAGATCAGTACATGCGTTGGCTGGGAGGGCCACACAGATGGGATCCTCAGAAGAAATTGGAACACATAGGAGCTGTCAGTCTGAGTTACTGGCCTGACTTCTGGCATCCAGAGGCTTTTCCACAGGGTTCTCCAGAGCCCAAGGGTCCCGGGGAGGTGCCGAGAGGCCCCCCAAGGGTTAAGCAGATGAGCTGGGTGGCTGGTGGGCAGGGTTCCAGGGCTGGCCCCCCCACACACACTTATCCAGTGTGGCTCCCACTCTTCTGTTTTCCACACTGAAGTTTCTCCTAAGATTTCTTTGGGTTGGGGGGCGGGAAATGTTTCTTAAAAGTTTAACAGCTTGTACAATCCTTTTCGTGTAGTCCTTCGCTCTGTCTCAAAAGAACTTATAAAGGAAGATTGGTCTCCTGGGTAAGAGGTTGTATCTGAAAGAGGAACTTCTTTGGGCAGTCACAGAGAGAGGGAGAAAGAGAGAGAGAGAGAGTGTGTGTAGCTCTCTGTCATTTGAGGCTGCCTCACTGCATAACTGAGTTCCAGAAATTCAGGGAACCAGACACATGGGCCAGGGGAGGATTTCGATGGCCCCAGAGTATTAAGGCCTTTCATGTCCCTTCTAAGAAATAAAGACTTTACCATGAGGAACTAAGAGTTCTTCTGCAGACCTCATTCCCATTGTATATCCAGTCAGTGGTCACTGTGCCCAGTGACTGGAGCCCATGGTGCTTGAATCTGGCCCTCCTCTGCTCCCGCGGCTGCCCCACACCTAGTCGGACAAGGGGTTGTCATCGTTCTCCTGCCTCCGGCCTCCTCCCTTTACTCAAGCTCCACATGGCCTCCAGAATCCTACCTTTAAAACACGGGAATGCTCAAGTCACCACCCTTACAGCTAATCCTTCGTTGTTTGCCCTCGCCAGAGATGATGTCTGTAGCCCTGAACGAGGCATGCAGGGCTGCTCACAAGGTGTACGGTCTCCTGAGTGATTTCTTTGTTTACTGGTTTGGATGCATATTTCATTCCTGGACTCGGGCTCACTGAGGGCCCCTTGCATTTGAATTCCACCTGCCTAACACATAAAGGGTGTTCAGTACGTTTGAACTGAATCCACTGGACTGTCCTTTGTTGTTGTCGCTGCTGTTTATTGACGTAACTGTGTGCACCGGGCATTTGCACGTGGACACACACCTGTTTTTAAGTCTTCACAACAACCTTAAGCTGAGGGTGTAATCTACTTCCTGGATGAGGAAACTTCGTCTCAAGAGAGATTCAGTGCCTTGCCTGACCTCACTGTTATTTTGTTGTTGTTGTTGTTAAAGATTTTATTTATTTATCTGAGAGAGAGAGGATGAATAGGGGGGAGAGAGAGAAGCAGGTTCCCCGCTGAGCAGGGAGCCCGACATGGGGCTCGATCCCAGGATCCTGGGATCATGACCTGAGCCGAAGGCAGATGCTTAACCAACTGAGCCACCCAGGCGCCCCCTGACCTCATTGTTATTTAACATCATTCCAGCAAGCAGTCGGCGAGCACCTATCATGTGCCAGGCCCGCGCTCAGTGCTGAGGACAGTCCCTCCCTCAGGAGGCTCACAGGGAGTGGGGGCAGGCACCTCCCTCAGAGGGAGAAGTCCGGCAGGAGGGGAGGCCAGGCACGTGCAGGAGTGCGCAGGAACGTCCCCCACCTCATGTGGACCAACATGCTTGCCCCCCTCCCCCCGCAAGTCATTCCAGCTTAGGCAATAGGGGCTTCTTATCCCCCTCTCCTCGCCACTGGCCCATGTCCTTCCCAGTGGACAAATTGGAAAGGGAATAGGGTGGGAAGGAAGGTGATCTCCCTTGACCGCCTGGGCCCTGGGCTTCTCTGACTCGAGCCCCTGGGTGCTGCTCTTGTCCTGGTGGGAGGGGCAGGTCAGGGGGGCTGAGCCCGGACCTGCCCACATGGGAGGCTGCCGCGGCTTGATTGGAATGCCGTGTGTACAGCGCAAGGAATTTGAATGAGGGTGGCCTGACATGCTGGGTCATGACAGCCCAGAGTGGCTGGTTGCGGGGGAGAGCTGTCAGTGAACTGGCAGTTAACTGGCTGCCCTGGGAATGAGTGTAGGTGAGCTGGTTGGTGCCCGCGGGACCGGGTCCCTGAGGTCAGCAGCTCATGGGGTGACTGCATGGGGCTTGGGGCCGGAACTTACGACACACATTCCTCACATTTTGTAGAAAAAACACTGCAGACCTCTGACGATTGTCCTCTTTGCTCTGGGTGTTTATTAGACATAAGCTTTTTAGGTATGTGTCTCTTACTGAGAACCTAGGTTGGCTTCCTAGTGTCAGGTCGGCTGGGTCTAGCACCCCAGCCAGTCATCCTGGCTGCCACTCCCAGCCCTTCACCCATTCCTCTTGGTGGTGTGCCTGTCTTGTCCCCTAAGCTGGTGAAGGCTAGGGCATCATTATCACATCTTTCAATAAACAGGATAGATGCTGCTTAATTATTGAGTTGACCCATGGCCTACTTCATTTCCTATTATACCACAATGCCAACCTCCATTAGGCATATAGTTCCATTGAGCCTCTCCTCTCTCTCATTTCCTCCCAGAGTTCATCATAAATACAATGACAATAACAAATGCTAACGTCTATTAAGCTCTTTCTGAAGAGAAGTCACAGGAGTGCATTTTGCATGTTGTTTCCTTTTGAATGCTCCCACTTAGACCCTGAGCTGAGTTCGGAGCTTTTAATGTCCCAGAGGCATCCCGTGAGACAAGGATTTGAGTTCAAGGAGTTCATTTAGGGGGCAATCCTAGGACAGGAATGACACGTGACACAGAGAAGGCGAGGCAGCCCATCGGAGGTTTACTCTCCGGCAGTACTGGGAAGACCGGAGCTCGGTGCACAACACATACTGCGCCCTTGTCTCAGGACTGAGGGAGGGAACCGGGGTGTTTGTCGGACCTCTCCCAGCAGCCACTGTCTGGCAGCCGCGTGGGGCAGAGGCTGATGCTCTGCAGTCGTCAGAGGTCTGGCCTCCGTGGATGAAGACAGAGCAGGCTCCAGCCACAAAGGAAGCTGTCCGGCATCGTGATCCAGATGCTGGCCACAGGAGGTTGGCCGGTGGGCACGATGTGTGGAGGCTGGGTAGGGCAGATCTGCATTAGGTCATCATATTATTTTCATTTGACAGATAATAAAACTGAGCGTTAGTGGACTAAGTAACTTGCTGCAGGGAACGCTTGTGAGTCATTCATGTTCTTCCCGCTATGGGAACCTCCCCTCCTTCCTGCCAATCCAGATATTTAATATCCAGTTCAACAGTTGCTTTGCGAGCTCGGTACCGGCCTCTGTCTGGGTTGGATGTCTTTGGTACCTGCCCCTATCCCAGAAGTTGGTACTTGAGGTACAAAGCAAACTGGCTTCCATGAAGGAGTAGATTTCAGCCTAGTCTGAAGGGAAACCGAGGAGGCCAGGCAAATATGTTTGCATTTGTAATCCAAACTTTGAGTAATAAATAAGCTAGGCTCTGCTGCTGTTATAAATAAGTTCATAATGCCGGGGGTTTCACACACGTGGGTTTAATTCTCACCCACAGAGCCCACTGCAGGGCCGTGTGGTGACTCCGGGATCGGACAGTCTCGATCTTGTGTCTCCCTTATCCCAAGTGCACCCCTACCTCTGGCAGGTCACAAGAGTGACTGGACATTCCTGCTTGGGCTTTCCATAATTCAGTCCCGAAATGACGATGACATGTCTGTTTCCATTATATTGGCCATGCCTTGTCACGTGGCCCCAACGAGTCCAAGGAGGCTGAGGAGTGCAGCCCCAAGTGCCCAGAAAGGGCAGGAGAGGGACAGCTGGGCACCAGTGAGCACCAGAACGGTCTTCCCCAGTCAGAGAAGGAATGATTAAACAATCATGATCAAGGCCTGCCTAGGGCATTTCCTGGGGGTTTCCAAAAGGCTGGAAGAATTTTGCCATGGGCTGTAAATGTCAGTTGCTCATTAATTCGTCAGAAATGCCCAGAGCCAACGTTGCTATTACTAACAAGATATATTTGTTTTGCTATTTAACAAATCAAAAAAGCATGTTGTCATTTTCCCCCGGTCCTGAGGATTCTTTATGTGGATGAATACTCTCCATCTTGTACATCATATTAGTTATAACACCTTTTCTTTTCTCTCTCTCCAAGTTATGGCTGGGGATAAATCTTCTTGGCATGAAATATCATCATGGGGTAGCAATCAACAGTTGTTCGCACAGCTGTTTTGAAACCTAAACTAAACTAAAAAAATGCATTCGAATACTCCCTTCTTCCCCCAAGCAACTGATGTGAGGTCTGCTGCTGGTGTAGGAACCTGCAAATTTTCATTTACACTTGGCGATCTCTTTCTTTGCTCTGCCTGGTTGTTTTACAGGAAAAAAAAAAAAAAAGTGACAATTAAATGATGTAGGTCTTACTGCCTTAACACAAAAGATGTACAAATGCTTTCCAAAGGGTATTTTAAAAAAATAGATGATTCAGCCAAAAGGAGACCAAAAGATTTAGGGAGGCCTTGGATGTGTTCTCTTTCTCTTGAAACGGATGCTTGAAGTTTGACTCCACTTTTCATCAGAGAATAATAGACACTGTGCCTTCTGCCTGACTCACAGATTCCAGCTGATAAAGGAGGAAATCATACCTTTACAGCTGTTCCCAGGTTGTCCTCACTTGGCTCTTTGTTGTGAAAATTGTGGAAATAATTCCTCATTCCGAACAAGAATGACTTGTCCCTTAATCCGATGCTGTTCTCATAACACTGCCCCGTCCCACAGCCTGGCCTCTGGCCTCTGGGATGGAATTGGCTGAAGCTTCTGCTGAGAGCAGCATGGGACACACGCTGCACCCGGCCCCTGGAGGGCTTACGCCCATATTTGCCCTGGTGTAGAGTGGGTTTACAAAGGCTTTTGAAAGCCCAAAGAGAAAATGTATACAATAAATCAATGGTGACGCATTAACAGACTGCTACCGTATCCATTGTTACAGAATGTAATTCCTTGATGATGGCATTTTGTACAGCATATCATCGCAAAACAATAGCAGTATCACCACAGTAGAAACGACTTTGATAAATTATACAGGAACGGGATCTTAGAATTCTAGTGTAGATCTAATTTGGGGTTATCAGGACTTGTGGAGCAGTAGAGTTCAATTTTCCATTGTACAGAGGAACAAAACATCCCGGGAGGAAGAATGCACGTATTGTGAGAATCGGTGTTTTCCACGGTGAGTTACTGGTGCACGGTTGGCTGGGTTTTCACCTCTTTTGACTCATTCTCTTCTTATTCTATATAATAAGCTATGTTCATGTTAGTTTTTTACATTTTATCTAAAAATGAATCTATGCGTGCTTCTGAAAATTGCCACAACTTTAAGAAAAAACTATGAAATTTGATTTCTCTCTCTTCTTTTTTTAGAGAGGGAGAGAGTGGGGAGGGGCAGAGGGGGAGGGAGAAAGAGAATCCCAAGCAGGCTCCATGCTCAGCACGGAGCATCCCACAACCCTGAAATCATGACCTGAGCCGAAATCCAGAGTCCAACGCTTAGCCAATTGAGCCCCCCAGGTGCCGCATGTTGCCACTAATTTTAAATGAGACCTGTTGATACTACTTTAAGGATCCTGACAAAATCGCCCATAGCCCTTGTTGTCCTCTGGGCCTTGAAATTTAAAAAAAATCCACAATCCCCTCTTGGCTCCCTGAAGTCTGCTAAGAATGGAGACTGAAAGTGATGTCTAATCACTGCCTCCAAAATCCAGCCAAATAATGGAATCCTGGAGGATATGAGAGTATTTCATTGAATTCCTATATACGTCTTACTAGTAGGACAGGTGCCTCCTGTCCACAAGCCCTCACCTTGGTGACAATGGCAGTGAGTCTTAAAGGGCGGTGATTCTCCCGTCCCGTCCCCGGGCATACAGGACCAGGCGTCTCCCTGGGCTCGCAGGATGCTGGAGGCAGCACGAGGGACACAAAGACCGAGGGATGGCTGGGCTCCTTTAAAGCGGCTGTGGCCACTTTTGGGCTCACCATGGTGGTGTCCAAAGGTGACAGGTCCTACAGCAGCCTGGCCAGACTGTTCCCACGAGAAGATGGGGCGCTGTTGGAGAGATGCCTTAGCTCCTGCTGGCCTGTCTTCCAAGACTGGCCAGCTAGCCTCTTACTGTTTTGTACACTCCTGAGAGCCTTCCAGGCAACCTCCCCCCAATTCTTCCTTGCTTGTGCTAAGTTAGCCTGAGTTGGTTTCTATCATTTACCAAGAATCCCTGACTAAAGTCTTGTTTGACATTTCCCGAGGGCTCAAAGCAGAAAGAGGCCTGTGACATAGCTTTCTCCCTCATTCTGAGACCACGCCCAGACCTGCCCCTGGCTCAGAGTCCTACAGCCCGTTGGCCGCTGACCTGGGACCAGGATTCTGTGCCTTTGTCTCTCTTCACGTGGAAGTTCCAGTCAGGAAGAAGAGCCGTTCTGTAGACCGGTGCTGTCCAGCGTGGCAGCCGTTGGCCACGTGCGGCCGCTGAGCCCTCAGAATGTGGCTCGTCCACGGTACCCATGTGCTGCTAGTGCATCGTGCACTCCTGTGTTGAAGATTTAGTTCCGAAGAAAAGGTTAGCTATCTCAACGTTTATGGTTTTGTGTCGGTCACGTGTTTAAATGATAATATTTTAGATATGCTGGGTGAGATAAAGTATATTTGTAAGCATTTTACCTCTTTTTATTTTTTCATTGTGTCTACCAGTAAATTTAAAGTTATGTAGTGTGACTTAGATTATATTTCTATTGAATAAAGCTGCTGAATAAAAAACTTTGAGAGAAGATGACACTGAGCCTCTACGGATAGCCGTGGGTCTATGGTTTTTGTGCCTGAAGGTTACATTAGTCATCTTTTGCGGTGGTAACAGATATTCTACAGATGTTCAGGCGGTGAGCATGGATTTCTCACTGGGGGTCTTCCAGTCAGCTGCGGCTCTGCTGGGCTTGGCCAAGCGTGGCTCAACTCAGCTGGTGCACATGCTTCTTATTTGGGAACCCAGGCTCTGGTGGAGTAGCCACGCTCTGGGTCACGTGCTCATCCCCGTAGAAGCTCCAGAGGGTGAGCAGAAACACACGATGCCTCCTAAAGCCTCTGTTGGGAATTACTGACCAACTGTCGCTTTATCTCCTATTCCCGTTGTCCCAGCAGGTCACATGCCCAAGGCCAGAGTAAATGTGGCAGGGCTGGATACCCTGCCTGCTGGGGAAACAGCGTGGGCAGGGACACGAGGAATGGTGGTGAGCATGGGATCGAGCCTGCCACACTCTGCCCTCTCGAACACACATGTTCACCTCCCACATGGAAATACACTTGCCCTTGCCTCAAGGCAGCCTAAACGTAGCATAGATTTATGGCATCAGAGTCAAGATCCACAGCATGTTCAGTTATAGATCCTCTTGACCCACCTTCTCATGAACCAAAAGGGCAAGTTAATTGCTTCCTCCCCTCCTTTCCCGCCCCCCTACTCCCATATTTAATGTTGGAACAAGGACAAGACAAGCTCAGTAGCACTCCCATTTGGAAAGAGGAAGGGAGAGAGCCCCATAACTGTCCATGTGAGTCCTCATATCCTGCTGGGGAAATACTTTTAGGTCCCTGAGAGACGCAGAGTGGGGACTGGTCCCCAGTGAGGCCCCTGGGAGAACCCAGTCTGCTGCTTACCTCTGAGGAAGGCACTCGGAGATTGGCCCAAGCAGATTTCTTAGCCTGTTTCCTTCCCACAGAAAAGATGGAGGCTAATGGTGATTTTAGATCTCAGATGGTTATTGTCAATTTTGATTCAGGCTCAGTATGTTTCACGCTTCACGAAACCACTGCATTTATCTTCATCCATGGCTGCTGGAGGCTACACTCGCCTGCAGTGCTCACAGTCCTTTCCAGCCCAGGGGCTTCTCTCTCCAGAGTCAAGCACAAGTACTTGAAGTTCCTGGTGCTTCCAAGAGACCAAATTCTGGGTCTCTTTCCCTAGGCCATTTCGTGCAACTGAGCAATTTCTTTGGGGCCACACTAATCCTATTGGACATTCCAACAAAGCCGATAACAGCCATCCCTTTGATCTGGCCTTGACCAGAAGGCGGTGCCTTGATCGCCACCCTTGATTTGCTGAGAAATAGTGCCATTTTCAAATACTGCAAGTCCCAGAATTTGGGGATTTTCTACACTCCCTTTCAATGGTGTTTGCAAAGCACTGAAATTATTTTTTTGCAGGGAGAGGGTCATTTCTTTCCTACATGGGATGTAAAGTCATCCTATAACAACCAACTCAGGCAGGTAACATTCTGTTTTGAAACAAGTTTAAGAGGTACATTTTCTACCTTCTAAGTTATCACAAGTGATATTTTTTGCCAAATGTTTCAGTGCTGCATACCTTGGGTTGCCATTTTTCCAACTTCCCATAAGAGTTCTCTGGCTTCCCATCACCCAGACCCAAAACTAATGCCCTGCATATCAGGTTTTGGGTTATGGCAGCCCCTACTTCCGTGGACCGATTTCTGCATCAGTCAGCTCTTGCTGCAGTAACTTCACAACCCCCAGATCGCTGTGGCATTCAACGACCAATATTTATTTTTCACTTAAGAATCCTGTGAGTCAGCTGCAGCTCCGTTGAGCTTGGCTGTGCTCCCCATGCCTTCTCATGCCAAGACTGGGGCTGAATGAGCAGCCACCATCTGGGCTGTACTCTTCTTGTGGTGGAGGGCAGCAGCTCCAGAGGGCAAGTGGAAACCCGCACTACCTCAGAAGGGCTCTGCTGGGGACTGGCGCTCTGTCACCTCCTCCCATGAGGTACATGGCAAGCCTAAAGTTAATGGGGTGGATTGTGCCTTTCACCCTCCAGGGAGTCACAATGAGGGCAGGGCGGAAGCAAATAATTTCAAATAAGTGGTACCGTCTTTCCTAGCTGTAGACTCCGTAAAGGACCCTGGTGGTCAATCAGCCAGAACCGCTGGGTTGCATTTTTGGAGAGGCAGAGTCATAGGCAGGATAAAAGTCATGGGACAGGGGGACCTCCAGCCCAGGCGGTCATCCAGCTGTGCATCCCGCTCATTGCAGCAGAAAGAACCTTGTAGGGAGTTATAAACCCTGAGTTCTGGCCTCAGCGTAGCCACCACTTCCATGGACACCTTAGGCCAACAACTTTTCCTCCATGGATCTCAAGTCCCTCTCGACTATTAGCAAGGAGTTGGATTAAATGGCATCTTGGGTTGCTTTTGAGGATGATGCTTTCTCGGCCAAACCACTTTCTATGGCGGGGAGCATGCTCCACCATTAGGAGCTTGGGCTGCAGCAAAGAGAATATAGGTTTAGGAATCAGGCTGATTTGAGTCTTAGTCTCATTCTGCCATTTATCAGATGTGGAGCGTGGGCCATCTTTAACTCTCTGGGTGTGTTTCTTTGCCTATGAAACGAACATAATGGAGTCTCACCTCTAGGGCTGTTGTTAGGATTATTATTTTGTACAGTTCCCATTGTGGGAAAAGTTTTTGTTGTGGAGAGTCAAAATCCGACCCTCCCCAGTGAGCTTTGGCCCCAGTTCCACCTGTGTCGAGGGACAGCAAAGCAAAGCAGTTAGGAGCCTGGGCACCCGACAGCCTGGGTCTGAACCCAGCTCTGCTGGCTCCCTGTCCGGGTGGCTGTGGGAAGGATGCTTCGAGCCTTTTGGCCTCAGGACACCTAGCTGTACATGAGCTACCCCGACGTGTGCCCCACGGTCTTCCTGTGAGAACGAATGTGCCGACGCCTGCCCGTGCTAGCGGCTGTTAGGAAGACTGCTGTCTCTGCTTCACAGGGCAGCTCTGCGAGTGCCTTCTGTGGCCTCCCAAGATTCTTCGGGCTGGACAACCTCCGTCCCTCAGCGTCCCCCAGATGTCAGGCTTCCTGCACGCGTCACCGGCCTAGCACTCCCCTTGTGATCCTGCTTCAGCAGCTCTGGTTGAGGTGAAGGAACAGAGGGTGCGTTCCAAGTTGGAGTTCATGCCCACCGGGGCGGTTACACTCTGGACGTCTCCGGACATCTCCACAGACACTCAGAATCTGCCCGCAGCTCTCACCTGTCGCCCCCTGGCTGGCTCACCTGGCTTTGGGCCTTGCCCAGCCCCCTCCAGAGGGTGATGACTTCATGACCCCAGTTGCTCACCCCGATCCTCACCTTATCTCACTCTGGGCCACCCACTCGCCAGTTGACATTTTTTGCCCAACTTTGATTTCCTGGGCTGGTATTAAGGATTTTACATGTTTACCTTCAGTGGACTTCTTAATCCTCGTGTCATAAACCATTTACTAATTCTTTCCATTCGGGTGCACCTCTTATTCACCAGCATCTCTTTAATGATCTGGAATGGTTAACTTATTGAGTGGGTCCCTGAAAGACTTAATCTAATCAAACGAGGAGAGAAAACTTCACAATTCTCTTGGTTTCTTGCTCTTTTCAAGTGGAGAACAAGGGGGAAATATACTATTTTTCTGAAATTTATGAAGTGGTCACTTATTCCTTTCCTTATTTTTAAAGTGGGGGTTGATAACTCATCATTTTATCCCCGTATCAAGTCAACGAAGACTTCTTTAAAAAATCTCTATCTTCAGATAACAAGCAAACCACGTTAGCACTCTGAATGAATAGCTAATTCCCACAATACCTATATAAAACTCAGCTGTCTTTCAGGAAGCGTGGTCTACTCTAGGAATGCAGGGTTTACACGAGCGGGGGCATCCGGGGCAGAGCTGCTCTAAGCACCACCTGTGGCCCACGGCCACGTGCCTTGGCATTTTCCTCTCTGGGCTTCTCTAAGCTCGACTGATGGTGATCCTGGCTGTTTTTGCCATGGCCATCACCGCAGCAATGGCTAAGGTACGAGAATAAATTCACTGAAAGAAAAGGAAAGTTCTGAAGCAATGTCTTCCAAGGTCCCCCATTCTAAAAATGGCAAGGAGGGTTTTAAGTACTTCTGCTTGGAGCTGTTCATGCTTTCCATCATTGGAGTTGGACCAGTTTTAGAAAATATGTATCATAAATAATCTTCAGAACATTTTAATATACTGCCGATAGTATTAAAAGTGAAAGCTTTCATAAAATTTAATTTACTTCTCCATGTAACTTAAATCAGGAGCAGTTTTAAAATGTGCACAGCTCCTGCTAAATTAATAGCTTCCCTTTAGCCTTCTGGGCTTGGGGGCTTCACAGTCTGTGCCTGGAAGCTCAGTGACTGACTGAGGGGAGGCTGTGGTTCTGTGTCCGTAGGGAAACCTCCTTAGGGCCTCTGCAGAGCGTTAGCGCCAGGCCCCCAGCGGGTGGGGCGCGCGGCTTCCTTCCCACACGGCCTTAGCAGGGAGTCCAGGGAAACACTCCCCAGATGGACCCAGTCACTGAAGGGAATTCTGTGCCTTCCTTAGCAGCCTCGGGATGCCTCGGGATCTCCTGGAGACCCACGGCAGCATCTTCCTGGACACCCATAATGTCAGCATCGAACCCACCGAAAACAAATGTGCTTCACTCTATGTGTGGTGTGTACCGAAACAAAGGCAGGATGCCGTTCTCCTTCCTTCACACCTATCAATTGTCAACATACCCCTGACAGTGCGTGTTTACCTCGTTCATTCCTCTGAGTCTTTTGTTGCTCTTACTTGGAATATGGTGTAAGTTTCTATTACAGGATAAGAACAGTAGCACAAAATACCCAACAGGTGTGGGGAAAATCACTGTAGTGGGAGAAAGGGATCGTGATAAAAAGTAGTCCAGGAGTTTGGTACCCACAGATTCAATTTGATAATCACTAGAAGAATTGATTCGTATGTTTGGTTATTGGGGCATAATTAGGCTAATCCCTCACTTCTGTATGCGACCGATGGTTAATCAGGTCCTTTCACCTACGTCGCCAACACTGTAGGTTGCCTGACCCAACGGGCAGTCCCTAGGCCCTTCCAGCTGGACGTGACCATAAGACAGAGTTCTCGCTGATGAGAATTTAGTGGAAGTCCTCTAGGTAGGGCTTCAGGAAAGTGTTCTGTTTAGAATACAGAGAGAAAGACATGGCTAGCGCCACTTTGCCATTCTCCCCTTTTCCTGCCCGGAACAAGTTATGTGAAGCTGGGGAGAGTGCAGCCATCTTGCTGCTGTGAAGCAGGGAACATGAGGACAGATGCCAACTCCCTGAAGGACCCAGGCACACTTGCTCCCCCTCCTTCCCCCTCCCCAGTCTTAATGCTCCTTGTGTTCGAAGTTGCATAAAGTGGGTTCTTAGATCACCGATTTGAGACCTTTCTTCTTTTCTAATGTAAGTGCTGTACCTATTTCTCTAAGCACTGATTTAGGTGCATCCCAAATTTTTATTATGTTGGGTTTTCATTTTCATTCATGACAGAATATTTTCTAATATCCTTTGTAATTTCTCCTTTGACCCAAGGGTTATTTGTGTGATGTTAAACTCCAGCTATTTGGGGATTTTCCAGATAGCTTTCTGTTATTGACTTCTGATTTAATTCTCTTGTGGTCAGAGAATATACTTTGCATGATTTCAATCCTTTTACACTTATTGAGATTTGTTTTATGACCTAGAATATATTGGCAAATGCTCTGGTGCACTTAAAAAGAATTTGTATTTTACTCCTGTTGGATGGAATGTTTTGTAACTATCAGTTAGGTCGAGCTGATTATAAAGCTGTCCCAGTCTTCTATGTCTTTACTAATCCTCTGAATTTTAAACAATTTTTTTAAATGAGAAACAAAAGCCTTCTATATTTACTCACATATTTACCATTTTTGGTGCTTCTTATTCCCTGGTGGACATCCGGCTTTCTCATTCTTTTCCTTCTGCTGGTGATAGAGTACGCCCAGGGCCTGTGGCCTGGTGTGGTGGGAGCATTCTTTTCCTTCTGCTGGTGATAGAGTACGCCCAGGGCCTGGTGTGGTGGGGGCACAGACTTCCGGCCTTGTCGGCTCTAGGTGCTGCGCTGTCTGCACCTCCCCCACCCTCCCGACACCCCCGCCCTAGACCTCCAGCCCGGACCCCAGATGCACAGCTCAGCACTCAGCAGAGCCTGGGGGGGACACCGCCCTGGGTTCTGCCCCCACAAGCTTTGACTTCCTGGCCCCCCGAACGCTGAACCCTGTCTTGTCAACTCAGGAGGCCCACTGGGATCTGGTTGGGTTCCCTCCCGCTGGGCTGGAAACCCATTTGAGGCAGTGAGCTGGGGCACCCATTTGTTTTCTTTTACTCGGGGGTCACTGTTCTATGCGGCCTGTGGTCCAGTGTCTAAAAATCATTGTTTCATATATCTTGTCTGGCTTTCTGGTTAAGATGGGGGAATAAATCGGATTCCTCTTCTTCTTTCATGGCTGAAAGCAAAAGTCCTCTCCATCTGCTTTTCAAATAAAGAATGTTTCATTGTAGTAAAATACACATAACGAAGTTTACTGCCTTCACCATGTTGAGTGCACAGTTCAGTAGTGCTAAGTGCACTCACACTGCGTGCAGCTCCCCACCCCCATCCATCCCTAGAGGTTTTCCTCCTCCCGGGTCTTTGCCCAAGAGTTCTGTTTAACCAGCTTTTAAAACTTCAGAGTAAAATATGGAAAATTACATATGCACATGATCGTGAAAATAAGACAATGAAAATTAAGTTATTTATTTTTCATGCACTTTGCCCATTTTTTATTGGTTTTAGACACTGTGTATTGCAAATATGTTTTCTAACGTTAACATTTGTCTTTTGCCTTTTACAGCCTATTGTCTTTAGGAAAATAAGGCTCCTGAAACAAAAGAGCAGGCGCTCAGTGATTCTGACTAATGATAAGTCATCTGAATTCGTAAAAAGTTAGAATGACTAATTTAGAATTTTAGTTTTATTGTGTTGGAGGCATCTTGTCACCCGTGATTGTCAAACTAAGTCTTAGCAATTAGAGCTCTTTGGGAACATGTTTTAATAAGTAGATGGTGATTTTATTTCCATGAACGTTTTTCATTTGTAAGTGCAAAGAAGTTCTCAACTCTCTAACATCTTGTTTATATTGTTGATTTGCTGAGAGAAAAATTTATCTTTATACAAATGTAGACTTTCTTTAGCCCAATCCCTAAATGAATTATCATAAATTCTGCATTAATGGTTTTCCAATTATGCAGTAAGGTAACAGTTTGTATATACCTCATTTTATTTTTATATCAGCACAATTCTAGGCTTCTTTTTGGCTTCGGTTTTAATTATGAGAAAATTATTAAAATATCATCTTTCCTAAAATCCTCCCAGATTTGCTGGCAGCATCAGGTAGGAATCAGTGCATGAAAAGGGTCTTGGAAAACAGAGGCGCTCCCCCTCCTTGGCCTGGCGAGCCGGCCTTGACTTTTGATATCACACGCTCAGTCCCCTACAGAGGTGTCCTGCCGCAGAACGTCCACTGGGTGTTTCCAAGGCACCTCTGTTCACGCCCTCCTCTGTTGAAGGTTCTTGAATACCTCACCATCACCTACAGTTCACAGCCTGTTTGAGAGCTGAGCTCAGAAGGACCTGTGTGCAAGTCCTCTGTCTCCCCATCCCACGTGACTTGCAGAGAATTACCCACCCTCTCTGTGCATCAGTCTCTCTCTCTGTGGGATGGGAGCAGCCGTGGCTCCCGTGGACCATTGGGGAGACTGAGCACAAATGCAGGTAAAGCCCACAGCTCGTCTCCTGGTCGGGGTAGGCTCTCCGGATAGGGAGCTACTGCTTCCGTACCCGCAGGCTGGTCAGGACCCCTCCCTCCCTATCGTAAGCCTTGGTCTGAATGCCCTGCTGGGTTGCATGTGTGTTTTTGCCACCCTGCCTCTCTGCCCTGATGCCTTTGTCCACTGTCACTGTCCTCGGCTGTCACTGCTGGCCGACACTGCTCCCGGGGCCGTTCCCGACCCTGAGCGCCCTGCTCCCCCCAGGTCTGTGCAAATCGCAGCTGCAGGAATTGTTAGAGCAAACTGCAGTTCTCCCCTGGGGTTTTGGTTCTCTTGCTCACATTCTGCCTGACCACATGAACTGAAGAGGATTTGAGTGGATTCTTTCTAAAAATTTTTAACTGTGAGATATCTCAGACACGTGAGAAGCTGTAATTTGGTACCAGTGTTCCCCACCAACATGTAACAAATATGAACATTTTAAATGAGGTACTTTTACCGAAAAACAAACCCCTCCCATCCCTTCTCCTCTCTTTGCTGAGGAAACATGAACCTGAATTTGGGGTGACTCCTAATCCAGGGTTTCCTATTTTATTACACACTTTCATCCGTGTAATTCTATAGGATATCACTTGTGTATATTTAATTTACACAAATGTTTCCATTTTATAAAGCAGTTACCCTCAAATATTTATCATGCACAATTGACTTAATGGAGTCTAAAATTAGGCAGCACTTTCTGAATATAAATGGACTCTCCCAACTTCCACACCAATCAACCTCTCTTCCAGATTTCCTATCTTCGTGGTCTTCTGTGTTGATTCTATCTTGTTTTTAATCCCCAGGTTAGTTATAATAATGTACAAAATTACTTTTCACAGTTCGTGTTTATTTAGATTTGCCAACATGATTTACTCCTCATGGCTTCTCACACCCCCTCCTCCCTCTCCCACGGGTACCTCCTTCAGAAGTCATTTCCTGTGGATAGCCTGAGAATATCTTTAGTTCACCTCACTCATGTTCTTCCTCTTTTATTTTGGGAAATTTCAACCTGCAGTAATCTAAGACAAGTAAAATGTGTATCTTATACCCTCCACCTAGATTCACCGATTGTTAGCATCTTGGCACTTCTGCTTTCTCTCTGTGTCTCTCTGTATGTGTTGGTCTCTGTGTTTCTATCTCCCTGTCCCTCTCTCTGTCTCTTCCCCCCCAACACACACACTTTTTTTTAGTCTGAAGCATCTGAGAATTTGTCATAGACCCCCCCACCCTAAATACTCCAGCATCTATAGACGATGAACAAGAGCATTCTTCTCCATAACCTTAGTAGGATTATCACTCTTTAAAATTGAGCCTTGCTTTAGCATTATCATCTAACATACAGCCCGCATCTAATTGTCCCTAATTATAACAATAAAGAGCATCAGAGATTGTTTTCAGCTCTGGTGTCCAGTTAAGCATCCTCCTCTGTGTTAGTTCTCACGTCCCTTTGTCTCCTTACCCATAATCTGCAAGGTCCTTCGCCTTTTGTCTGTCATGACAGGGACATTTTTGAAAAGCCCAGACCAGCTGTTTTGTAGAATGCTCTTCAATCTTGAATGTATCTGACTGTTTTCTCTGTACTAGGTTCAGGTTAAACATCCTGGCGATACTGTGTCCGTCTCAGTGACCCGCACTGGAGCCGCTGGGTGTCACTTGTCTCATTATTCATGATTTTTGGCGAAGTGATGATTTGGTTAAATGGAGGCCAGCAGATTTCTCCAAACTTGAAGGTGCATTCCCCCTTTGTAATTAGTTAGAAATCTGTGTGGTGATACTTTGACACTCTGTAACTGCTATGTTGCCCAGTAGTCTGTCCGAGGCAGTTAAACATTCCTGGAAGACTCTCGGTGTCAGTCGGATATGACCTCAGTGACGGCTGGGTGCCACCACAACCATGCTCGAACTTCCGCCATCTGTCTGTGTTTGTTAGCACTCTGCTGCCAAGAATTGCTCTTCCTTCTCCATACCTCCACCCTTAAAATTCTTTAGAAGGGACCTGTGCATTCTTTTTATTAATTCAATATGTTATAATGTAATCCTTCAGTTACTCACTTTGAGACTCAAATTGTTCCATGTTTGGCTGGGAGGAGGGGGAGAATCCATTCAGAGTGTCTGCTCTGTCTTTTCAATATGCCCTTATCTGATTGTGAGCATTTCTCACGTTCTGGCAAAACAAGGTGTTCCAGGCTCACCTTGAATTTTCCGTGCCATCAGCCATTGTTCCAAGAAGCTGTGGTTCCTTTGAGTGGGGTATGGCCTTTAGAACCCAAGATCTGGGAACTAGGTGTGCTCATTACTACTGAGGTATTACTGCTTCTGGACTCTTCCACTGGACAGAACAAGGATACATATATAAGATATTATATATGATGTGTAATAACTATGCTATATATTTATATCTTCTTAAGTGTGTATTGTGTGAGTATGTGTGTGTATATACACATATATGTAAGCAGTTCTTGTTTTAATAGGGAGTTTATATTGGCACTTCAAAATTCCAGTTCACTATCGATATCCCAGGACTTTTTCTTCCCTTCCCCCATTTCATATTTGTATCTCCCTTCTCCCACAATGAGAGCACCAAATTCCAAAGGCATTAATTTACTTATTCATTTTCTCAATCCTATAGTTCACACAAAATTGTTTTGGCATTCCCATACCGATACAGCCACCTACTTCAAAGTCACTTAGCACAATTCAAGATTTCTTTCTTGTTCTTTTTGTGCCTAGAAGATACGCTCCTGAGGGTTATAATCAGATACTGAGTTCTAAGCTTTCTTGGATTCTTTTTTTTCTTCTGTGTGTTATGTTATCTATTTGATGGACCGTTAGGTTCATTCATTTCTGTATGAATCAATTTTAGGAAAATTTTTCTCTCCCTATTGATTGAATAATAAATTTTTGGAAATATAAATCAGCATAGCTCAAAAGTCAAAACCACACGAAAAGACACACTCAGAGAAGCCCTACCTCTTCCCTATCTGTTCCTTGTACCCCATTCTCAACCATGCCCCATACACAGGCAGATTCCTAAGTTCCTGGTATATCCTTTCTGTTTCTTTTTGCAAAAATAAGTATATACCAGAGAATGGGAGAAAATATTTGCAAGTCATATGTCTGGTAAGGTCTGTTGTCCAGAATATATAAAGAATTCTTACAACTGAACAATAAAAAGACAATCTAAGGCAAAAACAAAGGATTTTAATAGACAGTTCTCAAAGAAGATAGACAAGTGGTCAGTAAGCAAATGAGAAAATGCTTAACCTCATTAGTCATTAGGGACAAGCGAATGAGATACCACTTCACACCCACTAGGATGATGATTAGGATTTTTTTAAATGGAAAATGACTGGTGTTGGTGAGAATGAGGAGAAACTAGAATGCTTGTATCTGTTTACGGGAACGTACAGTGGTGGCAGCTGTATAGAAAACACTTCACAGGGCGCCTGGGGGCTCAGTCCTTAAGCGGCTGCCTTCGGCTCAGGTCACGGTCCCAGGGTCCTGGGATCGAGCCCCGCATCGGGCTCCCTGCTCAGTGGGAAGCCTGCTTCTCCCTCTCCCACTCCCCCCGCTTGTGTTCCCTCTCTCGCTGTGTCTCTCTCTGTCAAATACATAAATAAAATCTTAAAAAAAACAAACACTTTACAGCTCCTCAAAAACTTCAATGCAGTGTTACCTATATGACCCAGCAATTCTGCTCCTAGGTATATACCCAAGAGAAGAGAAAGTGTGCACTCACCCGGGAGCCGGCACATGGATGTTTTCATTAGCATTATTCACAATAGCCAAAAAGTGGAAATAACCCAGATGTCCAGCACAGATGGTTGGAGAAACAAGATGTGGTCTATCCACATAATGAAATATTACTGGGCCACAGAAAGGAAGGAAATACTGCTACATGGTACAAAGTGGATGAACCTGGAAAACATCAGGCTGCCTGAAAGAAGCCAGACAAAAAGGCCCACATACTGTGTGATCCCCTTGATAGGAGATGTACATGATCAGGAAACCCATAGAGACAGAAAGTTGATTAGCAGTTTCCGGGGTTTGGGGGCAGTAGAGAGTGAGTGCTGAAAGGCACGGGGTTTCTTCTAGGGTGGTGAGGTGTTCTGGAATGAGGTAGTGTGGATGGTGGCCAAACCTTGTGGATCTGATAAAAGCCACTTACCTGCACACTTTGAAATGGTGACTTCTATGACATATGAATTAGATCAATAACATATAAGCATTTCTTTTCTTAGATGCTCATCACCACCTTGTTTCATTTTGTTTTGTTTTCAATTAACTATCCTGAGCATTGGTTCACAGAGGTCTTCACTGTTCCTTTCTTACAGCATTACACACTCACTGTACCGTGCATCATCCTACCAGTCTCGTATATATGGACACTTAAATGGTCTCCAGTATTTTTTGGTTATAAATAATGCCTCAGTGCATGCTTGTTGCACACGTTTGTGTACCACTGGAGGTGGTCTTACCCTCGATCCTGAGTGATAGTCTGGATGCGCATCAAGTTCTACGTTGATAGTTTACTTTCTTTCAACCCCTTCATGCTGTTACTCTATTTTCTTCTAGCCACTTTATTTTTCTGATAAGAAATCTGCTGCCAGTTCAATTATTCTTTTGCGGGCCATCTTTCTCTATGGTTGTTTTTAAGATTTTCTCCTCGTCTCTGCTGTCTGCAGTTTCATGATGCGGTTTATGTCCTTCTACTTCACAATCTCCATGTTTCTTCAGTCTGAGGAATCACGTCTTAGCAGCTCCAAAAGTCTTAGCTTTTTTCCTTTTTCTGAAAACTGCTTTTCTGTCTTTGGTTGTCTCTCTTTCTAGAACTCCTAGGTAAATGTATCTTGGACCTCTTTATTTCACCTTGCTTTCTCTTACCCTCATTTTCATAGTTTCTACCTCCTTATCTGTCTTTGCTACATTCTGGAAACTTCCTTGATCTTTCTTACATTAAATTATTTTCATGTTAGGTCTGTCTCATCTGATGTTTAACCTCACCTTTGAATTTTTTATTCCAATTGCTACATTTTTCGTTTGTGGAAGTTCCATTTGCTACTTTCAAAATCTTCCTTTTCTCTTTCACGTCATTCTATTTTTTGTTAGAATTTCCATTTCTCATTTGTTCTCATAACTTTACATTTCCTTATTTCACAGTGTCTCTCAGATTACTCCATTATCTCAAATTCAGGGGTGTGAAGCCTGCTTTTTAATATATTGGCTCTTCCTAATGGTGGCTGCATTTTGTCTGCATGTGAGCTCATCCTCATTAGTAATCAGTTTTCACATTCATGGATTATAGACATGTTGCTATGGAATGGTTTTGCCTTTCTTTGGGCCATTGTCCCAATGGTTTTATTGGACTAGAACTGGTTTAAATTAATTTTTCAGGTTAAGGAGTACTACAGAACACAGGTGGTACTTCTTTGTCCCTTTGATCTTTGTTATTTTCTGGCACATACTACTTACCCTTTTTTTCTACCAAGCTTAGCTCTGAATTTTAAATTTCTTTACTATATTTTACCTAAATTATGTGCTTATACCAGGAATGGGGTTCATGATAGCTAAAATCAGAAATCTAAATAGATTCTTTTTCTACTGTGGTAAAATGTATAGAACATAACCACTTTAACCATTTTAAGTCTACAATTCAGTGGCATTAACTGCATTCCTATTGTGCAACCATCACCAATATCAATTTCCAAAATGTTTTCATCACGTCAGACAGACTCTGTATGTATTAAGTAATAACCCCCCATTCCCTCCTCTCCTGCCACCCTGATAACCCCAACCTACCTTCTGTCTCTATGAACGTGCAGATTGTAGATAGTTCATATAAGTGAAATCATACAATATTTGTCCTTTTGTGTCTGGCTTATTTCACTTAGCATGACATTTTCAAGGTTCATCCACCTTGTAGCACATGTCAGAACTTCATTTCTTTTATGGCTGAATACTATTCCACTGTATATACCAGAACTTGCTAATGCATTCACCTGTTGACATATATCTGGGTTGTTTCCAACTTTTGGCAGTTGTGAATAGTGCTGCGGTGAGCATTCATGTACAGATATCTGTCCTGTTCCCTGTTTTCAGTCCTTTGGGGTAGAGACCTAGAAGTGGAATTGCTGCATCATATGGTAATTCTCTGGTTTTTTAACAAAATATATGTTCTTAGCAAAATAAACGGAGTCCTAGAGATGTAGCACTCAAACAGCAGAGGTGGTAGGGTCTTATCTCAGCTTGCTTCTACTTTGGATAACATTTAGGATATTCCGGCTTTAGACCAATCCTTCTCAGCCCAAATTTCCCAGTGCTTGTTACATACTGCTCAGGTGTGTGCACCATGTGCATCCAGTGTGATTTTCGATGGAACTAGAATAGTTTGATGAGTGCGTGCTTGTGTATGTATTGCTTATTTTTATCGTTCCTTCAGGTGGGTGTGTGTTTGTTTAGGGTTTGGGGTGATGCCCCAATACTGTACTCGCTCCTGCTTCAGTACACTGTTTCCTGGTCTTTCTCATCACTCCTCTGACTGCTGCTTTGTTTTCCGTAACATGAAAAGCATTTACTGAGCACCCACAACGTGCTCGGTTCTGTCTAACGGTACAGTAAAACATGGGTCCCAGTCAGTGAGACAGGCGGAGGAAAGATGATGGCGCAGTGTGGGGAGGGCTGAGCAGAGCCATGCACGGTGCTCGTGGAGCTCTGCTCCCAACCCAGAGGGCACCCACTCACTCGGCACACTGGGCTGCAAAAAACAAACACTCATTTAGGCTCCAGCAAGTGACGGGACATTCATTGCACAAGCAGAAGTGGAGATAAGGAAGGCAGGACTGAAGAGAATGTTGTTCCATCCAGGTAGAGGAGTGCTTGGTCTAGTTAGCCACTGTGAGCCTTATTGATATCAAAAGGGAGATCATACTCTTTTGTAAGTGAATACATAAAAAATGTATTTTACCCATGTTTTCCCAGGTATCTAGAGCAGGTGTAAGGGAAAGAAAGCATCCTTTGGGGGATCCAGGAGAGAAAGAAATGATTTTTTGGATGCCTTGCAGTGAAGAAGGAATAAGCCACATCTGAGAGACCTGGGTTGAAGTCTCCTGCTTCCATAGATGTCATTTTGGAATTCTAGGATGGTCCATCAGGAGCAGAACATGAGGCTGCATTTTGATGGTCTTTCTGTGCTCAGCCAGAGAGGGTGGGGGAGTGGGTTAGGAAGCAGCCCCTTTGGCTGTGCCTCTTGGCCCATTTTCCTCTTTGGTTGCCCTGAATTTATTTATTCCTGGAATATACTTTAAAAATAAATGCGGAATTTCTTGTCACAGGCAATGGAAGGGCCCAGGGGCAGGCGGTCTTCAGACACAGCTAGGCCCACATACTTGACTTCATCAGACTGGGTTTCTTCCCATGACGGGCTCATCTGTCCTCTAGCTTGTTTCCTTTCTCAAGCAAGGTCTCAAGTGGTGACCAGACAGCCACCAGTAACTCCAGCCTTACATCCTGCCTCTGCCACAGGGCACATGCCCCATCTGCTCTGTGGGGGATGCTGTTGGCCAGTGTGAGGAGCACCGGGAGAGTAGGAGTGGGGTGGGCGCATCCCAAGGACCGTCCCTGATCCTGCTGTTGTGGCCTTTGCTCAGGCTGGCATGGCCACCTTGCAGCGCTAGGCCACCATTTATACTTCAATGGGTCCCAGCTCTCCCGAACATGACAGGCTGGGGAACTCCTAGAGGGCAGGTGCCACGTGAGTGGTCCCCACAGTGCCCGGTGCACTGTCTTCCAGAAAGTAAGTGTGTATACACGGATTTACTCTGTATGTGCTATGCAATATGAGCTTGTATTAGGTCTAAGAATAAACAAATACGCGTGTCCTAGGTACAGATAGTTCAAAATTCACTACAGAGATGTTCAATGATTAAAGAATCTTCTCTTATTTCACATGATCTATGGCTTTTTCTTTTTGTGTACCTTGCTTGCTTAAAGTAAGATACCTCTTAATGCATAAATCAACCCCTTTCGAGTAAAAGTTAAATACAACACAGCCTTGAAAACCTAAATGAGCAGTAGGGATCGTTGTACACTCATGCCCCCAGGGAAGTGACTATTTTATATGAGAGGCAGTAGAGGCCAAGGGTAAGGTTCATTTAAAATGTGTGAAAGTAATAAAAGCGCTCATGGATTGAGAGACCATCTGAAAGCACTGTTCACTTTGTTGGTGATGCTGACGTGGGAGCATTGTTTCTTTGTGGGGAAAACAATTCGACGCTGTCTGAGTGGCTCCTGCCTCGTGCTGTCTCAGCAGACAGTCCCATTATTTTTCGGTGGAACGTGCAGTGCTCTGAGCCTCTGTTCTCTCTCCGGCACGCAGAACCACAGCAGAGGGAGAGTCGGAACATTTCAGAGACGAGGCAAAACCAGATTATTCTGCTGTGCTGCCGCTTCGGCCCGGCACAATCCTCTGTGCAAAAGTCTCTCTTGTGAGGCACATTTTTAAACCGTGTTACGCCTCTAACCCGTGTCTGTGTGGGAGAATCTGCGCATGTGGGGAAAAGAGCTGCACGTTGTAGGACGGCGGCTGCAGAGGCCGGGTTCTTCTGGCCAGGGAGTCTGTTTCCTTAGCATTCTGGAAGGTCACTGGAGGTCTTAACCGGCTAGACCATTTCTGTCCCATGGGTGCCACCGTCCTGGTCGGAAGCCTTCCCAAGCCTCTAAGCTCTGCCCTTTACCCCAGCGCGGCTTTTGTGTCCGAGCGTGGAATCTGGGCACATCGGGTTGAGAGGTGTGGAAGTGAGCGTCTTTATTTCCCTGTCGTCCTGCCATTGTAGCCTGTTGTCAGTGGTCCTCAGTGTGACTTTCTGGAGTGCAGGTCACCTGAAAGGCCAGTCTTTGGCCCTTCTGCCTGAATAGCCATTGATTCTTCCTCTGGAATCCATCATGAGCACTTACCCAGAAAAACTGACTATTCGGATCGTTAAATCCCCAATTAGTCTGGATAATCGACGTCCTGTTGTATGCCATAAACGTGACGCGTGCCGTGGGGCACAGTGGGCTTCTTGCTCGGGCCCCGTGGCTCCTCCCTCCTGGAGTTCCCACGCGCGGCCCTCCTGGCTCTGCGCTCTCCTCACGTGCCAGCTCTGCGGGGCCTCGGCAAGATGGCGCCCTTGACTCTGTGCCCGCTCCCTGTTTTGTGGCGGCTAGCGTGGCCCAGCCGGGGAATTTCCATGGAACCTCTCTCTTTTTTTTTTTTTTTAACTAGGACAGAAGTAGAAATGACACATAAATAAAACATGAATCAACCTGAATGTACATGCCCTCACACAGCGACGGTGGCCGCTGTGGGAAGGCCGGACTCAAGCCCATGCTTACCTGACACCATGCCTGTGCCCTCCACTCGGAAGAGCAGCAGCAGTCGAACTTCGGTGAGCTACCCAAGGTCTTCCGGCTGGTTAGTGGGCCAGGCCAGCCAGTTCCTTCTGGACCATGGTTTGTCCCCAGTTTTCTATCAGGTGTTGGGGAAGAGAGGTCACACGGGTATGAGAATGAGTAGGATACATCTGGAGTAGGCCCTGCCCTGGAATGTGTGAACTCCCCCATGATGGTGTGTTACGGGAGTAATCTGGGGCCGGGGTGCACATAAACGACCCAGGGGATGGGAGGAAGAGCTCATCTGGCTGTGGAGACATTTGAGATGCACCTTAAAGGTTGGGCGGAAGCAGGATTTGGAGATGAGGGAGAATATCCCAGGTGAGAGATGGGGCCGGGGCGGCAAGCAGGGCAAGTGGCCCCGTTTACTTGGAACAAAGGGCAGGAAGTAAGTGTGCAGGACGAGCCAGGTGACAGAGGAGCTTGGAGGGACCTCGGAGTGTGTTCTGTGTCGTCATGGAAGGGTTTGGAAACAGGGAGCTCTGCAATGTCAGCTGCGTTCTAGGAAGATGGGTCTGGTGACAGAGGGGGAGCTGGGGGCTCAGCTTCAGGATTGTGTTTCCTCAGACCCAGGAAGGGAAGCTGCCCTTGTTTCTTGCAGATTTTGCTTTTGTATGCTAATGCGCATTATTGTGAATTCTGAGAAGAGGGAGAGTTCCTAAATTTATTTGACCACAAAACCTCTTTTTCCCAGTAACTGGTGCCTAGTAAGCCCTCCGTGTTTGTGTGTGGACAAATAAGCAAGCGGGACACCAGTACTCCACAGAATATGGTTCATGAGCGCTGCTTTCTCCAGGGGGAAGAGCAGGGATGGGGCTTTGGTCATTACCCAGGGAAGAAGGAGCGCTTGCTGACGCTGAGCTTCAGCGGGCTGAAGACGGAAAGCCGGCCATTGACGCTGAGCCCCAAGCACAGGCCCCAGCAGGCTCAGAGGGGCCCCGCAGGCTGGCTGTCCTCTCTTCCCGGCCGGAAGTGGGCTGTGCCCTCCTGGTTTCCTCTTGTGGCTCTCCCCCCACCTTCTAAACCCGAAATCTGTGATCCAGGGGGACTGTGTCAGCGAAAGGGGTAAAGATGAGGGCAAGGCCGCCCCTCAGGGCATCACCTGGAAGCCCCCCACCCCCATCCTTTATTTCCCCTGGAATGTATCACTGCTGTGGTGGCAACCTTTCCCTCATTAAACCCTCGGCTCCCCGAAACCTGCCTGGGTAAGTTCACCCACAGTCACCTCTTCATCTGTTCTTGTCGCCTCTGTGTGCGGTGGAAATAAGGAAACTGATTTGGGGTGAGACCGATGCTGGCCTCTACCCATTTCTCTTTGATTTTCCTTCACGTTTCTCTCTGGTCTTTGGTTTTGTTCATCTCTTGGTGTGCTGTGTGAAAATCAGGCGAGCCAGAGAAAATGGCCTGGGGGGTGACTGGCTTGCTGCAGAGGACACGTGTGGTTCACGGCAGCTCTGGGGCCGCGGCCCAGCGCCTGTCCTGCTGTACCTCGCGTCCTTCCTTAACAGTGCCTGCTTTTCCAGAAGCTTCCTGCTTCCGTTATAAAGATAGAAGAGCCCCTGCAGATGTGAGGAAAGGTAAGGAGCGATTTCAAAGGCCCAGACTGGAGGTAGCTGCACATTTTGCATTTAGCGAAAGCCCATTTGCAGTTTTTCCTCATATGCGGCTTAAAGCGCGTGCATTACACAGTTCATTTATGCCTTTATCATAATTAGGTGCGAGTAAGTCGCTGCTGGGAGTTGCTTGTCTGCGCTATTATGGTGTTTGCCTTTTCTCTGTTCCTGCTTATCTTCTTACACCATTTCATCTTATTGGCTTCATGTCAGATCTTTTAAATGGTTATAATATTCTCCTTTCTGAGATCAACGGTGGAGGGGGGCACAGACTATGTCAAAAGTTCAGGGAAATGAAGAAATGTGCATATATACGTACACACTTAGGGAGACGGCACCGAAGTCACGGAGAGGTTGTGCGGAGATGGGATGACGTAAGGTTAGCCACTCGGAGCGTTTCCTGCTCCTGGAACTCAGGAGGGTGTGTGTGCGGGCGCTGCACAGATGGGGACTGCCTGCTGCCGCGGGGCTCACGGAGGGCCGTCAGATGGCGGAGGCGGGCCTTCGAGGCTCGCTCCTGCACACGCGTGTGCTCCCCCAAGTCTACTTCACCGTGATGTTTTGCTGGAGGGCAGACTGACAGTGGGAACCTGCGAGAAGCACAGTGATGTGGGCTGACAGCTCCAGCCCTTCGGGTAATTAAAATCTAAATGGAATGGTGAGAGAAGTCCATGCAGTCTGATTGGTTAATTTACCTGCTTTTGAGAATTTCAGTGAGACTCCTGCCATCATTTGAACTTTTAAAAAGAAATCATAAGTCTCCAAAAGTGCCTATGTTTTGTGGTCTACGTGCCTGGGGAGACTGAACCCACTGTGCGTGGGTGTTGGTGACGGGGACCCCGGTGTGAAGCCCGCACCGTGTGCCGTCTGTCCGTCCGTTTGTGACGCCCGTGTCTCTTGGAAATCTCACAATCGCTGATCACTCACCGTTACAGAGCCTGTGCCGAGGTGACCCTCAGAGCCCAAGGGGTCAAGGATATTTTTCAGGTAACAGAGTGAACCGTCAGGCATGGCAGGAGGTGGGATGAGCCTCGTTTCTCCCCCAGTCTCGCCGTCTCTTTGGCAAAGCTGGTGTTTGTGGCTGTGAGGGAAGGACCCGGATGGAGCAGGGAGTCCTTGTACTGGGGTGCACGGAGACCATGTGTCCTAGCAAACGCTCTCTCCCTGCCGCCAGCTCCAAGTTACGGAGGTTGATAAAGTGCCCTCAGGAGCTTCGCATGGAGCCACATTGCAGCTCATTGGTCCTCACACTCTGTGCACCTTCTACCTGGAGCACTCCGTCAAAAAGCCTGGCATGGCCGGGTGTATTTGGGATAACTATCCATTTGGTAGATATTTAGATATTTACTTTTTTCTTTATTTTGCAACCTACTGTCTGTTCATTTATCCCCTACCACCTCCACTAAATGAGATCAGAGCCAAACTCTGAGAAATCTGTCCTGTTACTTTTTAAGCATTCTGGTAGAAAAAGGGATTATTTGTTCTCCTGCTGCCCTTGTCTTTAAAGACAATTAAAATTTGACTGTTCACGTGTGTTATAGACAAATCAGTCATTTTAAGCAATTCCTAGGTAAGGTTTAACATGGCCTCAAACAGTCACTTAGAGCCTGGCTTGGGATTATTCATATTTTCCTTTATTACACACTTTGCCTGTGTGTGTGTGTGTGTGTGTGTGTACACATGTATGTGCACACACACATTGTATTTCTAGGAAAAACATTGAAGAGCAATTTTTTACTGAATTGTTAGGTATTAAAGAAATTTAACAATATAGCTCCCAAATTCTATATACTTCATGTTATCTTCCATCTGATGGAAGAGGAAAAGTCATAGATGATAGGTGGGCAGGTAGACAGACATTGGATTTTAGCCTCTCCAGCAGTTCCTGGTTTGGGCGCAGATGTACATTTGCCATACCAAGTTTCTCCCCAGGCCCGAGTACCAGATGGCATTTCTCCATTTCAGTGATTCTCCTAGGCCCAAAGGCTCACACGCCTAAGGCAACTGTCCATCTAAAATCACTACCGTCATCCCTTAACAAACCAACTACAACATAATCAATTGGCTTCTATCAAATGACCCCTGAAGTAATACAGAAAACAGAGTCAGTGTGTTGCATGGACCACATATATACACCATTATCTTCAGGCTTATCATTTTGAATCTAATCTGGCACTAAATGAAAATCAAACACCTGATAGCATTAAGTCTCTGATGTCTTTCCGTTGTCTCGTGGGCAAGTGTCTGTTTCAGGTCACCATCCATCATGCATTCGGCTAATGTTTATTGAGCCTCGGCTCTCTGCTGGGAGCTGTGCATGAGCGCAGGGCGACTCCAGCGTGCGGTGTCCAGCTCTGAGGCTTTCTGTCCCAGAGGAGACGGGAGGTGTCCTTACAGCCAGCACGGAAGGAGCCTGCGACGGGCTTCCGGAGGTGAGGGCTGGGGGTGCTCCGGGTGCCCGGGGGCAGGACAGGAGGTGGCATCGGAACCGGCCCCTGTGGGGCGGGTGGATGTGGTAAGAAGGAAGTCAGGCTCTTGTTGGAGTGCCGCCAGCCTCCTTAACCAGGCTCACAAGCACTCGTACACGACCAACTGTCATAGTAAAAACATGAGTCATGCCTCGTATTTCCAGCTCTGAGGAGGGAGAGACGAAGACATGCAACAGACGTTCTCAGAGTGACTTTGCACACGTGGGAGCACGCGGGCACACACCGCTCGCCTGCGCTCGGGCTCTGCGGTCACCACGGGAAGATGAGAGGCTTAGGGCTCCCAGATTCCGATCAAACTCCCAATAAAGCCGAAACAGCTTCTGTTGCCATTCTGGCTTCTGTTTCAGGGCCCGAGGGTTCATGGTTTGGTGCGGAATTCGTGGTCTCGGAGGCGCCCCTTGTCGGCAGGGGCGGGCAGCGTTTCCTTTGCTGGGTCTTAGACCCCAAACTCAGGGAGGTCGGGGGTCCCGGGAGCAGTGAGGGCGCCTGTGTGCTCCGTCTCCACACCGCGGCGTCTTGGAATACTCGGGCCACTGGGTGCCTCTGGGAACGCCGTCCATGAGCCTAGGCTCTACGGAAAGCCTTCCTTCTTCCGCCGGCCCGATTCGTCTGCTCACGTTTCCGCACGCACGGCTTCTCGCTGCCTCCTTCCTCCTTCCCACGGACACACCCATGTCACTGACAGTGTTATATTTCACTTCCTGTCCGATTGATCTGTGGGCATAGAATTATCCTTCTGCCCGTTATTATTACAGCATTCGATGCAATCCTCATTAGCCCGCTAACTCGTGACTATTACTATCATTGCTAATACAGTGGCTGTTAACTAAATATGAATAATTCATGCTATCACTAATATAATTACTGTTATTAACTGTACTTCCGCTTGCATAATCTGTCTTTGCTGCCTCATCTCCCTCTACTTCCCTTCACCTTCTCCCTGCCTGTGTTCCCCGCGGATCCCAGGAGCCGGGCTTCTCCCCCGGGCCAGAGTGAAAGTGTGCCAGCGACCAGCCAGCACTTAGTTCGTCTGCAGAGCAGAGGCAAGGGTGGGGGGGCTGCTGGCTTGGCGGCTCACGCGGGTGCACCAGCGTCACCAGCATTGCTCTTGTCCTGAAGCGGTACTCTGCCTTTGCTGAGGCCACAGGGCCCCCCTGCTGTTGCAGGTCCCAAGTCAGAGAGGCCGTGGGCCCTGCCCGCCCTGCCTCCAGCGATGGCAGACGGCAGGTGGAGGGAAGACTGACGGCATCAGAGGGACCGGAGTTCCTCCCTTATTCCTCCTGGCAAACCGAAAGAGTTTGTGGACACTGTCAGTGATATCAGGGCATTGATCAAAATATCACCGTGTGTTTTATGCTCCATAGATTCTGTTTCTAAGAGGATCAGCATCTCGAATGTTTAAAAAGTCTGATTTAGGGGTGCCTCGGTGGCTCAGTCGGTTAAGCATCTGCCTTCGGCTCAGGTCGTGATTCCGGAGTCCCAGGATCGAGCCTCCCATTGGGTTCCCCGCTCTTCGGGGAGCCTGCTTCTCCTTCTCCCTCTGCTCTTCCCCCAGCTCACGTTCTCTCGCTCACTCTCTCTCAAATAAATAAATAATCTCAAAAAAAAGTCTGATTCATCAACTGTATGCTGCTGTGTGGGGTCCCACGGGGCAGTTAATGGCTGCTGGCTTGAAGGGACCTACAGTCGGCTTGGGGACCCTACGGTGTAGCTGGTGAGGAGCTACAGGTCAGGCTGCACACACACCTCACATCTCAGATAGATTTGCCCCTTAGGCAGGTCGCAGTCCTCCAAGGGGAGGAGAGCAAAACGACAATTAGAGCCACGGTCTGGGAGTGTCAGCCCCGGAGTGGCGCCTCATTAGCCGAGGGAGGGGCCAGGTCTGGGAAAGCTCTACAGAGGAGGCAACAATTCGCTGGCTTTTCTGGAGGCAGGAGTGCAGCAGGGACGGCTGGGTGAAAGGACAGTGCAGCCAGAGGGAACCCTGTGCAGATGGGAGCCTCCCAGGAAAGGGGATGAGCCCCCCACAGCTGCTGGGAGGGGGTCTGGGATCAGGAGGGGAAGATCGTGCCATGCATAACCGAGACTTCCGGACTTTATTCTGCAGGTCACAGTGATTCATTAGGGAAGGATTTTAAAACTAGGAGTGTTTCAGGAAGATGGTTCTGGCTGCAGCGTGTGGGCCAGTGTGACGGAAGGCTTTTAATATGTCGGATGCGAGGTCCTAGGACTTGAGCTAAGAGAGCAACGGCGAGGGTGGAGGGAGGGACGCACTGCGAGTTTGGGGGAGATTGTAGAATCCACACATATTAATTTATGGGGCTAGAGAGAGGGCAGCGTCTTCCGTGACTTTCATGTTTCCGGCCTGAGTGGCTGCTCGGGTGATGTTCCCAGGGGTCGGGACGACACAGGAGCAAGTTCGGGGTTGGAGGGGCAGGACGGGAAGAACGACGAGATAGTGGATTCCGCTATGACACACTGAGTTTTAGATCCCAAGGTGGAAATTTCCAGAAGGCATACCGGCACCTAAGCTACCAGGCTGGCGCTGGAGACGGAGATTTGGTAGTCGTTACTTTAGGGTGGTTTTGATGACCCCAGAGAAGATAGCCCAAGGAGAGGGTGGTGGGAGGGTGTGTGAAGGACGAGCCAACACTGAATAGTGAAGAAAGAGGACAGATACTAGTGGAAAGCAATAGGTGGTGAGGGTCCAACAGCTACAGCATAAAGCAGGGGCTCTGGAGCCCCGAATGAAAAGGCGGGAAGGCCCTTTGCAGAGGTAAGGAAGGCTTTGCAGGGGCTTGAGTGCCCCCTGTGGCAGTCCCAGGAACTGCAGGCAGGTGCGCAGCACAGTCCCCGGCCTCAGGAGAAGGCGGCAGAGACCAAGAAATTTCAGCTCAACTTCCTGCTTCCTGTCGCTGAGATATAAATAAGACGCTATGGGGACAGAAAGTTTCTTTTTTTCTATCTTATTAGAAGAGTAATAAATGTTAACTGTAGAAAAATGAGAAAATACAGTTAAGCAAAAAGAAGATAGCCGTAACTCGCAACTCTATAGCCCAGGCTCATGACGGTTAACACTTTTCACACAGTTTCATGCAAATAGAAAAGTAAACATTTTTAGCAAAACAGGATTATACCATAGATACTATTTTGTAAGCTTTATTACTTAATATTTCATTATTTATACAGTGTTAATGATCTACTGTATCGTTTTAAATAGCTGCCTCGTTTGCTTTCTTAAGCAAACTTATCCTAATTTATCAACCTAGCTCTTAACTGTTGGACATTTAGATTGTCTCCAGATTTTCACCATTACAGACAGAATGGTGAATATCCTTTTAGCTCCATCTGTGTGAACATCAAAATTATCTCTTTACAATAAATTCCTAGAAGTGGAGCTGTTATGTTGAAGGATGTTGTAATCAAGCTTTTGAGGTACAAGAAATAGACACCCATACAAACTTGCTAGCTCCAGTATAAAAATGGGGGCGGGGGGCTCATAGGAACAGAAGGAAATGAGGGGGGTCTCACAGAACTCGAGAACGAGATACCCCAGGGTGAGAAGTCAGAAATACCAACTCCCTGGACCCAGAGCAATTTTCCAGCTACTCAGGAGCCATGTGACCTCTCACCGGTGCTCTCTGCTCCCCCCTCTCTTTCATCAGCCTCTTCTGCTTCCTTCTTTTGCCACCAGACTCAATTTTATATCACAACCACATAGCTTTGGTGGCTGATAGTCATGTCTGTCTCTTAGATAAAGTGATGGGCAGATTCTTACAGTCATGAGTCCTGGCCGGTTACCTTTGGGCAGTCCCAGACCTGGGGGTTGAGAGAGGGGTTTCGGTCAGTTGTGGATTAGTGAGAACTGACTGTGGGCTTTTCCTCCCAAATCCACAGTCTGTGACATCGCGTTTGCAGCTGAAGATCTGCCATGGCCGGAGTGCTTGCACCTTGGGAATCGGCGAGTAGTATGGATCAGGGCTGGTTGTTCCGTGTTTATCAGAAAACTACTGGGTGTCACATGGAATACAACTGTTAGATTCCTTTAGAAAAAGGTATGACCAGTGACTGACATCTTTAGAGTGTTTTTGACAGGGGCACCTGGGTGGCAGAGCTGGTTAAGCGTCCAACTCTTGGTTTCGGCTCAGGGCTCAGGTCCTGATCTCAGGGTCATGGGATCGAGCCCCAAGTTGGGCTCCGTGGTCAGCACAGAATCCGCTGAAGGCTCCCTCTGTCCCCCACCCTAAAATAAATTTAAAAAAAAAATCTTTAAAAAGGAATAAAAGAATGTTTTTGACAACTTAATTCCACGAAAACACCGTAGATGTTACTTTATTCTAGCATTTCATGCTGCAGAGAAGAAATCTGGAGGATTTGGGGTTTTGGGTTTTGGTTTTGTTTTCTTCTGGTTGATACCATGTTTCATCTATCTAGACTCTGTCAGTTTTATTTATTTGTCCCCGAAGCTCAGATTTTTTGCCGGGATATGACTATAGTGGCTCTCTCTTTCTTGGTACTCAGTCCTTTTTATTTAAAGATGCAAATCTTTGTTCACGTCAGGGAATTTTTCCACATTGTTAATTTGATTGATGTGTTTCTCTCGCAGACTATTTTCACCTTCTGGCATTCCTATTATGCTCACACCAGATCTGTTGGATCAATCTTCCATTTTGCTCATCTTCTCATCATAGCTCATTTAATCTGCTTTCTCTAAATTCTAGGAAAAACTCTCAATTCCAGCCAAATTCACTGATCTGATTTTATGCACTATCCAGTCTGTTCTTTGGGGCTTCTGTTGCATTTTTACTTTTGGCACTTTGTATTCTCATCAAAAAACCACCTTTCTGATCTAAGATCTTTCTGTTTTCATATTTATAGTATGTTATCACCCCTTCTCAATGGGGCTTTTGTTCGATTCAGATTTTGATTCATCTGAATCAATTTGATTTGGAAATTTCCTGAAGTGTTCTCTTTCAAAGAGGGGATATTTCTTCAGAGTCTTTAAATTAATTGATCTCTTTCTTATGGACTTTTTCCATTATGGGCTTCATTATTAGGATTATTTAGCTTTTATTTTGTTGCATTAATGAACGTGTAGATTGTAGTGAGGTATCTACAGTTCACCCTAATGGGACGAAGGGAGTTTTTATTTCAACGATAATAGAATTCTTTCCCCCTTCAGTTTTAACAGTCCAGGGGTTGCTGGGGCCCTGCTCCTCTCTCACCTGTGCTCACTGTACTAGGAAGTTCTCAAAGTGGGGTACCCCGGCCAGCTGCATCAGCATTGCCGGGCCCATGTTAGAAGTGTAGATTCTGACCCCACCCCAGATTTACTGGAGCAGAAACTCTGGAGGCAAGGCCTGGGAATCTGTGCCTTAACAAGCCCTCTGGTGACGGAGATGCCCTTCAAAGATGGGGAGCTGTTCATCTACTGTCACCTGATTTCTGTCCCTAGCAAGTTCACACCGTGTGAGTTTATTTTCAGCCCCTTGTGCCAACACCAGTGCTCTGTCCGGAGGAGGTCACAGATGGGGCCCACAGCCCCAGCCCCACAGACTGCTCTGACGTGCTCTCTGGTACCCTGACCTGAGCGACACTGGTGCGGTTGTCCACCAGGGGCTGGGGGTTGTCCCTTCGGCTCTCCTTCTGCGGATGGGGAGTTCCAGATCTGAGTGGGGGTCGTCCCTTCGGCTCTCCTTCTGCGGATGGGGAGTTCCAGATCTGAGTGGGGGTCGTCCCTTCGGCTCTCCTGCGGATGGGGAGTTCCAGATCTGAGTGGGGGTCGTCCCTTCGGCTCTCCTTCTGCGGATGGGGAGTTCCAGATCTGAGTGGGGGTCGTCCCTTCGGCTCTCCTTCTGCGGATGGGGAGTTCCAGATCTGAGTGGGGGTCGTCCCTTCGGCTCTCCTTCTGCGGATGGGGAGTTCCAGATCTCAGTGGGGGTCGTCCCTTTGGGTCTCCTTCTGCGGATGGGGAGTTCCAGATCTCAGTGGGGGTCGTCCCTTCGGCTCTCCTTCTGCGGATGGGGAGTTCCAGATCTCAGTGGGGGTCGTCCCTTCGGGTCTCCTTCTGCGGATGGGGAGTTCCAGATCTGAGTGGGGTCGTCCCTTCGGCTCTCCTTCTGCGGATGGGGAGTTCCAGATCTGAGTGGGGGTCGTCCCTTCGCCTCTCCTGTGGATGGGGAGTTCCAGATCTGAGTGGGGGTCGTCCCTTCGGCTCTCCTTCTGCGGATGGGGAGTTCCAGATCTCAGTGGGGGTCGTCCCTTCGGGTCTCCTTCTGCGGATGGGGAGTTCCAGATCTCAGTGGGGGTTGTCCCTTCGGCTCTCCTTCTGCGGATGGGGAGTTCCAGATCTGAGTGGGGGTCGTCCCTTCGGCTCTCCTTCTGCGGATGGGGAGTTCCAGATCTGAGTGGGGGTCGTCCCTTCGGCTCTCCTTCTGCGGATGGGGAGTTCCAGATCTGAGTGGGGGTCGTCCCTTCGGGTCTCCTTCTGCGGATGGGGAGTTCCAGATCTCAGTGGGGGTCGTCCCTTTGGGTCTCCTTCTGCGGATGGGGAGTTCCAGATCTCAGTGGGGGTCGTCCCTTCGGCTCTCCTTCTGCGGATGGGGAGTTCCAGATCTCAGTGGGGGTCGTCCCTTCGGGTCTCCTTCTGCGGATGGGGAGTTCCAGATCTGAGTGGGGTCGTCCCTTCGGGTCTCCTTCTGCGGATGGGGAGTTCCAGATCTGAGTGGGGTCGTCCCTTCGGCTCTCCTTCTGCGGATGGGGAGTTCCAGATCTGAGTGGGGGTCGTCCCTTCGCCTCTCCTTCTGCGGATGGGGAGTTCCAGATCTCAGTGGGGGTCGTCCCTTCGGGTCTCCTTCTGCGGATGGGGAGTTCCAGATCTCAGTGGGGGTTGTCCCTTCGGCTCTCCTTCTGCGGATGGGGAGTTCCAGATCTCAGTGGGGGTCGTCCCTTCGGGTCTCCTTCTGTGGATGGGGAGTTCCAGATCTGAGTGGGGGTCGTCCCTTCGGCTCTCCTGCGGATGGGGAGTTCCAGATCTGAGTGGCTTTGCTTCAGACAGGGTGCCTTCATGCCCTCTTGCAAAAATTCTCTTGTGGATGGTGGTTATCCTGATTTTCTGTATCAGTACATTTATTTCCCTATTTTTTTATCCTTTGGACATTTCTGTAGGGATTTAAGTAGTGCAAAATGGGTGAGTTCAAATCACCTAAGGGCAGAAGTTTGAATTTTTTTTTTGTAATGAGAGCATTTGAGATGATCTAAGGACTGTAACCTCAGAGACTCACAGGGCTGTGGGCAGCTGTGATCCTCAGGTGGGAGTGAGGACGGCCTGCCTGAGGCAGCGAGTGGTGTGGGGACGGGGAAAAGCTTGGCTCCCACGAGTTTCGGAGGACAGGGGCTCAGCCTGATAACCCATGGAATGAGAGGGGCGTGAGAGAGGACAGAGGCGAGGAGGACTATGCTTTCTGCCTTGGCCCCTGGATGGTTTCTTGGAAGAGAGGCAAACTGGACTTGGCTTAGGCAGAATGCTGGCTCTGGAGGTGGGAATGGAGGGAGGAGCCCACTCCCGCCCGGGGGGAACGTAGCTGAGACAGCGGGAGGAGCAGGCGCTCGGCGTGCTGACACATGCATCTCACCTGCTCAGCTGCGTCGCGAGGGGTCCTGGTCGCGAGCGTGCCCACATCCAGCAGCAAACCAGATGCAGAACCGGTGCCACCCCGATTCCTTTTGGGCCTCTTCCATTCTGATCTGTTGCTGATGAAAATAGTGTTGAGGACATTCACCAGGTTCCTGAGAGACACGAGGAGAAGCAGCACTGCCCTGAGGCTCGCAGCCCCTCCGCTGTGTCGTGTTTGAAGCTTTGCCTCCGGCCATCCCTCAGAGAGTTTGGCATGTTAATTTTCAGGTTTACCAAGTAGCACTGAGGATAATAATGAATTTCTTCACCCATTACCCTCGTCCTGTCTGTTGTAATTCCTCCCACTCAGAGTGTTTGTTTTCCTGTTCCTGCATGTGTGTGCTGGGGGTGAGGGGCCAGCCTTCAAAGGAGGTGGATCTCTTGTCTGGTACTTCAGCTCTTGGATCCTCCTTCCTAATTATGGCCGGTGCAATTCTCACCTGGCTGCAATGCGGGGACATCACCTAGAGTCTCAAGGGCTCCATGACCTGCTGCAGCCAGTCTCTTCATTTGACCTTTGACAATTTTGTCCGCTCGCTTTCCCTCTTTCTCTTTATCCGGGTGTAGCTTAAAGTCTGTCTGCTGACGCAGAGCATAGAACAGAGCACGCAGGCCAGCCCGCTCTCTGAGGAGCCGACAGAGCCGAGTCCCGGTGCCCACAGGCTTCACCACCGCCTGGTTTAGAATCAGAGCCCGCGCCCTCTTGCCAGAGATCGGTCAGCACACTGAAGCAGGCAGAAACGCAGACCGAGTCATCTGCAAAGAACCCTCGACACCTTGGCAACTTTGCACCCTCCATGAACACAACTGGCCTTGAAAACAAGGAAGAGCAATGGTGAGAAAGTGATAGACAGCCCCGTGCTCTCAGTTTGCTCGCAGGACAAAGTGCACCCGAGTTTCCCGACGGAAGCTGCAGTCCACGGGGCGCACACAGCCTGTCCTAATGCTCAGGTTGTAACTGGCAAGAGCCATGGCGTGTCCATCATCAGGAGAGATGAGCACTATGATCTCTGGTCACCAAAGTAAGCAGTTTTCATCCAGGAGGAGAACAGAGGTGAAGGAACCTGTGAAGGATGTTTCCCTGGACGCCTCCCGGTCTACCGGCCCATGTGCCACCTGACAGGATGCACGGCGGGCCGGCCCCGGGCTTCCTGGCAGTGGGCAGGTTGCTCTGGGACACATCCATTCCTTTCCCTGCAGCTGAAGAAGTGCTAAAGGAAAGTGTCATAGGATTTGTAGCAGTCTTGGGGGGAAAGCTGATGCAAATGTCTGCCACAGGAAAGTTCGGCAGATGTGCTCTGCAGTCTGCTAGGAAGACACCCAAAGTTTTCCCTAATAAGTGGAAAATAAATCCCAACTATTACACAGGCTGGCCATTGCTCCACTCTCCTCCCACTGCCCATCGATGAAATGGAGATTGTCTTCTAGGAACTGTGTTTTTAACAACCCTTTGTATTTCCACAAGTGGGTGTTTACAATAGTAAGTCCTACAAACTCTGCACCCCTTTCTTGTCCTCAAGGGAGGGGGGACTGCTGAGCGTGTGACCATGGGGACCCAGAGCCTGTGGGAGTCTTTGCAGCCACTCCAGGGGAGGGGGGTGTCAGCTCCACCTGCTCGGCCCCAGAATATGCCCCGCCTCAAACACACACGAGTGGAGGCTTGAATGGAGGTCCCGGGGCCAGGAGTCAGGGTGGAAAGGACGCAGCTGTGGTGCTGAGCAGACTTTACATGGCCTTCTCACCAGGAGAGGGCCGCCTCATCCAAACTCCCGGCGCCGGGACAGCAGGCCTCCCGGCTTCTGGTGAGCAGCAGGAATGGCCTCAAGGTGTGGACACTTGGCCTGGCGCAGAGCAGGTGCCCACAAGTGTGGGTTTGCCACTATCTTCTGCTCCCAACGTCCTCTGGGGTTGCCTACAGAGAAATGTCATGAGATGGTTCTGAGTTCAGATTCACCTCTAACACCCAGGCTGTCCCTACAAGGGTGTCTAAGAGGCAGTGAGGCTTGGTGGTTAAGCATGCAGGCTCTGGGTCGTGCGGATCTGGGTTCATGTTCTGTCTCAACGGCTCAACTACTTGGAGACCCAGGCCAAATTGCTCAACTTTCCATATATCAGTTTCCTTATGTGTAAAACAGGAACAGTTATCCCTTATATTTATCAGAGAGAGGAGGCAGAAGCCAGATTTCCGGCAGGATTCACGGGAACCTGAATGCAAAGAAAAGCTGGCCTGGATCGCCCAGTCACCCTTAAGGCCCTTCAGGATACCCAGTATTAGGTTTCGGGCCACAGATGGATTCCTGATCTGCCCACCGGTGGGTTTCCATTGGCTCACGTTTTGCTTAATAGGCTGCTAGGAGCTGACACTCTTTTCTCCCTTAGACTTCACAGTGTGGGTTTGGGGGAGGTCTCATTGAACCGGGTCTGACCTCACATTATGTATACGTAAAGGTTATTAACATGTTGGTATTTAAGAACCCGTTTAAAAACATATGGTGTTCCAAAGCCATCACATGACTTATCCAGAGAGAATTTGTTTTCATTCAGTAAATGTTGGGTTCTTTTGTTAATACCCTGTTTTTAATCAGATATTTCGGGGCATTCAGTTTGTTGAGTCCTTCCTGTGTGCCAGATGTGGTTATATTCACCTTACATATGTTATTTCATTTAGTCCTCACACAGCATAACCCACTTCTCTCACAGTGAAAGGAAGCTTGGGGGTAACCAGGGAGCTGGTGAGTCAAAACGCCAGCACTCGGACTCCCGGCCCCATCACTGAACAGGGCCTACGGCGCGCCATGGCCACAGAGCCCATGGGGCCCCGGCTCCTGCGGGAGAGGCAGTTAGTCCTGCTTGCTTGTCTGGACCCAGCCTAGGCCACCTGAGAGAGTTCAGGAAAAACAACATCCTCTGATTTCATAAACAGATTGGATTTTGAGGTGTATTTCTTTGCGGGAATCTAGCTCACTGAACGTCTTTAGAGTGGAAATTGTGGTGGCACCCGAGGTTCTTATGTAAGTTAACAAATGATTATTCCTCGCGCAGAACTACAGGACTGACCTGTACCAATGAACACGTCCTTTGTTTTCTCCTGATTGCTGACAGCAGCCGCTGTGTGTTCTGAGTAGGAGAGTATTTAGTGACAAAAGCCAGGCGGGTGTTGCAGCGGGGGGAAAAATTAGGAAATTGATGAAATATCTTTCCATTTGCACCTTCACAAATAGGTTAATTGTTTCATTGACTGGCTCCGTCTTGATTAGGAGGCATTAGTAGCAATTAATGATAGAACTTCAAAAAAGGTATAGGAAAATTAATAGAATTTTCAGTTCACATAGATTATAGTCATTATCTACTGTATCCAGAACCATCAGGGCTGCCCAGCCCGCTGATTAAAGTGCAAGTAGATTTTTTGGTCTGAATTCTCTGGATAATTGAACAACTCTTTTCGTTAGGCTTTCAGCATATAATTCCCTGTAGTGAGCTAATATTGTTATTTAGTTTTAAATGCCTCAATTTTAGGACATACATGAACACCTTTTGCAAGTTTTTTTATGACTACATGCACATTTTAGTATTTGATTTAGGGTGATGAAACTTTTTAAATAAAAAAGCAGCTGCCAGAGTGTGGCTTAGCACAGTTCAGGTCAAGAGACACGAGATCCTGAGGCTGATTCTGTGTAGCCTTCCCTCCCAGCAGCTGGGAGGCTGTGGCCCTCGCAGACGGGCCGGTGGGAACAGCAGCATGCGCACAGCTGAGCAGGGGTGCTGGAGAAACGTGGAGAATACGGCTGGGTTACTGGGGTGCGGCTGGGAGCGCGGGGAAGCCCAGTGAGTCGGTCAGAATACACAGGCCTGGAGATCCCGGGGGCTTAGACGGCAAAGTTTCTGTTCGCTCATGTTACGTGTGCTCTGCAGGCCTTGTAGGGCACTGGGGTCGGCTCACAGTAGGTGAGGTCCTCAGACCCGGGCTGCGGCACGTGCCGCTGTTCTTCGTTGCCGCCATCACCACGGGAGGCTTGAGGCTCACCACACGGGACGTGGGCGCCTCACATCCTCACAAGGATCATCCTCCCCTTGTGCCTGGAGGGAGCAGAGAAGTCAGAACAGTGGTGAGCATCATGACGGTGACGTATCCCACCCCAGCTAAGCGTGAAGCTTGAACTGGCGGGCATTGGGGCGGTGGTCAGGGTCTGAGTATGAGGAGCTGGGGTTCCAGGAGGATCAGCCTGAGTTCAGCTCTGAAATGACCACCCTGGCTGTGGAGTTCCTCAGTCTTCTCTTCTCTGTGGGCTTTCTCCTCTGCTGCTCGTGCATGGTCGCACCTAGGACCTTCTCACTGGAGTCAGGATGGGGTAGCAGTTAAGAGCACAAATTCTAGCCATAAGCCTGGGTGGTTTGTATCCCAGCTCTGCCCTGTGATGTTGGGCAGGTGACCTACCTTGTGAGTCTCAATTTTCTGTCAAAATGGGAGCAATAAAAAATATACATAATGATGAAAGCAAGATGATTGGCACAGTGTCCGGCCCACACGAAGTAGTTAATAAATGTTTGCTATCATTCTTATAATCTCTGAAAACATTCCACTGATGGGATCTTTAATTCTGTTCAGTTCCCCTCCCATTGACCTTCCCTAACCTTTGCTCTCTTCACCTTATTGAAACCTAACTCGTGTCTGCTCACCCAATCCGTGAGTCTTTTCCTACACACCATGGCGGCCACATTTTCATTATTTCCTTGTGCACATCAGTCCTTTCTTGACCAGCGTGCCCACCTTGCCAAGGCTCCACCCATCTTCCCCCCTGCTTCTGCAGGGCTGAAGTTCCATAGACAGTGGGTGTTGTCTATACTCTCTGGGGAATGTCAGTGCTGCACAAAGATCCTTGGACTCCTCTCAGGTTCCTCCTGCCTCTTTTTCCCTGCTGGTGGTCCCAGGCCTTGCCTCCTTCCACAGGCTTCACCTGGTGGCTGGTTAGATGGAAAACCTGATTTAGAATCTGTGTGTGCGCAGGGTACCCAAGCGGTGCCCCCATGTGCCCCTGAAGGTTTGAGAAGCACTGACTTAGAAGATATCGATTAAAAGGTCTTAAGAGTAGGTGTAGAACCCTACGTGGTTTCCAGTGCTCTGGAAGCGGAAAATACCGATGTCAAATTAAGCTAATTAGAGAGTGGGTTGAAATTAACTAACCAGAAAAGACTCTCTGAGGAAAATAAATTTTGGACCAGGTTCGGGAAAAGAAAAGTGTATTTATAAATGTATGTAAGACTGGTTACTTTCATCATGGTTCAGAGCATCTTTATCTATAGCCATTACTTACAAAAGCCTGGTTGTAAAAGAATGATTTCCTCATCTGTCCTACTGAATTATTTTTATTTTGTTATTTTTCTTTATGCAAATAAAAACAAATATGCACAGGTAGTCTTATTTCTGCCCCCTTTTCTACCTCAAAAGCCACCCATTGTACATCCTTTCAGCACGGTGCTTTTCATGTGTCAAGATGTCGTGGAGACACCTGTCCCGGCCCGTGAAGAGCTTTCTCATCACGTTTTACACATGCACAGGACCATGTTCACGTTTCGCTTCTCAGGTGATGTTTAAGAGTCTTTCACACAACAGTCACCAACACTTACCCATGAGAGGTCCTAGCCCCAGAAAATAATTTATGAAATCCATGTTAAGTTTCTATGCGTCTTCTAAAAATGGACTCCTTCAAGTAACCACCACCACATTTCAGCTGAGGTTATTTTAGGCTACTCTGTCTTTCCCAAACAGTACTTAAATTTCAAAATCAAGAAATATTTGTTTCTTTGAGACACTTTGCAAAGACTCAACCAAAGGCAGGTCCCTCTTTCTGGAGGAGTAATTCTGGGAGAATTCTTGACTTATATTCAGTCGTATGGGGTCACCTTCAGGCTCCTAATACGCCCCTCTGTCTCCCGTGGTGAGTTTCACCAAGCATCCTGAGGCCGATCGACCCTATGCTGGTTACCCAGAGAGTGCCATCCTGCCTTCAGCCCCTTTCCCTCTCTCCCTGTGTTCAGGCTTATCAGACATTTTACTGCTTATCGACAAGTTGTCTCAGGGATTGAACAGAGACTAAGTCAAATTTTTGAATAAATAGATGGCATCCTCTTATTGGAAGCTTTGGGAGAGGTTTGGTGGAAGTGCCAGTTGTCTAATGATTTGCCATAATTGCTTTTGGATTTCCTATAAATTCTCCATAAATCTGTTATTCCTGCTGCCTCACAGAAAGCCGAGCACTCACGCTGCTTTAAAACTACAGAAGAGTGCTAAGTATGTGAAATGCGCTTAGTGTTCATTTATTTGAACTGATCGTTTGCACGGTCCAGATTTGCTGAGTAATCATCGACCTTCCACATTTTAAATAGGCCCACACTGACCAGCTTCTTTCTTAATATATTTGAACAACCGCATAAATGGGATTAGGGCTTTATTTTTTATTCACCTGCCTTCCTGTCTATGTGAACAGACTTCTTGTATTTCCACCGACAATACACTCCCCTCTCAATGACATTTGTGATAATGTATTTGTAAGTGTGTATCTTAAGAGGGATCTTAGCTATGTTTTTGTACACTTAATCTTTATATACCCAGCTTCTGCTTTATATGTTCTCTCTGTCTCTGTCATCAACCTTAGATTTATTGTTGGTGTTGATTTTAGACCAAAATATAAATGAGATTGTGTTGACATTTTAAAAAATCTTGCTTCATAGCAGATTGAGTAGAGAACCAGTTGGTTTAAATAGATAACCTTGGGTCATATCAGAAAATGTCTTGTTCTAGCTGAGTACTCTATTCTTGCACTGTGGGACTGACTTTATTCATTTAATGGAAGCTAGGGCAGACAGGAAAAGAAATATTTTCTTCTCTTAAGATTTCCTGATTTGTTTGTACGTATGTTGTGACACCCAAGGGTAATTCTGATATAGCAACTTCCAACAGCAGCAAAAAAAAAAAAAAAGAGTTGGGGAACTCCCTCTACAGTTAGGATTTCTCATTCTTCACTCTCAAAGCATCTGTGTTCTGCCTCAATCTGTGGCCTTGTTTGCTGTGCTCCTCATCAAGGACAATGACCCACCTAATTCCCAGAGATAGAGGGAGAAAGAGTACCCACGATGGATGGGAGGGGGAGAGAGAGAGAGAGACCTGTGTGCTCAGACTGGATGTGGCACTGTTCTGCAGCCAGATTCTGAGCCTGATTATTTATTCTGCTCAGGGTCAGGGCTCCCTACCTGGGCTGCTAAATAGCCAATGAGGCCGCGCCCAGCACCTGCCGTGGTGCATCGGGAATAGTCGGTGCCGCCATGTTGACAGAGGGTGCAGCCTTGCCGGCCCCACCCAGAGGTGAGGTCAGGTGAAGTCCCCGCCTCTTCATCCTGAGAGAAGTGCTCCTTTATCCTAATGACAGAAAACGGAATGTGGTTCCATTCCTGAACTTATTTTGGAATGCATCAGGCTGAAGGACTTGGTTGTCCCTCAAGTTATTTACTTAACTGTTTATTGTTTGGGAACATTTACATCTCACAGTTGCTTTGAGATGGTTAGGATAGAAATCCTGCAAGATTTTCTGTTTCAGAGTTTGCCCTCCTCTAGGATGAAATAAGTAAGAAATTGATGACCTAAAAACATGGCAGAGGAAGTGTTCATCAATATATTTGAGTGAACATTTGTGTTTAGGGTGGGGATACATTAAGAAAACGCCAAGTGATTGAAAAAATCTTTCTTCAGTTCTGTGTATAACCACCTTTGAGAATTTTAGTTTTGTGAAACACTAAATGTGGGAAAGAGGGGTTTTATTTGGCTTTGGATTTCTGGTTTTATTTAAGGTATCAGCCTTATATGGAAAAATCAAAAGAGGGTCATTTGTTGGTCCTTACCCCTTCTGGTAAGGAACTGGAGCCTTGAGAAACCTGTTTTCCCCAGATTGGCCCTCAGCTCTGTGTGTTTTCACACGGCTGGGGAAGGATATAAAATCTAAAGCTTTCTATTTTATGTTGTTCCAATCAAGCAAAGTCTTCAAAACATAACAGCCCTGGGACTCTTCACCAGCAGCATGGCTTCCTGAGCAGGCTTCTTTACAACCAGACTATGAATTTACCTGGAGCTCTGATGGCCATAATTTCTAGTCTATGAATTGAACAGTAGTATCTTGTAGCAAGTGAAAATAACTTCAATTTAGTCTGGTTTTCTAAAGATCCTTATTGTATTTTAAGGAGGAGGGCACGGTTGTGATTTTCAAGATCTATTCTGCTGAACAGACTGTGACCCCTTTCTCTCTTATTTATCTCCTTTTTAGTTTTTTCTTTCTCTCATGTGCTCAGAACATTTGTTAAGTTAATTTTCTGTTTTCTCCAGGGACTCGGGATTGAATTTCTTTGTTCTTGGTTTTATCTATTAAAGACACTTTCCTAGTTACAGATTCTGTTTGTGAATCACATGCTTTATAAAGAACATCTGATCTTCCGCGGGATGTGAGCTTGGCACCTGGTCACAGACATACCCCGGGAGCCGAGCTGCACTACTCTCCAGACACCTCTATGTACAACTCTTGTCTTGGGAAGAGATGTTGATATTTTAGGAACAGATCTGGAGATCCATTTGAACAATGTAAGTTAGGTTCATTCAGTTTGGCAAGCATCTATTAGGCACTTACTGTTTGCCAGAGGCTGTGAACACAAAGGGGTTTGTAAGCATCACACCTATAAGGAGTTTATAGGGGAGGGAGCAGTTATGCTCTACAGACCCCTTTGTCTGGAGGAGAGAGGGTCTCATCTCACTTTCCCCAGAAACCAAGTGTGTGAGTCTGATGAAGATGTGAGTGTGATAGTTTACTTAGAGGTGATCCCCAGACATACAGGTAAAGGGGTGTGTAAAGGGGAAGAGCAAGATGCCAATACGGGGGGCACTCGTGAGCCCATCACCTCTGTGAGTGCCTGTTCTCAGTAGCCAGGAGACCTCACAGGGAGTTGGAAGCCACTTTAGTGCCACTTATGCCTTTGTGGTTGAGAACAACTCTCAGGGATATTAATTCACTGGCCTTCTGGCCTGTCAACCTCACCCCTGTAGGCCAATGTCGTGGAAAGCCGTGACATTTGTTTTTCCTTTTTGTAATGCAAGTGCCCGACTTAAGCCGAGATGCCCGAGCACCCATTTCAAAGATGGCTGTCTTGGAATCAACTCACTGCCAGCCTCAGGCCGAGACAAAGAGCCAGGCTGCCTCCGCACTGAGGCTCTTTGTTTAGAGCTCTGAGTGGATTTTGATAACTGACCCCTTGGGCCTCTTACTTTTTCTCCTCCTGGACTTCAAATTACTGCTTTTATGTTTTTAATGCACCAATAAAGAGTGAGCCTGTGAAACCATAGGCCTGCCCTGCTCGGCCCCCGTAGAAGCAGAACCCCCAGCCCGTACACTCTGTCTTTTCCCCTGTCTCTCTCAATCTTGCTCTACCTGCCCACCTCCCTGCATGGCCCTGGTTGTGCTGCATAATTCCCAAGTCTCCTGAGTAATAAACCTTGATTTTGTTCACGTAGCCCCAGTGGTTGTTGCTGAAGGGTGTCTTCGAAGCGTAGTAAGAACCATGAGGACCAGTCCAAGCATAACACTGGTTATTGATAGGCTGAGACTGGCACAAACGACAAGCCATACCCCTGACCAGAGAGTGACCTCGGGTGGGAACTCCCAGGTGCTAGCAGAGGGCCCTGGGCTCGTACGTGAGGGGCGAGCAGCAGAGACTGTGGGCAGGCCCGGGCACCACTGTCTACAGAGTGCTTTCAGCGACTGTGAACAGCGCAGCGCGTTGTTGTGTATACACCGTAGACGGTATGCTCATATTCAAAATGATCAAAGGCTGAAAACTATAAAACCCTTGGAAGAAAACACAGGGGAAAGCTCCACGATGTTGGATTAGGTGATGCTTTCTTGGCTACAACACCAAAAGCACAGGCGACAAATGAAAAATAGACAAATTGGACTCCATCAAAATTAAAAAAGTTTTACATCAAAGGACACTATCAACAGAGTAAAAAGGCAACCCATGAAATAGGAAAAATATTTACAAATCTTATATCCAGGGATTAATATCCAGAATACATAAAGAACTTCTACGACAAGCAACCTGCACCCTGATCTAAGACACAGGACTGGAATAGACATTTTCCAAAGATGATGTACAAATGGACAACAAGCACATGGAAAGATGATCAACTTCACTGATTTGGATAAACAAAATGCAGTCCTTCCATACAGCAGAATATTATCCAGCCTTAAACAGGAAGAGAATTTTGACAAATGTTATAGCATGTGTGAGCCTTGAAGACTAAGTGACATAAACTAGTCACAAAGGAGATAAATACTGTGTGGTTCCATTTATACGAGGCACCTAGAATAAAACTCATGGGGACAGGAAGTAGATGGTGGGCGCCAGGGGCTGGGGAGGTGGGGGGTGCAGTTAAGTGTTGATGGGGACAAAGTTTCAGTTTGGGAAGATGAGGAAGTTCTGGAGATGGTTGGTGGTGATGGTTGCAGAACAATATGAATTAATGCCACAGAACTGTACACTTAAAAATGGTAACTTTCATGTTAAGTATATTTAACCACAATAAGGAAAAAAAGTGCACCACATGTACAAAGAGGGCGGATCATTGTTACCGAGGCCCTGGGAAACTTTCATGGAGGAAGTGACATGTTCCCAGGCCTGGATGCATGGGTGGGATTCGGGGAAGCAGGTCAGGTGGGGGCACTCGGGTCAGAGGGGGCAGCCAGATGCATGGCGTGCCATGTGGTCTGGCCATTGAAGCTCAGGAATACGGAGCTGTGAAGGAGATACTGAGGCAGAGAAGACCCAGCTGCCTCGTGCCTGTGGTCACCTGGGGTCTGGCCTCAGCCAGCAGGTCAGGGAAGCTGTCTGCGGTGTGGCCAAGGGTCCTCAGTGAGACTGTTACTCCTCGGGTCTGTGACATCCAGCCTGGCAGAGTTCTCCCAGAGACACAGGAAGGAGAGACTTGTCCCCAGACCTCCACTCGGAGTTCACTCGAGAGGTTTTTATTGAGCACCTAACGAAGCATCAGGCACTGTCCGAGGCTCCTGTTCTTGCGAGCTCGTGGGGAGACACAGACGAATAAAACCAACAAGTCCAGTGAGCCACACGTCAGGCAGTGAAGGGCCAGGGGAAAGCTGACCAGGGCAGAGGGGCGGGCACGGAGCCTCCCAGCCTGCAGGGGCAGAGATCAGCAAGCACTGTAGCTCGTGTCCTCAACATGATGGCTTGGTGGCTGTTAGGAAAAATCTAATGTGGTTCTGATCCGTCCCTTACAGTCTAGTAAATGCACTGATGTTCTTCCTACGGATCTGCCAACCTCTAAATATTTTGTGTCTCTCATTTGAACTTTGAAGAGAACTCTTTGCCAGAGAGCTCCTCCCGCTTGGGCGGTAGAGGAGGACCGAGCCTGCGGTGGCCCCTGCCGAGGGGCCCTGCGTATTCCCCTTGTCCTTGCTAACAGCCTCAGAGGGGCATCAGTTGCCCTGGTGGGCTTGGGCTCCATGCCCAGATTTGCACGTCTGGCACATTTACTCAAGGGAATTTCTTAATTAAAGCTAAAAGTGATCTGTTATTGTTCCTAATTACATTCTCAATAATTTTAGAATGCCATTCAGAAAATTGACCTACTCTGGTGAAAAATAGATTCTCTTACCCCTCTAGCCCACCCAGATGGCCTGTAGTCCCAGTTTTTGTGTTGGTTATGGTTGTTCTAGTATGAAGTGGTAGATCATGCATTTATGTGTTTAAATAAAAAGCAGGTTATCAGCTCGTGTCTCTCGAATCAGACAGTTGGGTCACTGCAGCGTCCAGCCAAGCTGAATCCTGTCTTCTGTGTACCAATTTGTGCTCGTCCCCAAATAAACAGATGAATAAGCCCACTGTAGAGCTGCCTTCTATTACCTTCATTTTTCTCTGCCCAGTACAAAGCTGACGAAAACACATTTTTTGTTACATTCCATTCATTTCCAAATGCGCAAGTTTTCAAATATGTTATAAATGAGAAGAAAGGAAACTGCTGGATTGTTTGTCAAACTGTCATATTATTTTATTTATCGTCTCTTGTCAATAGAAAAGTCCAGAAGTGTACTGAGATAAAAATGGAAGTACGTGTAAAGATAAAATTGTAAATGGCATAGACTGCTGTATTTCCTCCCATTTTTTTCCCTCCTCCTGTTGGGTAGTAAACAAGAAGAATTGGGTCCGCTGGTGCACACTCCTCTCAAGAGTGCCACGAGAGCATCTGTGGTTGCATTTGCCCTCAGGAGCCTGCCGCCGACCCCATGTACCCGCTCCCCACACCGCACCGGCGTGGCGCCGTCACGGTTCGTGACCGGGTTCTGGCTGACCAGTGATGAGGGACACGGCGTCTAAAAGAACAGGAAAGTTTCTGAGAAACCTCCACACACCACAGATTATTAATACCCAGCTTCACCTCTTCAGGAGCCGGGTGCCTACAAATTAAAAAGTGAACTCGGGGAAAGAAAGAGGTGGGAGGAACCTTCTACTTAGTGAAGAAGATTTTTTTTTTCTATTAGGAGAGAAATTGTGCCATTTATTTCAGTTGTCACAATATAGCTCCTGTTAACATTGTCCAAGTTTTGCCACCAGAAAATCACCTCATGGAGTTCTAGCGAATGACCTGATCTGTGTTGCTGATACACCTCTCACTGGAGCACATTTTAATGAAAAAAAAAATAATATTGATGTCTATGAGTTCTTGGAGATATATTTAAGTTAGTTATATTGGTTATTTATATATATATTTATATATTTATTTATTTTATATGTATTTATATATAAGTTATTTATATATTTATTTATTTTATAAGTTATTTATATATTATATATTTATTTTTATATATACTATATTTATAATTTATTTATATATATAATATATTTATATATATAAGTTATTTATATGTAAATAACTTGTGTATATATATACTTTATATATATTTATATATTTTTATGTATTTTTTGGGGGGGTGTATGTCAGTCTCTTAAAAATATGTACCCTGGGGTTCAGCGATTACAGGATCTGAGCTATTGAGATGCTGGCTCCCCAGGGTGGCAGGAAATCAGACATACCTGTTGAGATGTTTTTGCAGGCAGGAAAGCACTTAATCCCTTTGCCAGGCCATTTTAATAATGCAGAGAAGGATAATAGACTCCAAGCAGTTGCAAAGCAATTGATGAACAGAAAAGCCACCTGATTTTCTTTGAGTATCTTGGAGCTGTTTTCACTCCTCCCCCAGAAGAGCACCAGGGTCCCTTGCTGTGCATGGGAGAAGGTCAAGAATCACAAAAGACCAATTAAATGACACTTTTTATTGTCAGGAAGCAGGTTGAGAATGGTCAGAGCCAGCCTGTTGGCAGACACTGAGTCCAGAAGTGAACAGCGAGCACCTCCCGCTCGACAATGTTGTGTGTGGGGTACAGCGCAGTCCTTGTTGCTGGAGGTTGGGAGTTTTACCTGCATACGGCTCTGCATTCCTTAGCGTTGTCCCACACGGTGAATTCAAAGATTCATCTTCCAAAACTGAGCAGAATAAAGGATACAAACATAGTGATCCGAAGGGGCACCTGCACCCCAATGTCTATAGCAGCAATGTCCACAATAGTCAAATTATGGAAAGAGCCCAGATGTCCACTGACAGATGAACGGGTAAAGAAGATGTGGTGTATATGTACAATGGAATATTGCTCACACATCAAAAAATGAAATCTTGCCATTTACAATGACGTGGATGGAACTAAAGGGTATAATGCTGAGCGAAATAAGTCAATCAGAGAAAGACAAATACCATATGATCTCACTCATAAGTGGAATTTAAGAAACAAAACAGGAGCATAGGGGAAGGGAGGGGAAAAATCAAACAAGATGATATCAGAGAGGGAGACAAACCATAAGAGACTTTTAATCATAGGAAACAAACTGAGGGTTGCTTGGAGGGGAGCAGGGTGGGACATGGGGGTAACTGGGTGATGACATTAAGGAGGGCACATGATGTAATGAGCACTGGGTGTGATATGCAACTGATGAATCACTGAACTCTACCTCTGAAACTAATAATACACTATATGTTAATTAATTGAATTTAAATAAAATTTAAAAAATAAAAATTTAAAAAAATTAAAAAAAAACACTGAGCAGAAGTAGCCTTGATTTTATATGTGGGAATTCCTGTCTACTTGGAACAAAATAATGGCATAAACTCTAATTTCCGTAGTGTCAGAAGCTCCTTCTCTTCCCGGCCTGCTCTTCCCACAGTCCTTTGTAGACTTGGCTGCCCGCCCTTCAGAGGTGTGCTGCTGGGGTTTGTCCCAGGCCTGCCTTCTGTCCTTGCTCTTCCGGCTCTCCCGGAGAGGTCTTCTCGTCTCAGGATTTCAGCCACCGCTCCCGCGCTGACCAGCCGATGCCCCCAGACACCCCACAGGCACCTGAACATGGCCAACTTCTCCTCTATCCTAATACACGGACGTCCTCACCCCCAATCCTGTGCTTTCTTCCAAGTTTTCACCCCTGAGTTGCCCTGCCGCCCACCCAAACCACTCCGGCCAGCAACCCGGAGCACTTCTGTGCACAAATCCAGCTGCCCGAGGCCCCTGTCCTCCCTCTCCCTCCTCCCCGTGGCGTCCCACCGTCTCCTACTCAGTAGGGTCCCCTCCTCGGGGTCCTCGGTGACTCCGTTCTCCACTGGACTGCGTCCATGCTGCACCCAGAAGCACTTCCCCTCAACCTCCAGAGGGACTGACACTTTCCCATATAGGCTGGGCGGGTTCCACGCTCTTTGTTTCCTGTTCCTGAAATGCCTTTCCTTCCCTCCTCCGCCTGGTGAATGCCTGTGCGTCTTTCAAGGACATGGCTCAGGCTTCCCGAATTCCCCTGGAAGACTCAACCTCCTGGCCACACACCCACCCTGTCCTGCGGTGTCCCTGCCTGCTCCTCTCCTAGCCCCACACAGCCTGTCCGTGCTCGCTCTGTTAACCGGACGTCTTCCTCTACTAACCCACGCCTCCCTGATGACCCTGACCTCGCACGTTAAACCTCTGAATCCCCAGCACCAGCTCAGCGCCCGGCTGCAGTGCGCTTGAACTACAAGGCCGTTGTTATGTTGCTGTTGTCCGTAGATGCTGTGCTGACAATAACCAACCCTGTTCGGTTTGGACAAGACTTAGTTCTTCATTTAACAAGTACCTGCAGAAGGGCTGTTATGGCCGAAGCACATCATTTCATACCCAGATGAATAACTCGGACATCCTTCCTTATTCCAGGAGACAGACAGACCCAGGGGCGCCTGGGGGGCTCAGTTGGTGAAGCGTCTGCCTTCCGCTCAGGTCATGGTCCCGGGGTCCTGGGATCGAGCCCCACGTCGGGCTCCCTGCTCGGCGGGAAGCCTGCTTCTCCCTCTGCCTCTGCCCCTCCCCCTGCTCATGCTCTCTCACTCTGTCTCTCAAATAAATAAATAAAATCTTAAAAAAAATTTTTTTGTTTTAAAGGTGGACAGACGCACGGGCACATGATGATGTTGCGGGGAGCTGAGAGCCACATGCTGGGGGAGCCAGGGCACCCGCGGTGCTGGGTGGGAGGGGCCGCTGTTGTTCTGTCCAGATAGCCAGTTGCCTGAATCTTAAAGCTTTTCTGTAACTGTTAAGGTCATCTGCTCAACACGAGCAATATGTGTTATTATTATTGGTATTGAACAAAGATTAAAAAAAGGAAAGCCAAGGAACCTTCGTTGTCTTTTACTCCCTGCTTGCTTTCAACCCTACTTTCTCTTTTGTTCCTCCAAATTTGGAGCCGATTCTTTCTGGAGCAGGAAGATCTTGAGGTTTCAAATAGTCCTGTAGCTCCCATTACCTGCTAGCTTCTTGACGAGATGCTGCTTTTACAAAACTGAAGGCCCTGTAGCTGCAGACACACTAAGCACTGAGGGGCCAGAGCGGCTTTCTAATCTCAGAAAGCGTGGCAGCTATCATAATACCATTCTTCCTCGAACAAAGGCACCTCTCACGGAACACGTCTGCTTGTGTGTTAGAAGGGCACGTGGCTTGCTCATTTCGCACCTGTTTACGTGGGAGCTGTGCTGCCCGGGTTTTGTATCTCAGGGCAAATGTGACCCAGCACCCTTCGGTGGAGGGCAGCGTTCAACCTCATTATTCTCTGGTGTGGCCCGGGGAAGAACGTGGTGGCGTGCCAGCCGCCGAGCCCATGACCTCAGCCCTGCTTGAGCTGGCTGCTGCAAAGCTTTCCTGAGGTGTATTTGCCAGGAGCACCCACCTATGAATCAGGAAACTCGACACAGTGGTGCTAATAGAGAAAACCAAAACGTGGGATTTGCTATCTCAGATGGCCTGGAAAATTCTACTCCTTTAGGACCCAGAGTCTTATTTGAAAGAAAGAAGTCTGTATTTTTTAATGAGATGTTGATATCTTTGAAACAAGAGAGTGTGGGGAAAGGTGTCTATGCTCGGGGCTCCGTGTGCCTGCCTCTGAGCTGTGAATGGGGCGCAGGGTGTTCATCTTCGAGAGCCAGGACACTGGCCCCAAACACCTTCAGGGCCCCAGTGGGGAGGACAGTGCTGGCAGAAGAGATGGCTGGGACAGAGCAGGGGGTGAGGGCTCTGTTCCCAACCCCATGATAGTACTGTTAGCCCCCAAGTTCGTGCAATGCCCTCTCCGTGCCCGGAGAACACGCATACCTACAGACGCATATACACGTACCCTCGCTTGTAATGGCCCTGTGAAGTGCTTATCGGTTTACAAATGAAGAACGTAAGTCTTGGAGAAGTTAGGTGACTTGTTCCCAAACAATTAGGAGCTGTGGTGGTATTTCCAGGTCGCTTGGATTCAAAACTGTTCTCTTTATAACTGTGCCTTTCAGCTGTTCGGTGCGTGGGAACCTCGTCTGGGTAGTTGGGGGCAGGGAGAGAAGCTTGGAGTGGGGTAGGGGCCCGGGCCAGGGGAGCCTGATGGAGTCTGTTCCCCGGGGCCAGGCCAGCACCCCACGTCCCCATGTCCACGTGTCCAGCAGAAGGGCTGGTGGTCAACAGCTAGCATGTCATCACTGCGTGTGCTCAGGATGGGGCTGTCCTCCTCACAGCCAAATGCAAGGGAAGAGCAGGGGAAGGCACGGTTATGGGACAACAGCCAGGTGGGACTGGAGGAGACCAGCCACGTGTCAGAGGGTGTTAGCATCCGAGGCAGGTGGACAGCCCGATTCAGGGCTCAGGAGCGGTTCTGGGCTCCGCCTGGGTGGGGTACGGACAGAGCCCCGTCTAGAGAGGCTCAGGACGCGGGCGCGCGGAGACCGATGCTGAATGTCGTTGTTGTCTGTGTGCCGTGCTGGGCATGGACCCGTGGGGCTGTTGGCCCCCCGTCGCCGTCTGTCTGGCCAGGGTTTGCCCACAGGCTGCAGGTGGAAACTGAGACCCCGGTTAGGGAGAGTCTTTCTTTCCTTTCCTTTTTTTTCTTTTTTTTTTTTAACTCTGAAGAAAGAATTTTTATTCTTGCCCATTTCACTGACCAGGAGTGTGACTAGAACCAGTGGTTCCCAGCCGGGGACAGTTTTGCTGCACAGGGGACATTTCTCAATGCCAAGAGACTTTTTTCTTTTACATTACATCCTCAGATCTTATTTATCTTTTTTTTTTTTTTTTTTTTTTTAAAGATTTTATTTATTTATTTGAGAGAGAGAATGAGAGAGAGAGAGAGAGCACATGAGAGGGGGGAGGGTCAGAGGGAGAAGCAGACTCCCTGCTGAGCAGGGAGCCCGATGTGGGACTCGATCCTGGGACTCCAGGATCATGACCTGAGCCGAAGGCAGTCGCCCAACCAACTGAGCCACCCAGGCGCCCAGATCTTATTTATCTTATAAGTAAAAATTTGTCCCTTCTGACGACCTTTACCCATTTTTCTGCACCCCTGCCCCTGGCAACCACAGTCTGTTCTGTTTCTGTGAGCTCCTCGTGGTAGATTCCTTATGTAAGTGAGATCGTACGATGTTTGTCTTTCTCTGACTCATCTCACTTAGCACAATGACCTCGAAGTTCATCCACGTTGTAGCAAATGGCCAGTTTTCCTTCCTTCTCATGGCTGAATTTTATTCCACAAACGTACCACGTGTTCTTCAGCTGTTTCTTTCCACATGGACGCATATGTCGTTTCCATGTCTTGGCTGTTGTGATGCTGACGTGAACGTGGGGGCGGGGGCAGAACTCTCTTTGCGTCAGTGGTTTCTTTTCCTTTGGGTCCATACCCCAAAATGAGATTGCTGGATCATGTGGTAGTTGTATTTTTAATTTTTAGTTTTTTGAGGAATGGGTAGAGGTGGTGTTGGAGACAGGACGGAAGAGTGAACTTTGGGAGCAGAAAGACAAAAGACCAAGTGTGGGGGAATACGCCGGAGTCGCTACTGAGCCTTGAGATGAGTAGGCGTCTGCCGCATTGCACACATCCCAAAGCCCGTCCCTAACTGCTCCCCACAAGCCTGAACCCGTCTGGCCTTTCCCTCTCAGAGATGGCAGCTTCTCTCTCCACAGACATCCCCATATCCAGCCATCAGCAAACTCTGACCCTGCCCTTGAAAAGTGCCCCACCTAGTTTCCATCCCCACCACCCAGTCTTTCGGTCACCTGGCTGACCTCCCGTGTCCTCCCTTGCCCCCTATGGTGCATTCTGGGGTTTGATTCTTAAAACAGGCTCTCATCATGTCATCCTCTGCCCCATCCTCTTCCCACCCGCCTTTAGGATGTTGCCCAGAGTTCTCCCCGAGGCGCGAGGCCCTCCCTGAGCCGACCCCTCCCATCACCACCTCTCGCTCCATGTCTCCCCTTGCCCTTAGGGCTCCAGCCTGCGGCCCCTGGCAGCTCCCCCAGCACCCCGAGCCTGCCGGGCAGCGAGGGCTCTGTGGTGCTCTGTCCCCCGCCTGGAATGCCCTGCACCCAGGCCTCCCCAGGCTGGTTTTCCTCCCCCTCCCCCCCCACTCCTGCTGGGTTCCCGACCCCGAGTCTGTCTCCCTGTCTCCCAATGCTTGCTCTTCCCCTAAAGCCTTGCAACGGGGTGTCTGCCATTCACCCTCCTTCATCCACAACTCTACAGCTTTAGGAGTTCAGGTGAACTTTGAACTTTTTTGTCGTTGTTTGAGAGACGTGATCTTCTTTAAATGTACTTTTTAATTAAATGCAACCTCGACAACTTCCCCCTACTCAGCTCTCCAGTGATTAAGGGGTTCATGGGAGAGGGAGATTGACGAGGATTAGGTGCCGTTTCCCAGGCTCGGATGCGTATTCCCTTCACTGCTAAAGCGTCGGCCTCGTTGCTGCGGAAGCTGCCTGGTGCCCATTTGTTGCTGACCTCTGCAGAAAGCCTCTTTTGATTCAAAGCCTTCACCTCCAACCGCCTAAAACCAGCCTGGGAAATGTTCAGGTGGAAAACCACAGTAAAGTCTCCATTAAGGAAATGCTTGGGGGAAGGAGCATTCTAGTCAATTTAATTCTTGTTAACTGAGCACCACCAGAGTTTTTATCAGGAGCACGGCATTATGCGAAAGGAAGTTGACAAATTTTGGATGGAAACTTTATTTAAGCCCTTTCTCTGCCATTTGAAGTCACGTGACTCTGGGCCTCAATTTTCTCATCTATAAAAGGGGGGCCAATAATCGCTCTCTTATTGTGTCATTAGATTAAATGGGGAAGCGTTTGCAAGTCATTTATCGATCGATAGGCTTGGTGGCTACATGGGAGCTTGGTAAAGTGTGTTCCCTTCCCCCTCGTCCCTTTGTTTTCATTCTTCTCAGAAATAATTCTTAATACACTGGCATATAGCATTTTAAAAATCTTGTGTTAATATAGAACATTGAAGGAGAGGGTAATATTCCTGGTGGAGGTAGCAGTGACTCATTATTGTGGAATATTTATGAAAAAATAACCAATCATTAAGGATTTTGAGTGCTTTTGTATCTCAGACACTGTGGAATAGCAGAAATAAAGAGGTCATTTTATTCTTTTTGAAATGCCTAGGTATTCTTCTTTGCATCTCTCTTCTAAAAATTGAATGTGGGGGAAAAAATTGGTGGATAAGTCAGCATGGCAGGTTCAAAATGGCAGATAAAGCACCTCTATTACCGCCTCTCACTTAAAAAACAAGTAAAAAACGTCTAAAAAGCAGTAAAGGAATAAGAGACTGAGGAGCACAATGACACAAAGAAAGCGACAAGAACGACTCGCAGATGCGGGGTGAAACCGTTTCTGGAGAACCGCTCTCAGATGGCGGAATGGGGGCCCCGGGGGCGAAGGGGGTAGGCTGGGCTATGGAGGGGCTGATCATGACCTGGAGCTGGAGACAGAGGGAAGAGGGAAGAGTTTGTCTCTGGAACAATCCACTTCCTGCCCTGCTACCGTATGCAGAATAGTCAGCAGCTAAACAGGACAGACAGATGGACACCTACTAAGGTTCTCCTCCACCGAGGACGAATGGTCCAGAGGGAAAACCTCTGCACTCTGGGATCTGGGGTCTCTGCAGAATAGTAGTGACTCGGGGGTCATCCATCTGCCCATGCAGATTCGACTGAAATTTAAGTTCTTTAGAAGAACAGAGTGCTCCAGCCTCGTGTGCTGTGCTGAGCACGGTCCCCGCTGTTGGGAGATCTGTGTTCTGGGCGCGCGGGTGAAATCGTACGGGCGGGTTGTGTCAGCAGTTTCAACAGCACATGCACGGCTTTGCTCTGATCTTGCTGCGGGGGCTCCCAGGAGTCAAGGTCACCTCACCACCAGGATCACAAATACTCCACTGAGGAACGACCACAGTTTAATCGCACCTCTTACCCCTGCTTCTCCAAAAGTGTCCTGTGCCCCGAATCAAACCCAAGTAGTCACTGGACTTGTCCAGCCGAGCCCGTGGGTGAGGCACCTGGCACGGCGTGTTGGTGCGTGCGAAAGTGAGTTACAGAAATACCGCTGCTCTGTCGGTGTGGCCGGAATCCTCGACAGAGCGGTGCTGCCCTGTCCCACTCGCCCCCGAGGGGCATAAGCTGGGCCCTGGCGCTTCCCGGTGTCGTGCGCACCGTGTCCCGGGTCAGCGTGCCATCGAGGCCGACCAGCTGGGGGCCTGTCCTCCCCGGGCAGTGACAAGTGCTGAGCACAGGATTCCTCCTCTGCCACCATGGCTGAGCGGTGATTAATGCCAAATTAGCACCTTGCTCAGTGACCTTTTAGCATTTGCCGCTGCTCTCCTTCACTTCACATAACTATTTGCAAATATTAGCTTCTCAGGTCATTTCTCCTCATCAGCAACTTTCACAGATGACAGGCAGGTTGTTAATCTGATTGGCAGTCAGCTTCTGTCCTTTGCCCCATCATGAAAGTGTCTCTGCTCGGGCATCTCAGGAATCCCATAAATAGCCCAGCGACCTCTACGATGTTCCAAGCAGAGAGCCTCAGAAGGAGGCTCCCACAGAGGCCCTGCCGGGCTCGCTTTGAGGGCAGAGAGGCTGGGAAGGGCATGAAACCACCCCTGGGACTCGTGGAAACTGGCTTCTATCAACGTCACCATGTATAGGTTAAAAAATTAATTTGTTGGCTCTGCACACACCAAACTTCTTCTTTTTTCTTTTTTCTTTATTTTGTAATTCACATGAACCTTTAAATCAAAAAATCACATACTGCTTAAGCAGTGAAGGCAGAACACAGACAAGGCCAGTCCTTATTTTCCCTGCCATGTAGCTGGGCGGGCGGGCAAGAGTCTCACCGCAGAGTTGTCCCCAGCGCTGGGATTGGGGGCCTGGCGCTCCACCGTCAGGTACTAGACAAATCATTTTGCATTTGCAAAATCTAAATTTATTTTTATTTCCAGTCTCTGCCTTCTCCACTCTCTATCGAAATCCCTGTTCTAGAAATGTTGGATCTGTCTTCAATTCCCCTAAATAAACAGCAGTAAAGTGTACTCTGGCTAGTTTAGTTTTGATATTACATGTATTTTAGAGAAAAGTGGCAAAGACGTGTCATATTTTTTTCTCCCTTGTCACCAGAAGTACGAGCTAAATTATTTATAGTTTGATACTCACAAAACAGAGGTGGATTCAGGATATTTACTTTTCAGGGAAGAAAAAGGGATTGAAAGTACACGGACAGAACAGACCACTTTGTTGATTGAATATGTTTGCTCTGGGGAGTCACATTTGGGCCCAAGTGAGAATGCCAGCCCCTTTCTAACACCACACGTGCCCGGCAGAGTGCCTGATGCGTGGAATATTTGTGGAATTGAGCAGACTTGAAAAGAGTGGGTGGACTAGGTAACTCAATAAGCAGAGTCTTAAGTCAATAAAAGAATAAAGTCAGCAAACATTTTGGAAAATGCTCAACACTCTAAAGCCCTTATCCACATGATGTCCAGGCGGCGGTGTAAGGCCCTGGGTCCCTTGATTTCCAGCCAGAATGCTCACTTACCGGCTATGGATTCCGCCCTAGGCTCCTACGGTCTGATGAAGGCCAGTGACAGTGAGCATGCCCAAGGGCTCCCCGCAAGGGGTTGGGGTGGGGTTGTGACATTCGGGTGTCCTATCGGGGTGGCTTGACAAGATCCCCCGTTTGTTATGTTCCAGTCTTCCCATCTTCCATACTTAGGAGAGTCCTGTGGACTTTTGCTTTCTCTGCCACAGGAGATGTTGGCACCCCTGAAACCATGGCGCCCGTCATTGTGATTCCTCCGGGCAACAGAAGTGTGGTGGCTGGGTCCAGTGAGATCACCTTGGAGTGCATCGCCAATGCCAGGTACGTGGCTGGTACTGCCCTGGGGATACGAATCCATTCTAACTGTGATGAGATGGACCTTCAGTGGAAAGACACATCACGCATGTGCTTGCTCTTCTGGCAGCGGTGGTCTTGTTTGTGCAGCGGGGCTACACGCACAACACGCATGGGAAGATAGGGACCCGACCCCCAAGCCTGGGACCGCAGGGGACCCGACCCCCAAGCCTGGGACCACAGGGGACCCGACCCCCAAGCCTGGGACCGCAGGGCTTACGTTGAACATACTGTGAGTGCTGGTGGAGGGTGTCTGCTGAGAGTCCAGCTGAGGACGGGCAGTTCAGTCCTCTGGGTGCAAAGGAAGGAGTTCGTCCCTCTTCTCTTCTGCAGTGCTAGGCGTCCTCGGCCTAGTTAGTGGTCGCTCCAGAATTCAGTTCCCGCGATCTTGCCTCCCATGTAGCCAGGTCCTCTAGTAGTATTTATTTTAAACATTCTTTTCCTGTGCAAACGGAATCATTAGCACTTATGGTCCATTGCTGCTGCAATTAGCTGTCCTTGCTCAATAGCCCTTGAGCGGAATGTATTGTTGATGCCGTAAGGGAGTCGAGCTGTATCTGGATCGATTTTTAAATGTCCGTTGTTCAACCCGCCATGGTTCCTGGTAGAATTAGCTTTGTCAAGCTTGTGCTGAATGCCTGCAATTGTTAGTACTGCCATCTACCTGACTCACCCTCGTTGTCACTCATGCCCTGTGTCCTCCCAGGCCTGTCGAAGAGCTGCATGTGAACTGGAAGAGGAACGGGGTGAGGATCGCCGGAGGGCTGCACAGCTTCGGGAGGCGCCTCACCATCGGCAGCCCGACGTCCGCAGACACCGGGGTGTACGTCTGTGAGGCGACGCTGAGGGGGAGTGCTTTCGACGCAGCCACCGCGAAAGCCTTTCTGTCTATCACAGGTAACGCTGGCGGCAGAGGCGCGGCCCCCTCGCCGAGCGGCCCCTCGCAGCACGGCCTTGGAAGCAGCCCAGAATCAGCCACGTCTCAGCGGCTCCCTTTCTAACTCAGAAAATGAGGGCGACGCAGAGACTACCTTCCAAATTCGCCCTGTTCTTTTTCCAAGAACATGAGCCCATTGAACGCAAAGTGCTGATGTTCTGAGTACTTCCAACAAGTGTTACTCTGGATCCTTCCGATCACAGAGCTTGGGAAGTGACGTGGTGAGGCCCCTGGCACATACGTCACCCTCTTGTGCTGGCCTCTCTGCCACTAAGCTCCTCTGTAGCCCTCGCTGGGCTGTTATGGTCAGTTTTCAGAGATTATCCTATTACTGGTATTTTTTGACCCAGAAAAAAGAAGCTTTGGGATATTACCTTCTGTTAAATTAAAAGGTGAGAACAGAGCTGCTTCCTAGGACGTGCGCCAAGGGTCACTCCTGAGCCAAGAAGAGCAAGAAGATAAAATTCGGCACGCAGGAGTTGCTCTAGACGCTGGAAAGTGTCAGTGTTGAGGGAGTGTGCGTTGTTCGGTGGCTAAGGGAATCCTCCGTGTATTTTCGGATTATGGTAAGATCACATTACATTGTGAAGCAAGTGCCTTTATTTCTCACGTTTCTTCGGCTTCTGTAATACTTTGTCTTCCTACGTGGCTGTGGTCACTATCGCCGTGAGCCGTCCAGTAGGATGGTGGCCGCGGCAGGTAAGAGGGGCCGTGGCGGCCAAGCCCAGGCAGGAGAATCTTTCTCTCTGGGAGGAAGGGAATGAGAACGAGAACGGTCAGATCAGCGGAGAGCCCTGGGGAGGGCTGTGGCTCCCACATGACATATGTCACAGTTTGCCACTTTGCAGACTAAGAAAGAATCAAAGCTTGTGTTTTCATATGAAATTAGCAAGAGTATCAAGAAATGCTGCAAAGAAGGCAGTTTGCCTTGAGTGTTGTCACACTCCTTTCGATCATGAAGAAATGGTTCTGTGGCCTGAAAACCACCCGGCTGAATACACGCAAACCTGTCAGTCCCTCCGAACGGAGCGTGAAGATTCTTAAAGTATCAGGAAGGCAGGCCTGAGTCGCACGTCGCTGCGGACTCCTAGTAGGGGACTGAGCCAGTTCTCTTGCTGCTTCTCTCCTTGTGCTTCCGACGGAGGGAAACACCGCAGTCCCACGCCCCGCGAGGACTTGTCCTTCCTTCACGATGTGAGCATAGCACCTTATAGATGGAACCAGAATTAACATACGGGGTGTGTCCGTCTCCAGGAGACAGGACTGTATTGTGTTAAAACATCTCAAGGTGATTTAAACAGGAGGAGAAATTTATCTTATGTTTGTTTCCATCATAATTCCTTTTAGAAATATTTAAATGGGGGCGCCTGGGTGGCTCAGTCGTTAAGCGTCTGCCTTCGGCTCAGGTCATGGTCCCAGGGTCCTGGGATCGAGTCCCACATCGGGCTCCCTGCTCGGCGGGAAGCCTGCTTCTCCCTCTCCCACTCCCCCTGCTTGTGTTCCTGCTCTCGCTATCTCTCTCTCTGTCAAATAAATAAATAAAATCTTTAAAAAAAAAGAAATATTTAAATGTATCCTATGAACTTTGGTTTTGCGTTGACAACTGAATTCCAGAGGAGACTGTTGGCCGCTCTGTGTTCTGGCTTTGAAGGCTTTGAAAGGGACACAACCCTGCGTCCTTGTGATGTTGGTTTACACTCCCTTTTATTCACCAGAATGTGCTGTGACAGGGAGGATTTTGTGAAGGCATCGTCCTGGGAAAGCCCTGAGGGTGCCTCTGTGAATCCAGAGTGGTTGGGAGATGTCGGCCCAGGCCCGGCCACCTGGTGGGGGGCTCCCCGGGGCGCCGTGGGGCCGGCAGGCGTCCGGAGCAGGCGGGTGCAGGAAGGCGGAGTGGCGCTGGCTCTCAGGGACTCTCATCTGGGCTCACAAGACGAGACAGGGCCGTGGAGGCTGTCCACTCCGCTGGCGTGTTGCCTGGTTTCCCAGGTTTACACGGGAGTGCGGGCCGCACCACCCCTGCCACACGTCCTGGTGGCCTCCCGGGGCCGTGCTCCCGGCACCTGACCTCTGCTCCACCCTTTCTCCTGACCTGCCCCCACGGGCTCCCGACAGCCCCCCGCTCCCCCCGCAGGCTGAGGCAGACGCCGCGGCCCGCCTGCCCGGCCGCAACTGCCCGCACCACCGTTCCTTCCTGGCGGCCTTCCCTGGCCACTGGAGCCGAGGCGCCCGCCTGCGGCCCGCTGGAAGTGCGGGGTCTGAGGGACGGTGGATAAATAGCTGAGCTCCCTCCCTGCTGTGGCGGGGATGTGACCTGGACGTCCTGGCTGCCCGTGTCCCCAGGGGTGAGCTGACTCGGTCACGTGCTCGTTTCAGCTGACCTCCCTCTGCTGGTGGCATTTCCACCCCCTGCCCGATCAACCGTGGGCCACTGGGCTGGGCTGTGGGGACAGACCTGGGCTCAGACTCCCTCGGCACCACTCACGGGCTCGAACACGTCCCTTAGCCGCTGCTGGCCTCAGCTCCCACATCTGTAAACTGTAGACGAGGTGGGAAGTGATACGGGTGCTGGTCACAGACGCCCGGAAGCAGCGGCTTTATGCTTCGTGGTAGAGCGCGGCGTTGTTGAAGTTGTTTACCGACACACACTTCACGGTCCCTGAGATCAGGGTGTGTCTCAAGATCCCTGGAAGCAGTTTCTTTCTTGGGGATAAATACAGCGAGGCTGCCTCTTACCCACAGCTGCAGTGTCCCAGATTCCTCCTCCTGTCCACACTGACAGACCAACACTGGCTCCTGCCACTGCCGTTCACACGCTTCCCGGCTTCTGGGAGGGCCCGTGTCCCCTCACGCTGCCCGCACTCAGACACGCGTCGGGGCGAGTGGCTGCTGTCCACAGCCGTCTCTGTGCATCTCGGTCTGTTCTGGTTTGCAGACGCAGGTCATTCAGGAATTCCAAAATCGCATCATTAAAATCACAGATTCCTCGTACCCTCTCCTGGCTGACGCCAATGCCACGGTCAGGAGTTCCAGCTGTACTGGAAGGTTCTCTAGAGCTGAGACCGAGCTGCTCTTCAGTGCTTGATTCCCAACATAAGATGCTTCCTCCCCTCTCCTCCCCTCCTGCTCTTCCTTCCTTTCCTCCACTTAACATTTCTTGAGTCTACGTCTTGGACACCGTGCTGGGCATTGGTGATGGTGCTGCAAAAAAGTGGCCGTGGCCCCCGGCATCCGGGAGCCCTGTGTGGAAGGCAGGCCCTCACGAGGCAGTTACGACTCAGCAGAGTACACCCGCGCAGACAGCAAGGGGCGCCTGACCTCACGCGGCGGGTGCCGGGGCCAGAGGCTCTCCGGACGTCCGGCCAGGATGGAACCCTGCGGCGGGCCTTGTAACCCATTCACGCTGGTTTAGGATGAGCTCAAGATGTCTTCTTTCTGGTTTTACATATGGCGACGTTGGAAGCACCCACATTAATCATCGGTGCCCTGTGACACCTGGAACTTACCTGTACAACAGGTCATTACCGAATGAAGCTCAGAAAATAGAGCTGTTACAGAACTGTTTCTAAAACAAGAGGGAAACTTGTACGAGGCCAACACCAGTGGCGCTTGGGTCATTTGCTGAATGCGGGATGGGCAGGCCAGCTGTGATACCCCGGGATGGAGCGGGGTTCAGGAGGCAGGGGGCCGCGAGCGTGCTCTTCCGGGCCCCCTGGCCATCTCTGCCCCCCACCCCTGCTGATCTGCCAACCGTTTGTGGAGTACAGTGTGTGCAGGACCCTCCTGAAGGGCCAGCGTGGGCAGAGGACGAAGAAGGAGGGTTTGCAAAGATGAAAGGGATGCAGCTGCTCCCCTGAAGGCCTTCAAGGATGTCAGGTCTTTGGTAATCTCCTGTATGTCTCCGTCCATCGGATAGCTTTTAGGTGTCTCCCCAGAAGCTGTGACAAGCACTGCCAGCACAGAGATGGGGAGGACAGTTCTTCTCCGAAGAAGGTCCACGTGGAGGGGCCCTGCCCGAGGAGGTCGGGGGGACCTCTGCGGAAGGAGGGCGCTAGGGCTGATCTTGAAGACCGACTCGGGATTTGCCAACAAGCCAGGTCTTCTCGTGCTGTGGGCTCTGAACCCCCTTCTCGGTCTCCCCTTCCAGCGGCAGGAAGGTTGCTGCTTTTAGGGGTTCTGGGGATAGGACTGGGCCCAGCCAGCTAATCCAAGGTCAGCTCTCCATTTCAAGATGGACAGCCTTCACCACACCTGCAGAGGCCGTCTTGCCACATAGTGTGACTTGCTCCCAGGTCCCGGTGACTAGGGGGTGGACACCTTGGGGCCATTCTTCCCACCACAGTGGACAAAGACACCACGTGTGGATGATGGGTGGCAAGTCAGGGACACGCCCTGGCATGACATGGTCTTTCTGGAGCAGAAGGGAAGACAGAACAGGGAGCATCCTTGGGTCTCGTGGTAAGTCCTACTCAGGACAGGCCCTGCCACTCAGATGTGGGGACTTTGGCAGGAGAGCATGAAGAATCCTTGGGACGCATGGACCATCTGCCGTAGCTGCCTCCACGAGGCCAGAATGAGCACTGTACGGCCCTGGCATTTCAGAGGGTGGGGGATTTGATAGAGGCCTTGGACATAGGCTGCCTGGGAGGCATCCCACGTCCTGTTCTGAGGCCCGGGCAATGAAGGATGATCGGCGTGGCTGGCCGTTTCTCAACACAGGATGGGAACCTTTTCCTGATGTCTTCATATTGTTTCAAGAGAGATGAAAGTGTTTGTTTCAATCCCCAGTTTTACTGGCTGCCCCTGTGATACGTTTTTGGAAGTCCGGTGTGCACGAGTATCGGCACTGTGCCCTTTCTAGAAAGGTCGCTGCCAATTAGCTAAGATGCGCACTTGCCCCTCAGAGGTTAAGTGGTTGCAAGAGTCTGTGCACAAGAGAACTAATTCACAACGAACTCACCATTCACCCCACGGCCCTCACGTCGTGGACATGCCTGGTGCGCCTCCACTTTTGTCCTTAGGGCTGACTATGTGTAAAAGTAGCTGGGGGTTAAGAGAAGAAATCTTCCGAGCACCTGTTGAGTTATGTTGACATGAAGGGTCAGCTGTGAGCGAAATCGTGACACATACGTAGTGGGGAAAAGAAATACGATTACCGTCAGAAGCTACGGGGCCTTTCAGGGTCTTGGCAGCTACTCACCCACTCTGCTTCGCTCAGCCGCCTGGAAAAGTTGCAGGAACAAGGCCGGAGTATCAGTAAATGAACAAACATGCTCAGCCCGTGCCGTTCCTGGCCTTCCTAGTTGTCAGCCGTGCAAGCCTCCTGGTTATTGGCTCCAGAGGAGAGAGACGGCACTTGGCAACATTGGCAGGACGCCCTTCCAGACTGTGCCCGAGGAGCCTCGCGGCTCTGCACTCGGTGCTGCCGAGTCTGTGGGGCGGGTGCGTTTGTGCCAGGCTCCCATGGTAACTGTCTGCAGTAGGGAATGGCGGTGTTCACAGATGAGTGGCCCCGGCCAGGCCTCTAATGCCCCCCAGCCCCGGAGCCGTGCCTCTGCTCGGCTCGAGCCAGCTTCGGGCCACGGTGTGACGAGCACCCGTTGTCTCCGACCCCGGGCTAGGTCCTCCCCTGGCCCTGGGGGGAAGCTGAGTGGCATTGCAGAGTGAGGAGGAGCGGCATCGGGACACTGGCCGTGGCGCCCAGTGCCTGAGGGAAGGCCGTCTGGTCCTATAGATGTTGACCATTTCTACGTGCGGGTTTCTGTTATCAAAGTGTACTTCCTCTGGGATGAATCCCGAGGGACTTGGGCCAAGTGAAAAAAGCCAATTCCGAAGGTTACACACTGTGATTCCATTCCTGTATCATTCTTGAAATGACAGAATTACAGACGGAGAACAGATGAGTGGTTGCCAGACGTGAGGGATGGGACGTTGGGGTGGCCATGGTGCTAAAAGGGCAGCGTGTGGGCCCCTTGGGTGACGGCCCCTCTGCCTCTTGCCTGTGGGCACACAGGCCCGCTCACGAGTGACGTCGTCTAGGGCTAAGCCCGCACACACGCATGCATGAGCACACACGTACAAGGCAGACCGCAGAGGGGAAAGTGGGGTAGGTCAGTGTCTTGGGTGTGACGTTGGGCTGTGGTTTTGCAAGATGTCACCATTGGGGGAAACTGAAGGAAGCCTCGGATCTCTATTACTTCTTACGATCGCATGGGGCTCGGCAATTATCTCAAAATAAAATGTTTAATTTAAAAAAGGAGAACCGTCATTAATCACGGGCAAATGTTGACTCTGTCACTTAGTCTTTTTTTTTTTCCTTTTCCCTCACGTCCCTTTCATCAGACCACAGAGGTAGATATCGACTTTAGCATTCACTGATGAATATGGGGCATGACCCGCACACGAGGGCCGTGACAGGATGCAACTCCTGGATAGTTGGAATATAGATTCCGCTGCTGTCATGATTATTGATGAAGGAAATGTGGCTGAATATGAACATGTGGGTGTGCAGCGAAGACCAGCTTGAAAAGATACCATGAATCTTTGCACTGTGTCTTTCCACCCAGTCTACACACACCCAAAATCCAGTAGAGGGCTCTGCGTCCACCTGGCAAGAGTGCAGCCCTGGCCTCAGTCAGATGGCATGCACCCGAGTGACCCGGGTCATCGCAGAAGGGGTGCCGAACTCCCATCTCCACGGAGAAACTTGCAGCCTTTTCTTAAGTGCTCATGTCTTCTTTCCCTTTTGTGGGTTCCAGCCTGTTTTAAAGACCCGGGCGGTGCAGGAGGCATGCCAGGCTACACCACCCACACCCCACACCCCACACCCCACACGGCGACAGTGGAAATCAGCCACTCGGGAAGACAGTGCCCAGGAGTTAATCATCACACCGAAAGTGAATACAACAGCCTTTTGTTATCGCAATAATGAAATCACCAGCACCTTCGTACCGGATGAATCTGGCCATGCCACTGTTGAAGTTCTGCTGAATAAACTGAGAAAGATATTGCAGTTTACTCTCCAAGAAGATTCACTGTTTAATACACCCACTATGTTTTTGTTGAATAGGCAAGGGGAGTAGCTAGAGAGATACAAGCGGGCAAGTTTCCTCTGCTCCTAAAGATGGACGAGGGGCCCTTTTTCTTTCTTCCCTTTGCTATTATTTAGCCTTCCGTTGAAGTATTAAATCTATATTTTGGAGAAAAAGAACCACTAAGACTTTAAAAAATACGTTAATGGGCCACCCCGTTCCCTGACACAGGGCCCCTGCCTGGCTGTGGCGCTTTATTTGACATGCTGCACGCATCGGGGTTTGGTTTAGATACTGAAACAAACTAGCCTATAAAACACTGTGCTGTAAATATAAACCTTTATGAACCTCTCGGGATAGTCCTTCTAAACTGTGAATTAAGATATTCCATGATTCAAGCCTGTAAACGGAAAAGTAGCCATCACCCTGAGTAGTAATTTGCTTCCCAAAACCTTAGAATATAAACCGCCTTTGGCCTCTGCTCACTGAATTCTGAGCTCGTGTATACGATGGCGACTAATGAACTTTCCAGAAATAGTTTTTAAAAGGAGTTCAAACTCTTTCAGTCTAGACAGGTCTCCTGAAATACACCTCTTTTGCTTAGGGGCTATTTTGTTCTTTTCTTGTTTAAAGAGCCACCATATTTCACTGCTGAGCCCGAGAGTCGGATCTTAGCGGAAGTGGACGATACCGTGGACATCATGTGTCGAGCCATGGGTGAGTGTGGGGAGGCTGCTCCTCAGGCCGCCGTGAGGTGGAGGGACCAGAGGGGCACTTCCGTTGCTATCAGGACACACGCTGAATCTGATGTTAGTGACAGGGCCTTTGGATCCTAGCAGAACTCAGCTACTGGGCATGTGAACTTGAGGAAGGTGATCTTGACCTTGCTGAACTGTTGCTTCCTTGCAGAGCTTAGCTTATCTTCTGGCAGAGCAGAGATAAGAATATTCACCCAAGGGAACAACAAGGAGTCCTTCACCCCATCCGAACCCACGGAGAGGGACAGCCTTGTCCTCTCGACTCCCTTTCAAACGCTCTGGTTCCACCAAGGCTTGGGGCAGGAGATGCTTTCCCGTCCATGGGGCGATTGGGACTGGTGACCACGTGCACTCTGGAGTAAGAGAGATGGTTTTAAATTCTTTGAACAGGAAACCTTCCTTTTTTCTTTTTTTTTTCTTTTCCTCTTTTGCCTTTTCAGCTTCAGGTTGACTTTTTCTTTGTTATTTCAAGAAGCTCTCTCCTCCCCACCTTGCCTTGATGATGAGCTGTCCACTGTCAGGCAGCACAAATAATTATAGGAACCCCCTCCCAGAGACAGGCTTTTTAAAGGCAATTTCATTAACAAAGGCTATGTTGGTGCGCTGGAGACTGTCAGTGAAAAGGACTTCTTTTTTTATGTTTAAACCTGTCCATCTTAAGGGTGGGTATTTTATTCTAAGAGCTTGGAGGGTAAGGATTACTAGCAATTTTGTAAATCTTCAAAACAGCTCCATAAAAGAGATATTATCTCAGAGTACACATATAAAAACAAGACCTTGGAAAGCAAGGTTAAGTAACGTGCTCAAGGCACAGAGCCAGGGAGCGATGAGATACCTCTAAAAGCACAGCCCGGTGTCTGGCACGTAGGAGCTGCTCATTAAAGACTAGACAAGCCGCCAGGGGTCGCGTGGCAATGGAGACGGGATCCAAACCCAGACCCATCAGCTCCCAAAGCAAGGGTTTGGGCCGGGGCACCTGGCTTCTCCCAGAGAGCCGAGGGCCTGGGCTTAGAACTCATGCCAGCTGTCCACAGGTCTGGGCGTGTCCTCTTCCGTCTCTGAAAGGGAGTGGGGGTGTCCTCTGAGCAGTGCCGATGGCTCCCGTAGAGATCGGGGTCTGCCTTGGGCACCCTCCTGTACCACTGTGCTTCCGCACAGAGTGTGTATCCTGGGGGGCTTGGTCCCCAGCCCCTGGGCCACTCACGGGGGCCGCTGTTGGCACATCTGCTCTGCAGCGTCCTTCTCTGCTCAGGATCCCGCGGAGTGGTGGGGGGAGAGTGATAGGAACTTTACATGGAGATGTCCCCCTCGCAGCGGGTCGCGTTGCTCTCTTCCTGGTATAAACACCGTTTTCTAAGGTCAGTGCTGGTCTGGAAGTGAAACTCCGCTGTATTTCGAGTGCTCAGATTTTAGAAACCAGCATCTGCAGAACTGCTGGGGACAAGATTTCTGTTTATGAAACTAAATTGCCTCAAAACAGAAAGACTCCCAGTTCCCTGTATACTAACAATTACTTTTCGATAAATGACAATCTTAAGCTCTTCCCTTGACAGGAGAATGCTCTTTTTTGCATTTCTACAGGGTAAACTGCTGGTTAAATACAGACATGTAAATATATACTGAGCAGGCCTTTCAACGTTGCCGTCAGATAATTTACTGCTTTCTTTTAATTTTGACAGTGAAACTATAGCAGCATGCAAAGTGGTTACTCTTCATGAAAGCTACATCATGTAATTGCTCTTATGAGATTTTACGTGAATTGGTTATGCTTTTACCTTGAAATGGATTTTTTTTAATTTCCCGATTTAATGAAAAGTGACAGGAAACATAATTAAGGCAAAGAACAGAATCTGAGAATACATTATCTTGAAATATTCTACGACATTAACTTTATTTATTAAAGAAGACATCTTACACCTACACAGCATCTGAAATCAAGGGATTTGGGTGTGCTTTTCACCATGAATCCTGTCGAGATGTGTTTTATTTAAATTTCATAGGCAGGGAAACCGAGGTACAGAACAAGCCTAGACATTCCTGCGCGTCTCCATGGGCCCACAACAAGCACACACGCACCCGCCATGGCTCAGGACCTCGTTGTCTCTTGTGCTTTGGCGGAGTTCCTATGCGCAGCCTGTCATGTCTACCCAGTTGTCCCCTCTTTGGTGGCTTAGAAGGGTCAGAGACATGCCAAGGAAGCAGTGTCCCCTACTATTAGTCACGCAAGCCTCCCAGGGGAGCTGCCCAGCGAAGGAGCCTGGCGTCTCCCCATCAGGGCTCGGCCCGTGCAGTAAGGCGCCGGGGGATAGCGCATGCCTCAGCATCGCCAGGGCTCCACGTGCTGAGCACAGCCAGTGGGGGCCGAGCAACAGAGGTCCTCACTCCCTCAGGCCGAGGACAGTCCATTCACAACCCAGGTTCTGCCCCTGTGAGCTTGTCCTTTGTCCCCTGCATCTTCCCTCCCAAACCCAGCCTCACCCTCCATCAGCTGCTCCCACTGACCGAGGCCTGAGTTTTCACCATAACGTCATTAGGATGAGGAAGGCATACCCAGCCTCAGTCTGACCCTCCATCCTCCTGGTCCAAGTGCTGGCCTTGCTCTGAGTGCCATCAGCTCCTAAGGACAAGGATGGCGCCATCCGGCGGCCCCTGCTCGTCACCTGCTGGACTCCCATTTGTCTTTTCCCACGTCCGCAGTTGAATGCCCCTCATGTCTCCTCAGCCTCACCCACATGAATCGCGGGTGCTTACTCAACCGCAGCCATCCTCCACCGTGGAGGACGTCCACTTAGATCACTGATGTCCAGCCCCCTCGGCAGGGGACGGCTGCAAAGGTGGGACGCCTTCTTCTTGTGGTTGTAATCGTGGTCATTCTAGCCAGTGAGCGCTGGCCATGTGCCAGGCACTGGGAGATTTGTGGACGCTGATGTGGTTAATCTTCCCAACAGCATTTCGAGGTTGCAGTGACACCTTCCTTCCAAATGTATCTCCTGCCCTGGTGGCCTTATCCCGAGCCTCAGTGGCAGAGTCAGGTACTGCAGGGCCGCAGGGACCTTCCTCCCCATCCCTGTCTGTCCCCAGGTCGGTCACGGTCACGGCTGGAATCCCTTTCTCCCCAGACCAGAGCACAAGCGTGTGCCCGCTCGGGGGTCCAGAACGATCTGCAGCCCGGCGTTAGGAGTTCATTCCTGCTCTCCCTCTTGCTGCTTCTCTGTGTCCGTGTCTTCATAGAGATGAGAAAAATAACACTGTACAGGGTGGATGAAGGGACTCCTCGACGAAAAATGCCACTAAAGTATCGCCTCGTAGCCTCTCAGACATGTTTGCCTCAGCCTGCACGGAAAGTGCTCACAATTTAATTTTTTCAAATGCCCGATTATTTCCACTCCTGCACAGGGGTCCCTCTTCCCACCCTCCAGTGGTACAAGGATGCCATCTCCATCAGCAAGCTCCAGAATCCTCGATACAAGATGCTCTCAAGCGGAGGCCTGCGCATCCAGAAGCTGCGTCCCGAGGACTCCGGGATCTTCCAGTGCTTTGCCAGTAATGAAGGAGGGGAGATCCAGACCTACACCTACCTGGACGTGACCAGTGAGTGCTGCCCCTCAGAGCCAGACCCCCCGGGCTGGGCCCTCGGCCAGAGCTTCGCACCCTTTGTGTGTGTGACACACTCAGAAAATGGTAGCATCTGTTCGGCAAACGGACAGGGCACAGGGGTCCATGGTGACGCACTGCGGAGAGCCACCTCTCCGGCCGACAGGAACCCGCGTGCTAAGCCCCTGGGCAGCAAATATGCCCCGTTGTCCCCACGCCCTGGCGCCCCACCTGCTCTCAGGCAAGCCTCGCGCCCTCCTCTCTACTGAGAAGCAGGGGGGAAAAAAATCTCCATTTTTCTGGACAGAACTGGAAGGACTGTTCAGTGAATAGCCTGTTCCTAATCTTTTTCTTTTGATCTTTTTCCCATTTTTTAATATTCATCTTCTATTTTAGTTTTATTGAACAATTATAGTTCTTCTGTAAGTTTCTTTTATTATCCCATTAGCAGAAATACTTTGGCACTCTGTCTTTGAAAAATAAAATGAAGGTACAGGTTTCCACTGCATCTGTGGGTTTTCTTTTTCATCTCCACAGTTGTAATATTGTTCTTCTAAAATGAAGTAGAATTTAGTGATTATGGAATTATACCTTTCATGTTTGCCCTTTTGGAAGCCAAATGCTGATATCCTCAGGTGTGAGAGCCGTTTGAGAAAGCAAATCATGTCCGTAGGCAGATGGCTCTCGTCTGCCTGAACTTATAAATTTAAGGATTGAATGTATTTTGGTAAAGTAGGGGTCACGCCCTTGAACCTTGTGCAGGGGTCAAATTTAGCCTCTGGTTTGGAGCATAGGGAACCAGTATCGCTTCAACCAGCGGGAATAATATTGGGTACTTAGGCCGGAAACTGAGTTTCGATTAATTAGAATTATTTAAAGTGTATCTTACAAGTCAGCCAGGAGGCTGTGGGCCCCAGATGAGCACACTTTTTTTTTAAACTTGATTTTAATTCCAGTATAGTTAACACACAGTGTTCTATTAGTTCATGAATTTAACAAACATTTCCACAGCATCTGTGTCAGGCACTGGGGTCTGCCAGGCTTGGGGACAGAGCTCTGAGGAAGACCTGTGAGGTTCTCGTGCCTCCAGGACAGAGGTCGTGAAGCGGGGAGACAGACGGCAGAGGAGGGCACAATTTAGCCAGGGATGAGGGCCAGGAACCGAGCGAACAAGCAGGGCCCAGGGTGACCAGGGAGGCCTCTCTGCGGTGGTCAGGGAGCGTTCCCTGAGATGCTGCCGGAGCGGAGGCCCAAAGGTGCAAAGTCTTGGGGGACGAGGGTGTTACGGGGTGAGGGAGGGGTTGCTGCAGTTGCCTTCCAGGGACAAGCTTGGGGAGGTGTGTGTGCAGGGAGCAAGGGGACAGTGGGGACGCCGTCTGGTGAGGAGCCAGGGGTCATGCCAGGAGACGGGTTGGAGGGACAAGTAGGGCAAAGGCCCAGGAGCCAGTGGGAGGATTTCATGGGGTTTTGGCAGGGAGTGGCGGGGTGTGCTTCATAGCTTCCACAGGGCACCCAAGGCTGGGTGTAGAATGGCCAATGCAGGGAAGAGTGGAAGGCTTGGGACCCGGCAGGAGGCCAATGTACTGTCCATGTGGGGGCCCCAGAGGTGGAGGGAAGCAGGGGGCTCTGGGATTTTCTTTGGGGGCAGCATCCACGGGACTTAGGTGGTTTGTGGGGATTCCCACCTGGTGCAAGGAGAGGTGCCAGCAGTGCTCTGGTCCCGAGTCCCATCCACTTGTCCTGGGAACCCCAGCCCAGGCTCCTCAGGGGCCTCACAGGATTGGGGGGCATGCAGATCCCCATTCTTCAGGGGTTTCCAGTTTAATCATTATCAGAGTAGAAAAAGTCGCATGAGCCTCGCTGAGCCAGCCTGAGCTACCCCTGACTGTCTCGGTCTGATTCAGAGTCTCAGGAGCTGGAGGCCCATGCCGTCCCCCAAGGACAAGAAGACCCCCCAACACTTGGGCCCCCGACACTTCCTGGAAATCCCTCACTGACATGCTTGAAATCGGTTATTTTGTGAAAGTGGCATCCTTTGGGTAATATTTAATATTCAAAAATCAGCTTTTTCTATTTTTTAGAAAGTGCTGAAGACGAGCTTGTTAGATTTATCTGAATAAATGTCTCCCCCTCATTAACGTTCACCTGAAACAGCCGCTCCCAGGCTCCTGCACTTGCCCACTTGCGTGTCCATTCCATCACGAGACTGGATTTCTCTTCGGGTTGTAAACACAGATAGGCAGCTCCTGGGGGACAAATAAGGGAAGGTTATAGTCACTCCTGAAAGGTTTTCCTCCTTTATTGCTACCGTTATCTCTGTGATTAGTCCCATGAAAGTGCATATGGGCCACCCCAGCAGGCGGGTCTGAGCGCGTCTGAGGGGCAGCACACTGAGTATCTCACTGTTCGCTCCCGCTTAGATGTTGTACCAGCGTTTACCCAGCTTCCGGTGGACACCACGGTCACCGATGGGATGATGGCTGTCCTGAGGTGCGAGGTGTCTGGAGCCCCCAAGCCCGCCATCACGTGGAGGAGAGGTAGGTGCAGTCTGGCCAACAACAGGAGGTGAGCGCGTCGGGCCAAGCCTTGTGCGTTTTCATTCCCGCCCTCCTTGGCTCCTTCAGTAAAGACTGGCAGCCGTCTGTGGGGCACCTGCCAGGCGCCAGATGCCGGAGCTACCGGCATGAGCAAGGCGGCCAAGGCCCCCGGGAGCTTCCCGGAGCCTGCCTCCACTCGAAGAAACAGCCGTGTTTTAAAACGTGTGACTACCCCTGTTTTCTGCCTCAGCCCTTCGTAGGGCACCTCAGGCTTGTGAAGGGGCTCCCCCAAAATACCAGGTAGTGGATTCGGAGAAATGCTGCCAGGGCCCAGTGTCCCCACTTGTGAAACGGAGGTCCTGTTACAAATTAAGAATAATATCCTTGTTCTTTTAAGAAAGAAGGGTGCAAGGATGCACACCTGAAACTGATAGGATATGCGTGCCAGCGAGACTTCGATCTGCACAGAGCACTGGGTGTTAAACGCAGTGAATCGTGGAACACTATGTCAAAAACTAATGATGTGCTGTATGGTGATTAACATAACATAATAATAAAAAAAAAGGCAGAGAAACCAAAGCCTGGGTTATGCCACGGGCCTTTGCTGTGTTCCTTAGCAGAGTGGCTGAGAAGGGATGAAGCTCACAAAATGGGAAACAGAGAGAGAAAGATGCTTCTGGTTCGTTTGACACACGGGACGCTCTTGGTGTCACCCGTTTTCAGTCCCCGTGAGGAGTGGCATCGCGCCACAGGCTTTCTCTGTAGTTCCATCCCTTTGCTCACGTAGGCACGTGTGTCAGTAAATGAACCGCACACACGGTCCCTCCTTAGGAAATACATGCCGAACGGTGTGGTTCCCACCCTCAGACCGTAGCTCTTCAACGTGGAGGTCTGAGGAACTCCAGGCCAGTAAGCAAGAGGGCGTTCTTCTATCTTACATATACTCTGTCTCCGGATTCAGAATGTCGTGATAGCTTTATATAGAAAATCTTCAAGTGCATACAGATGTAACGGAAACTCAGAACCAGTCACCCAAAAGTAACAATCGCCCACATGGATCATAATTTGTTTAACCAAGTTTCTCAATTTTGGACAATTAAGATTTTCTTGGTCTCCATTATCCTAAATAATGCTGAAGGGAACTGCTTTGGTTATTGTTGTACGTACGGTTTCCACTTTATTATGATTGTTTCGAGTTATTTTCTTGGTGCTAACACTCCTTTCTCGACTTTCCTTCAGGAAAACATATTTTGGCCAGTGGCTCCGTGCGGATTCCTAGGTTCATGCTTCTGGAGTCTGGGGGTCTACAGATTGCCCCCGTCTTCATCCAGGATGCTGGCAACTACACCTGCTACGCAGTCAACACGGAGGGGTCCCTGAACGCGTCCGCAGTGCTGACCGTGTGGAGTAAGGACCACAGGCCACGTGGAACCTTCTGTTAATCACAGTTTAATCACCATGTCAGCTGTGCTTAGGGATGTCAATATGCCCTTGGACTCTCTAATTGAATCATAAGAGAATGATTATTTTTACAACTAATTTATAGAAATCTGTTGAGTAATTAATTTTTCAGCTTCTAAAAGCATAATTAGAAACTGTATTCAAAGATTTAATGGGGACGTTTCAGGAGAGAGAAAAGAGGGACTTTTTACAGTCAGTGGCGTAGAGGATATTAGCCCAAACGAGCCCAAACGACAAAACCCGTAGGACGGTTAATTTTGAAATCTTCGTGGAAGGGAACCGAATCAAGAGTTAACGTTTTAGAGAAAGTATGTTTTTTCTATAATATCATTATAACCAACTAAACCACTCCTAGTATTTTAAATATGAGCGTTTTTCATGTTAGGAGTGAACTGAGGAAAGATCTTTGTTATTTCTCCAACTTTTATTTCTTTATCTAGAACAGTTTTCGAAAACAGAGAACCGATTGTTTTCCAGACATAAGGATTCATTACCAAATATCTCTGCCCACCCCCACCCCCCAAACCTTTTAGCTTCACTTGCTGGCATACTTTTTCCTCTCTGCTTTATCCATAGCTGTATTACTAAAAATAATAATAATAAATGAATAGAAATCGTTCATAAAAGCAAAAGATAGTGCTCACTGATTTTTGTAAAGCTTATCTATATGAAGAGAGAAAATTTCAATTTGCCTCAGTGACGAATTTGTTAAAATACTGTCCTGGAAGAGAAACTGAATTATCGTGCTTTATTTCATGTCTGTTTGGCTCTGTGATATAGTTTGTGTCCACTTTGATCAATGACCTTACTAATTTATTAGGTATTCTAAAAACACCAGGAGTTTTAAAAAGGAATGAATTCAATCACCCCCATATTGATTGTCAGGTACTGAAAAAGAGGTTTTGTCTTGTTTCGTGGCCCACTGTGTCCACCCACTTCCGATTGGTCATATGTCCCTAACATGTCAACTTCATATTTAATAGCTTGTGAAGAATTGATGTCTGCATCTCTGTAGGTCACTCACCAAAAGTTCCATAGATTTGCTAAGATTCAAACTATGCTCGTGTGGCCTGCCTCCCCTTCCGCAGACAATGAGCTCGCATGTTTTCCTGGACACTCGGCCACAAGCAGTCAGGCTGGGCGCCAACCTAGTCTTATGACTCCCACGTTTTGGGCTCTGTTAGTAGGACCAGAGCAGCATCCACCTCAGGGGTGCGCAGCGGAGGGGGGGGCCACCACAGGGCTTTTGCCGGGGCCTTGGCTGTGGTGGCCGCTGGGAGCACCAGGCCCCACCCTGACCCGCGCCCCGGTCAGGCGACCACCACGCCTCTTGAGCTCCACCTTCTAGTCCTGAAACCTGGGAGTGGTGCTCTCACAGCCCTCCCAAGGTTGTTGTGAGCGTTAAATAAAACAACATAAATGGAAGCACTTTGCAAAGTCATGAAGTGCTGTGCAGACAGCAGAAATGACCAGAATGTTAATGATCTTGGGAAAGAACCAAGATTTTCCCCTAAGACTGCAGAACCGCATAAACCTCTGCACACGATCTTCATTCTTGATGTCTTCCCAAGGGTTTAGAGGTTCGGGAGTGGCCCTCGCGGGGAGGGCAGGCCCGAAGACCGTGGCTGCGGCCTGGGGAGGCTTGCTTCCAGTTCCCTGAGCATTTCTAAGCGCTTCCATTTATGCTTGCTTTGCCAAGATGAGAGAAACCTTGGAGGTTTTGATGTCAGATGACCAATCCCTCCCCCCTCAAAGGAGGAAACTCTGGAGCATGTGACTTTGTCTGAGCTGTGCTTTGTGTCTCCACAGATCGCACGTCCATCGTGAACCCTCCGGAGGACCGCGTGGTGATTAAGGGGACCACGGCCACGCTGCGCTGCGGAGCCACTCACGACCCCCGGATTGCCCTCCGGTCAGCTCTGTCACTTACAATGTCTGGGGCTCGTTCATATCCTGGGAGCTTAGGAACTGAAGTGGAGATGAGAAGGGAGAATTTGGGGAGCTTTGATTTCAGCCACAGATCCCTGATTACGGCATCTCACGGTCTTGGGCTCCATCATTAATCACACAAATCCCATTTTCC